>NW_028279408.1:0-313209 GCF_059751315.1 Micrasema longulum | reverse complement strand
TCTTTGGTTCTGTCTGCTTTTGACATGACCAGATTTTAGATTTTGGTTTATCTGATCATGCCACGTCTTCTTTGGTCGTCCTCGTCTCACGTTGCCGTTCATTTTCGCCATATATACTTGTTTTACCATTCTTTTGTCGTCCATTCATTCTACGTGACAAACCATCTCAGAGACCATCTCAGCCATACATAATCCACGGATCTCGACATTTGAGCACCTATCATACATATTTTTATCCATAAATATTTTTCCAATTCCATATTTCGCTACCAAAGATTAGGTCTGGCACCAAACTTCATTGTGAACGGTTAATTTCGCCTCCTGCGACAAACAACTGTTTGCAAATTAGATTTTAGCGCACTATTCACTCTGTTCCCGGCACTCACCCCTCTTTCAATATCTTTCTCAGTCTTTCCATCCCCATTAAAAATACTTCTCAGATACACAAATTTCTCTCCCTGATTTAGAACATTTTCGTTCACACTGATCTCATTTTAAGTTATATTTTCATCCCTTTCAAAAACCATCACTTTCGATTTATCAACATTCATTAGCAAAACGCTTTTGTTGCATACATTTAAGACCTATGTTACCAAGAATAGCAGGTCCTATTTGCTGCTTGCAAGAAGCAAGACACCAAAAGACATTATAAATAAAAATAAAAATAAATCCTAATGTAAATTCTAAAACGAATATCCTCTCTGAATACAATAAATATTATTCTGCTCTATTAGAGAGTTAGAAACTTTAAATATATTAATGGTATTTACTTTTTTAAAAACATTTATTTATTCTCCACACTTTATTTCTCATTTTTTTACGACATAAATCCCAAAGTCCTGTGTTGAATCAGGACGAATTATTATTTAAACACAACGTATTTAATGCCGCAGCGAGACTTATTTTCGGAATCTCTAAGTTCAGTCATATCACTCCACTACTTTGGGAATTACCCTGGCTACGTTTTCCACAGAGGGTGTCATACAAGAGCTGTTGGCTTATGTATAAGTCACTGCATAACTCTGCTCCATAATATCTAAGGGAACTTTGCATTCCAGATAAACTAGCAGACAGACGTCTTACGCTTAGATCAGCTACATCTACGTCGTAAGGAAAAGTTATTATACCTGTACGCAAACAACGTACTAAATTCGGCGAACGCGCATTTGCGGTCGCAGGCCTTATGGCATGGAATGCTCTCCCAGAAAAGGTGCGAAACTGTGAGAGTGAAGTGATGTTTCGGAAGAAACTTAAAACGCACTTGTTCTTTAAATCATTTAAATTACTTCTTAGCATGTGGTGACAAAGTACATTGTTTTTCTAAAATTATTTTTTTTTCTTTATATAATCAATTTGTAAAGCGCCCTTGAGGTATTATATTACGAAAATGGCTTTATATAAGTTATCTATAAAAGTAGGAATTATAATATCCCAACAGTTATTATACTAAGTGAGAAATTTTATTTAAAAATAACACATGGCTTATAGACATAAATATATCAACTTTTAGAATTCATTTGATTAAATTTTACCGAAAATTATCGATGTACTGTGGTTATCAAATCAGTTATCTGTGCAATAATAGGTGCAGATTGGGAGATCAAAGTAATGGTGAAAAGAAATGAAAGATCAGCGAGATTAAGAACACCCTATATCAAAACTCGTTTTTAAAAAACGAAAAAAAGTAACTGCTTTTTATAAATAATTTCTTGAAGTTTGAAACAATAATTAGTTTGTATGGATTCGTCTTAATCAACACAAACAAATTACTTTTCAAAAACTTTTTTTTTTTAATAAAAATCTCTCCGTATTCGAAGCATAATTCAATATAATTACATTCAAAAAACCTTTTTATGGAAATGTCTTACATTTAAAATAGAAATTGAAACTTATTTATGGAAAATACTAAAATAAATTGTTACGCCGCGCAATTCATATATTATTAGGTGATAAAAATATTAGTTACATCCATTTTTTAAAAAAAATTCATATTGAGTTTGTCTAAATGTTTTTGGACAATGGATGAATTTTACTCTCAGGGAGTTATTAAGATTAACGTATTACAGCAGAGACGAAGAACAAGAAAGAAGATATACTGCAAGTCTCTATTTTTAAGGGGTTATTTTTTTAAATATTATTTATTAAAGAAAAACAACAGTTGTTATATAAGAATACAAATCATAAAAAATAGTACATACATCCAGTTAAAGTTTTTCACAAATATAATGAGAGAACATGTTACACAGTAAAGAGAAAAATAATATATTATATAAGACATGAGAAAAAAAAGGTGCTCTTAAGAAGGTTAAGGGATGAGGAAATAGAGTGGAGAAGTGGAGGAGAGGGATTTTCATAATATAGTTGACCAATTCATAATTTTGATATTATAATAAAATAAACATAATTAAAGGAACATAAACTTATTACACACTGACAAATATTTCATTTTACAGTGTTTCAAAAAGTTTTTTTTTTGAAGTCGAGTATATAAACAGAATTAAAATAATTATTGAATTTGTTGCAAATAGACACGCCGTCACTAACACAAACACCCCCACAGTGCATTATTGCCTAGTATGTTTCACAATACGGACTATATCTTCGTTCTAGTAACGAGAGAACCCTTTTAATACCCTGTCATCGCTCTAATTTTCTTGCCTCCTCTTTCACAGTAGTAGCCGCTCGATTGTGGAATAATCTACCCACTAATGTTAGAGACGCCCCGCATCTTCTTTATTTACATTTAAGTCAAGATTTAAATGTCACTATCTAAATATTTAAATTGTTCCTTTATCCTTCTTCTTTCCTTCCTATTCCCTCTCCTCTATTCATAATATAGTGTTTTTTTTATATGTATATTTATATATGTTAATCTTTGCTTTTAATTTTTGTATAAAATTGTAAGATTCAATATGTCCATGTATTACTAATTTTCTCAAACTGAACGATTTGGGTAGGTAGGAAGAAATTGCCTTAAGTCAATATGCCCGCCCTTATATGTTTATATATTGTATATGTATATAAAGTGTCAAATAAATAAATAAATATATGGGTGCTCGCAAAGTTTTGCTTTTGACCTAAGAAAGCTCAGCCTCATAAATTGATGGTTATCACTATGGTCCTTAAAATATAGCTTGATTAAAGTGACAGCTGCCAAACTAATGTCACTAGTGTTGGAAAATTATTGATCACTGATCATGTACCAATCAAATCAATTTTATCAGATTGTTCATGCAAACATGAAGAATTTATATAAAAACGCAAAAACGAGCCTATTATAGTGTGTTTAAGACAATTATTTACTAAATAATAAGACAATATTTTGAGTTTGTCCAAATTTTTGTAGACATGGACTGGATTCAACTGCCTGGAGAGCTGTTTATATTCATATATTACAACAAAGATGAAGAACATTCACCATTCTGCCCATATTTGGACATCTATATTCCTTCAATTCTTTCATCTGTTGATGTTTGTGAAGTAAAAGAGCTAAAACCTTTATTTATGCGGGTGAGATTCATCTAATTGAATTATTTCACCTTCATACTAGGCAACGCCTGAAAATGTTATTTTTTCAATTTCTATACTTCTTCATGGACCAGGTGGATTTATTAACAATATTTTGAGTATGTCCGAATTTTCGTAGACAAGGACTGGATTCAACTCCCTAGGGAGCTGTTTGTATTAACATATTACAACAGAGATATTCTATATTACCTTCTCTTAAATGTTCTTCATCTCTTTTGTAATAGGTTTATATAAACAGCTCTCCAGAGAGTTGAATTCATTATTTTAACTAATGAAATAATACGAGTAGTTGCGTTTGCTTCAAGTAAAACCATTTTTTTAAAACTTTTAATGATTTTCTTTAAAAAAATTGAAAACCCGACAAAACTTATCTTAACACCTAATATAATAAATAACAGAAACAATTTTTTTTAAAAAACGTAAATAAATGACTTCAATCAAAAAAAAATAGTTTTAAACATAGAAAAAATGATTACCGCTTAAACACATAAATTGGACGAAGATCTTATAAAAAACAAAGTTGCACGTCATTCGAAATATTTTTTTTGTTAACATATTACAACAGAGATGAAGAACATTTAAAAAAAGGCAATATAGATGTCTAGGCATCTACAGGACTTATGACCTGTAAATGGCTGGTTTAAGTGGCCATTTTACACACTGTGTAACATTCACCATTCTGCCCATATTTGAACATCAATTTTCCTTCAATTCTTTCATCTGTTGATGTTTGTGAAGTAAAAGAGCTGAAACCTTTATTTATGCGAGTGAGATTCATCTAATTGAATTATTTTACCTTGTTGTTCCCCAGGTATTAGAAACCAGTCCTTGTCTACAAAAATTTGGGCAAACTCAAAATATTGTTGATAAATCCGCCTGGTCCATGAAGAAGTATAGAAATTGAAAAAATAACATTTTCCGGCGTTACCTAGTATGTAGGCGAAATAATTAAATTAGATTAATCTCACCCGCAAAAATAAAGGTTTCAGCTCTTTAACTTCACAAAAATCAACAGGTAAAAGGATTGAAGGAATATAAATGTTCAAATATGGGCAAATGGTGAATGTCACACAGTGTGTAAAGTGGCCACTTAAACCATCCATTGAGAGGTCTTCATCCCTGTTGTTATATGTTAATGTTAACAGCTCCCCAGGGAGTTGAATCCAGTCCTTGTCTATAAAAATTTGGACAACTCAAAATATTGTTAATAAAAAATAATATTATTTGTTTGTGATTTTTCCGGCTATTAATTATACCTGGTATTCATTGTTTTTAACAATGTATATAATATTATATAAGTTAGTATAAATATAATCTCCACCAACAAACAATCTACAGAAAGTGGCTTGGTGGGATTTTAGTTTTAGTAAAATATGTGAATTGAAATTTTAAGACTGAAAATGTATAATTATATTAATTTTTAAAAAATGGATAAAAAAGAAAAAGATTTATATCACCCGCATTAATAAAGGTTTCAAATTGTTAACTTTTTCATTTATATATATAAAACATTCTGAAAAACTGGAATTTCAAAAAAAAATGTTAATTAATCAATTTGTGTCCTGGTTGCGTTTGCCTTTAAAATTTTAATAGATGTGAACGGTTGCACAAAAATGAAAAGTTTGAAGAATTTATGAAATTTGGATGTTTGAACACAGGCAAAGTGCTGAATATTACACAGAGCGTTATGTGGCTGCTTGAACTAGCTATCGACAGGTCACAATCCATGTAAATGCCTAGACTTTTCTTGGGTGTTCTCAATCTGTATTGTCATATGTTGATATTAATAACTCCCTAGACTAGAGGGTTGAGTCCAGTCTAAGTCTAAGAATATTTGGACAAACTTAAAATATTGCTAATAAATAAATATTACGAACAGGAAATGTATTAAATTATTAATGCCAAAAACGTATTTAAATAATTTCATGAAAAAAATATTGTTTTTTTAGTTTCACGTTTGTCCGCTTGTGGTGTAAAATCGCTTTATATGCAACTCAACTGGGGCGTATGTAATATAGTGAGAATGAACGAGACAGAGCTATGAGAAAACCATTACGAAATATTGCATAAGAGCAAAGATTCAAACCTTTAACTGCATAATGCAGCTTTTCATCTTCGGGTCGACGGCGGAGCCATCTGTTGACATTTTCACAAAGCGCTTACCTGAAAAATACAAAATAAAAAATATTATCAATAATTATAACGTGTAATTTGTGTAAAATATTCATTTTTAATATGTTTTATTTAAATGATAGCGAAATCAGAACCGGTCACGGAAGAGTTCTGGTGCCGACCTTTACGAATGTAAGCAATGTATGGAATTAGAAAAACATGTGTAAAAGTAGGCTGAAAGCGATCTCTGTGACAGATAATGTCGAGATCAGTAAATTGTTTAAGGCTGAGATAAGCATTTTTAACAAAATCAATTATTATTAATTTATTTTATTATTATAGAGTCTTAATTTAATAAATAATACATATTATTTCAATTGAGAAAATCACCTCAAGGGCGCTGTAGAATAAATAATTATCCCAACAAGCCTTGCAGCTACAGAGCGCATGGACGATTGGGATTCTAGTTCCTCTTTTCAAACTATTATATATTTAAATTATAACAGATAGAAGCTAGCCTAAGCTAGCTAAAAATTTAGCTCCCATTTTTATTCCGTTTTACTTTGACAATGAAGTTTATTGTTTTAATAATATTAAATAAATAAAACAAGAAAATAGTTTCTAAAAATAGGAATTAGATTATAAGAAGTCTTGCAGCTACTGAACGCATGGACAGTTGAAATTCAGTCGAAATTTAAATATTTTATGGTTAATAACATCTATATATTGAAGCAAGATTATCAATCGTCTTGCAGCTACAAAGCGTGTAGACGAGTGGAATTCTAGCAACTTAAAATTACATCAATAAATTTACAAAAAATAAACATTAAACAGAGTAGATGATTTGTCAAGTATGCTAAAAAGTAAACAATAAAAAAAACAGTAATTACTTTATAAAACAAAAAACATAATGCATTAAAACATATTTTTCCCGATAAAGTATTAAAAAATAGTTTTTCATCGGGTGCTCAGACATTAGTTTTAATTAAGATCAAAATTTAAAAAATACAGACATATTATTGGATACATGTAAAAAAATGAACGTCGAGTAGTAGTGACGAGAGAACCCTTTTAATACCCTTTCATCGCTCTAATTTTCTTGTCTTCTATTTCATAGTAATAGCTGCTCGATTGTGGAATAATCTACCCACTAATGTTAGAGACTGCCTTCTTTATTTACATTTAAATCAAGATTGAAATGTCACTATCTAAATGTTTGAGTTGTTCTTTTCTCTTTCTTCTTTCCTTCGTATCACCTCTCCTTTCATCTTTTCATAGTAAAGAGTAATTTTTTTGTTAATTTTTGTCCAAATTTTTTGGATAAAATTCTGCGAAGATTCGTAAGAAAAAATCGTAAGTTTTAATATGTCCATGTACTTGTAATTTTCTCAAACTGAACGGTTTGGGTAGGTAGAAAGAAATTGCCTTGAGGCAATATGCCCACCCTTATATGTATATAAATTGTATGTGTATATAAAGGGTAAATAAATAAATAAATCGTCGGGATTGTAGAACGACGTATGTGCTTTTCTTTAACTTTACGTGAGAGAGGTTTAATTAGTTTTTTTTATCCTTCATGTCGCAACTTGTGTAAAAGTACAAAAATATACCATTTGATACATGGGTTAGTTATATTTATATATTTTTTCAATCCTGAAAAAAGGCTTTGTATAACTTTTTCAATATGAAATATACAAGAAAGTCAAAGGCGCATTTTCCGCACATCAATCGTTGTTGTAACAAAAAGAAAAAAACTCAACAAAGCAGATAAAATGGTTTAAGTAATATTAAAAGAGTAGAAAAAGAGAGATGATAACACAATTAATTCAATCAATAAACATATGTTTATATTACGATTTAAAAAAAATAGTGGGTCCCAATAAATGTAACCAAAAAAAGATAAAAAATTTCATACTTATTGGTTGCATAAAAAAAAATATATTGTAATTTTGAATTCCCGCAAAAACAGTCTTTCCATTGGCCACGCCCCTAGTACATCGTGTTTATTTGTTCCCGACCATTCAAATTTGTTTAGAACATTGTCACGAATCTTGATCTCACAACTATCAAGGCCAAACATGTCGCGTTTTTCAAGTAACATATTAAAAAAAAAATCTTTTTTAAATGTATGAATGAAAAAATTTCTTCACAATATTGCAAATTGATTTTGAAAATACAATTAATTATTTTTAATTTATTTGCATATATTTTTATCGGTATTCGTAGTATGTGATATTTCCCTATTGACTAATCTATACATTCTGGACCAATGGGCATAAAAACAAAAGTTGCTCTTAGAAGATTTGATATACTTCAGACTTTGACTTCTGCTGATACGGTTGGGAAATGGGAACATGAAAATAAATTGATTGCAACAATGATGGGACATTATTTCTAGCATTGCATTTTGACACATTAAAAATATTAACAATTAATTAATTATGTACATATACAATGTTATTATTGGACACACACTTGAGAATATGTGTTGTTTATTTCAAGATTTAAGATCAAAACTAAAATAAAATGATCAAATAATGCACACCATCATTTTTACAACAACAGATCGATTATCTAATCGCTGTATGTAGATTTCAGTGCTTTATGCACCTTTTCGAAAAGTTTCTTATACATTACACAGGTGCATAAATATACCATGGCTTAAAATTCGGAAACGTGTAACGTCTACTTTCGTCTGGACCAAATTCGTTTTTACCTTTTTGTTACGCTATAAATATCGACGCAATCATTCACGCGAGAATGAAGAACCCTTGGCGGATGCAAAAGTGGTATTTTTAATTTTTACTATATTTTTCAATACTGATAAACTAATGTTCTCACCAGCCTATTGCTTTTTATTTTACTTTTGTGTTTATTTTTTTTAATATGCGTCCTTAGATTTAAGGTGTAATAGTGGATCTGATGAAAAGTTAGGAAAAAAAGGGGTAGAGTTGGGTTCCAACCTCAGATCTCTGATCCGTGAGTCCGCAACACTAGCCACGGGACCACTACCCGATGCAGCAACAGCGAGACATCAACAAAAATAGTAATTTTCTATGGTATTTCTGATAAAAATATACTCTTTAAATTATTAGTAAGTTTTTCTGCAAATAATGAAACACGTGATTTTGAGTTTTACAAAATTTTCACAATAAAAAATTGAAGTGAGACATTATTGTTTCATTGTGTTAAAATGCCTCAAAATATTCTAAAGTAGCTGTATGAAATATGTTGAAACAATTGTCTTGCTTAATTTATGAAAGCATAATATGTGTACTGTGTAACTAAATAGCACTTAAAATATTTTTGGATTTTTTAAATATTCCAAATACGCGTCCTTTTTATTTTCAAACGAATCTCAAATGAGCTTTCTATGAACCAACTAAGTAATGTGATTTTTTTTTTGAGAAAATGTACTTTAATTGCATTGAATGGGGTTGATGATTGATTTGATTCAATGTGAACTTATTTATTTATTTAACACTTAATATACATATACAATTTATACATATAAGGGCGGGCATATTGCCTTAAGGCAATTTCTTCCTACCTACCCAAACCGTTCAGTTTGAGAAAATTATAAATACATTGACATATTGAATCTTACAATTTTATACAAAAATTAAAAACAAAGATTAATAAAATAGAAAGATAAAAAAAAAAAAAACATTATACTATGAAGAGAGGAGAGGGGATAGGAAGGAAAGAAGAAGGATATAGGAACAATTTAAATATTTAGATAGTGACATTTCAATCTTGACTTAAATGTAAATAAAGAAGGGGCGTCTCTAACATTAGTGGGTAGATTATTCCACAGTCGAGCGGTTACTACTGTGAAAGAGGAGGCAAAAAAAATTAGAGCTATGACAGGGTATTAAAAGGGTTCTCTCGTCACTAGAACTAAGAGATAGTCCGTGTTGTGAAAGAGGTTGGAGGAGCTCTCCCAGATATTTAGTTCATTACCATATTAAGTTCTCCAAAACCAAAGCCATTTTCAGGAGAAGTGTACAAGTTTGGATTTTGTTTATTTATTTATTCATTCAAAATTACACTCGTTTAAACATAAGTGAACTTATTAAGGCTTTTTAGGCTGTACCCGTGTCAAGCCATAATAATCAACAATAAAAAATACATAGTAAAATTAATTAGAGTCAAATATGACATAAGAAAGCAATATAATAACAATCCAGAAAAAAAAGTAAAAGTAATAAATAATTAAATCCAAAAAATTCAATTTAAGAAAGATAATCAGACATCATTTTATCGATAGTCCATATCTTTTGGAGCGTATTTCAATCAAGTACCCGTAAAGTCAACACGACAAGTTATTTTTTTTTATAATTCATGGCCCAAAAAAAAAAGTTCAAAACTCGTTTATTTATCGTAGCTGCTCCAAATTTAATTTACTTCAAAAAAAACTTTTTAAAACACTGTAAAATGAAACATTTGTCAGTTTGTAATAAGTTTATGTTCCTTTAAATATGTTTATTTTATTATGATATTAAAATTTTGAATTGGCCTACTATATTATTAAAATCCCTCTCCTCCACTCCCCCACTCTATTTCCTCATCCCTTAACCTTCTTACGAGCTCTTTCTTTCCTCATGTCTTACATAATATATTATTTTTCTCTTTACTGTGTGAAATGTTCTCTCATTATAATATTGATGTTTTTTGTTGATATTTCTTGATAAAACTCCATAGTTAATGATTATGATAAAATAATAAAATAAAAAAATAAAAAAAAAAAAATAAATAAACTGATCAATGAATCTTCTTTGTTTAGTTTTACTTTTTATTATTTTGACCAACGAGCGCTTTCTCTCATTATATTTGTTAAAAACTTTTACTGAATGTATGTACTATTTTTTGTATTTTGTTTTCGTATATAACAACTGTTGTTTTTCCTTGATAAATAAAAATAAAATAAATATTCAAATTTAAATTAGATTCATACCTTATCAATTATACAAAATAACAGTATCATTAAAATCCCTAAAATAAAAGTATAATAGTAAAAAATAGTAGTATTGAAAAAAAAACAAAATAATAGTATCATTGAAATCAATAGAAAAAGAATATATATATAAAACATAATTAAGATAAAAATGATAATTAAGATATGTTTTCTTTAAACTCACCCTACACTGTAGTAATAAATAGGTGTAATCAATAATATGCCAAAAAAGATTGAGTACTAAATGAAATTGAAAAAAAAAATAATGAAAAAAAACATTATTATATCATAATATTTAAAAATGAAATAAAAGTAAAAATATGGAAGGAGAGCAGATTTGTCAATTTTTACTAATTGCTAATCTCGAACTTTAAAACATTGCGTATATTGATATTTATTTTTTATTTTATATTATTCAGAAAACATACAGTCATACAAAATAAGTATTAAAAACAAAAAAAATTTAACATAAAAAGACCAATTAAGTTTTCATAAATTAAAAAGATATAAACATTAAATGTGACAAAGAAACAAAAAATAAATAAGAATTTTAAGTGAGAAAAGAATAATTATTGACATTTGCGTTTTCCATGGAGGTAATAAATTAAAATAAATAAAAATACCGAATGTACACTCCGAGCCATCCACGCACACACATGAACGCACATATAAAGCATACACAAACATATACATTACATGCGGCACATATGCATAGCATAAACCACTCAAGATGTACATTCAGCAACTATCCCAAATAATCGACCCCATGAAGAAATTTTCTGTACAAATGCAACGTGCAGTTAAAAATGTCTACATCAATACTGAGTCCGTTTTAATATACCTACTATTAAGCGTGTTCTCCAGATGTTTATTGAAATATATGTTTATGTAATAATTTTTATTTAAAGTATTATTGAATAATATACATGCTTCCATTTTCCATTATGTTGTACTAATTATATACAGGAGAAGAGCCGTTTTTTATGTACTTATTCTTTATATAGTAAACCATAAGCCGTCGTCGCTTTATTACAGTTTTATTTAGTGAATACATATGATTGGATAGCAGACCCTTCTATGTTTACATTTTTTATAGTTTTTATTTTTATTAATTTAACCTGTACACCTGTTTGTATTCTAAATAAATAAAATAAAATTATCCCCTGTAAATTTAACATTTTTGACTTGCTTAAAATATGCAAGTCCGATATGGCATAAAACCACGTTTTGTATACCTAAATCTGAAAAATATAGCGTTGCTGTCTAAGAAAATAAATATATTAGCTAAGCAGTACCTGACGCGGTTGATGAAGAAGCAGAAGACGAAGAGGTGTTACTGTTGTCTCCTGTATTCGAAGAAAGAGATGACGAAGCGTTCGTCATCTCCGCAATCCTCTCAGCAACAATTCTTCCCGCAGAAGTCAAATTGTTCTGATGTACCAACTCCTGATTTTGTCCCGGCGAACTAATAACAGTACTGTTGCTGCTCTCGTTCTGAACTACGACTGTTGTTAAGGTCTCCAGCTCCAAGTTGCTAGACTCGTCGATGTTTGAGATGTTCGAGATGTTCGAGATGTTTGAAATTTGGTGATGATTTCCCGTGTTGTCTATTAACACTGATCTAGCCGCCAATGTTTCCATGACTGTTTCTGTCAACGCCCTCGTTGATAGCTCGTCCATCTGAATATCCTGTTTTATGTCAATGATGATCTGGTGATGCTTCTGACCCATCGCTCCAGACGATGTCTGGACCTGTATGTGGGTTTCGGGAATATTAACGTGATTAGGGAGAGGCATAATTACGAACCCTGTGTGACCCCGCACACTTATATTTAAAAATTAACGAATTTGTGCCGTAGTAATGCTAATTTTTACACTAATATCTTTAATTTTGCATATTTTTAAAAAATGAACACATTTTACGTGATTTCTATTCTTTTTTGGTTTTAATTTACATAATTTTTGGACAATTTTGATCCCGCGTGTGATTGATCCTCGAATCTTCTATTTCGCCATTCTCAATTTGTTGAACACAATTAATTTCCCAATCTTAATCTGCTGATATATTTTTTTATCTTTTATTTTTACTTTTTGTCATTTTTAAACAAACAATCGCAGTTTTTTTCTGTTTTTTAAACAGTTCACCCATTGTTTAAACTTGTTTATATTCCCGGATTGTTTATACTATTATTTCACTGTAAAATTCAACACTTCTTGTCAATTTAATGTACAAAAACAATCAAGAAATGGTTCAAAACAAAACTCCGCTTTAAGTTGTGCGCACTTAACGAAAATAAGAAGTGTTGAAAATAAACACGTTTCTGAAGCACATATATGTTTTACACTGGTTTCAATATTTTTAAAGTGATAATTACTTCCAAAATGAATTGAATGATGCAGTTTTGATTACCGAGGAAGCAAACTGCGCCGTTTTATTTCCCGGATAGCTTTCGGTACGTTTGTAACGTAAAATCGATAAAACGAATTCGCTGTTTTGTAGGGAATGTTTGACAGCCTACAAATCTTTACACTTTTATAAATAATCCGATTTTAATTCACTTATCTACGGAATATCATAACTTTTTTACATCCAATATATTCTAAATGTATTTGATAATATTACTTATAAATATTTTCATTGAACACGTACGTGGTACCGCTTAGAATTTATTTTACACGATTTCGAAAATCTTAACTAAATTTATTATATTTGACTAATCAACTGCATTTTACAATACAAAAAACGAGAAATATAGTACTTTTTAATAAAAAATTAACACTGCACTAATTATTAATTTATTTTTAATATTTTACACGATTTGAATGCCTAAAGTTTTTAAATATTTGTTAAATTGTTCCTTTATGTCAAAAAATTTATCAAGCGCATTTAAATAAACAATTTTTCATTCCTAAAACACCTTGACATTTATTGTGTATGTAGAAAAATTTTTGACTGCTTGACACACATGTATTTTTGAGTAAAATTTAAACGAATTTTCAAACCATTCAAGCGCATATTGTTTGTCGCGAATTAATTGTAACATTTCACTGAAAATATCCACTATTTAGACTCCTTTTAAACAATTTCAGCTCGTTTCCGGTACGTGCCAACTATAAGGTTGTTTCCATTCCAAGGCTCGCAGCAGAATGCAGCCTCAAAACCAGGTCAAAGGTCACCAGGTGCGATGCAACGAACACATTCAGAAGGCTTTATATATTTGAGTAATGATTTGGTGATAACTTCAAAACAGCCGGAACAAACAAAGCTGGCTTCAAAATCTATCGATTTTAAACAGAAAATTTTAACGCATACTTAGCGAGCGTTTCATCAAAGATTTTGTCAATTTTAGATGCATTTAGCATCCACCAAAATCTACCGTATCTTTCAGTTATTTTTTATCAGTTTTAGATAAAAAATCAGTCGTATTTCAGTCTGCAGTGATTTTTTTTTTCATAATCCAGTCGTATTCAGCCTTTTGTTACTGCTAAGCTTGTCCAATTTACGTTGATTTACCCAATCTTTTCAATCAAATCGTTCCTTTAATTCCTGTGTGCATTTATCGAAATGGCATTGTCACTAAACTCCATTTTCTTGTGAAATTTTCAGTAATTTAAACACGGATCACTTGCCAAAATAATAAAAATATCAACCAAAATAAACACAAGTCATCACAACAAACCAGGGGAGGCTTTTTGCCGTTGATGTTTTGTTTTCCTTTAGATTTTCACTCATTTCACCTAGAAACGCGACGTTTTCACACGATTGCAACAAAATACTAAAGTTTCCAATGATATTTACGTGATTTTACGTCCAGAAATGATAAAATTCACCTGATAATTGTTGATTTTGAGGCGATTCGGGTCATTGTATTGCACACTGACCGACATTTTAAGCGCTGTACTACAAATACTACGCACTATCGATCCGCTGCCTCCTCTCCGTATTTTCAGACAGAGCCGCCCCGAACCCACCCGCTTTAAATATAACCTCAAGAAATAACGTACTTAAAAGCAGGTTAAAATTTTCAATAAACAAACGGTCTACAAAAACACGGCTTAAAAAAAACGTCACTCAAACACACCTATTTATTTTTTAGCATTGTTTTTAGAACAAAACACTATTACTTTGATAACTTAGCCGGTATTCTCAATCCAATAGGTAAAATTGATAAAAAATTAACGAATTTCCATCTGTATCGATGAGCGGTTACAGTGTATTTAAAGTTGTGTTTATTTGATATTATTTCACAGTGAAGTTTATTTTTTAAATTTCAGCATTTTGTTTTCAGTTTAGTTTCAGTTTTGGTGGCGTGGGTGAGCGGTTTGGCGCGGTGGGTGGGTGGAACGAGACTGTACGCGAGGCCGGTTGGTTGGCGGGGAGGGTGTGGGGTGGAGGCTGGTTGTAAGGCTGTATTTGTAGGAAGGCGGGAGATCCGAATATAGCGGGCCTATTCTTGCAGCGCTCGTGTTTGGTGTAAAGGGCTCTATACACAAAGCAAGCCATTATAATTAACTATATTTTTTTGTTACATATCATCATTCCTTTTGCGCGCCCAGCTCTGCATAGGGCACCACATTGGTAAACCAAATGCAGTTTAGTTCGATCGTCTGTTACATGAAGGTAAGGTAATCAGTTTTACGCTTCAGGTCCCACTCAAGGGACAGTAAAATATTGTAGTGTAAAACCACCTCACAAATCAGTATTTCCAGTTGACCCCCCAAGGAATTAAAACCAGGAAGCCAAGCATAATACATGAACACGTCAACCCCCACCCTAAGCTGCGAGCTTTTCTCCATTGGATTTTCTTTTAAAAAAATTTATCTGAGAGAGTAGCCAATCGAGTCGAAAACACTTGTCAAGGACTCTGGTTTTATTTTAAACAAAGAACTGTATTCTTCATCCGCAAGGACACAGACAGTAAATTGTTTTGTTCTCTTATTTGTAAAACATGTTTTTATTTTTTATTTATTCTTTTGAAAAACCCGTCAGGATTGGATAAGAAACATTACAAGATCTAGTCCTGTTATGTTTCCCTAGCGAAAAAATCCAGCCAGTCTGCAAACGTTTGGACATACTCAAAACATTGTTGGACATATTTTATTTTTTAATGTATGTAGTAGATAATAAAATTGTATTTTTTTAATAAACCATTTTTATTATTATTGTTATAAAATTTAAAATACAATAAAAAAACAAAACAAAAGAAAAAAAAATCTCAAGTGGTAAGGCAAATTATTGTATTTTTTACTGTCCTACGTTTGTACTCGCTTTTTTATTGTGGTAGTATTGTTATTGTTTATATTTGTATATGTCAGCATTTTTCGTAAATGTTACGTCATCGTTTTGTATGTTTCCCAGTACATTTTTTTTTTAAAAATTTCTTTATTTTATTTTATTTGGGATTTTTACAAAAAATACATAAACAAAATTAGTAGATCTCACCCACATGATAAAGGTTTCAGCTATTTACTTCACAAACAACAACAGATGAAAGAATTGAAGGAATATAGATGTTCAAATATGGGCAGAATGGTGAATGTTACACAGTGTGTAAAGTGGCCACTTAAACCAGCCATTGACAGGTCATAAGCCCTGTAGATGCCTGGACTTCTATATTACCCTATCTTAAATGTTCTTCATCTCTGTTGTAATATGTTAATATAAACAGTATGTCAGCAGTTTTCGTAAATGTTACGTCATCGTTTTGTATATTTCCCAGTGTAATTTTATTTTTATTTTTTTATTTATTTATTTTATTTTATTTGGGATTTTCTCAGCTATTACATAAACAAAACTAGTAGAAAAATATTAACAATACTTAAGCCAATTAAAAAAATCCACTGTAAATCTAATGACATATAATATATTGTTTTTTAAGTGAGTCTTCTTTGTTTATTCTCAAATGTAATTAAAAAAAACTAAATTGTTAAGTGTCCTCGGCACGAGAAACCCCAGTGAGGTCACATTATTTTTATTATTAATTATAGTTTGTAAGGGAAAAATATGAATAAATAAATATATAAAAAATATAAGAAAAGAGTTAACGTAATTGTATGTGTGTGACGTTTGTATTCATGTGTATGTTAATGTGTGTATGCGTAAATGAATGAGGGAGAGGGTGCGTGTGTGTGGGTGCGTAAGTATAAAAAATACTTAACTTCAATATTAATACATAGATGGTGCTCCAACACGCTAGTGAATGGTTTCTCATTTAATAAGATATATACAAGAATCAAAATGGTACCTGTGTCGATATTCGCTAATAAGCGGAATGGGGAATGTTGTAAAACGTAAAGTGGAGACATAGGTAACATTTTTTGATTTTTGTATATATGTTATTAAATGAGAAACCATTCACAAGCGTGTTGGAGCTATGTATGTATTAATATTACCATCTATGTATTAATATTGAAGTTAAGTATTTTTAATTAGCATATTACTTTATTTTTTGTATTTAAGACTCTTCCGAGTTAAATTAAGTACTAGTAATCGCCTGCAGATGACTCTGCAATTTATTTTTACTTATATTTTGACCAGATCTTATTACACAAGTTCTATTTATTAATTTAGATATTAATAAAAAATATATACCTACTCCCCCTTGGGAGAAATCCAGATTTGTGTATGTACAAAATACACGTACCAAAAATAATGTTGTTTAATATTAGGTGTTGCCAAGCATCAAGTTGAAGTATGAAAATATTAAACGAGTATAATAATCCCGATCGATAACTTTCACGGATGTTTCATTGTGACCGCGCATACGATAAACAACCACGGTGAAAAATTGTTATCACGCCGCTAATTAGCACGTCGATAGTCATTTGTGATTGTGCTGCCGGTGTATAGTGTATAGGTCCACAGGATCTGGGGTTAGCAGGTTTGATGCAGATCCCCGCTGGCTTTTCGGTGTACGGTATGCATTGGTATATGTAGACCTACGATGCCGCTACACTCACACACCGACGGCCTCCCCCTCCCGGGTCGATGGCCAAACAGAGAAATAGCTGTCTCCCTCACACCACACCCCTGCGTCTCTTTCTGTTGGACGAAGAGGGCTGCACAGGGATAAAAATAATCAAAAAATTCCGTACTGTAAATCTAGACTCATTTTTCAGAGCTCCAAAACTGTCCAATGCACTTCTTAACGATAGTAAATAATAATCCATTACTAGAAAGATGAAGAACATTTTTAAGAAGGTAAGATGTAGGTCTAGGCATCTACAGGGCTTATGACCTGTCAGTTTTAGGCATACAAGAAACATTCACATTCTATCACTTCTTCACAATATTTTAAATAATCCCACTTCGCCTGTTTATCTAAGAGAGCATTTCCAACCTTTACCTCAACACGGACTATCTCTTCGTTCTAGTAACGAGAGAGCCCTTTTAATACCCTTTTATCGCTTTAATTTTTTTGCTTCTTTGTTTTTACAGTTGTGGCTGCTCGATTGTGGAATAATCTACCGACTAATGTTAGAGATGCCTTCTTGAGGTCAAGATTGAAATGTCACTATCTAAATATTTAAATTGTTCCTTTATCTTTCTTCTTTCCTTCCCATCCCCTTTCCTCTCTTCATAGTATAGTGTCAATTTAAAAAAAAAAATATTTTGTTAATCTTTGTTTTTAATTTTTGTATAAAATTGTAAGATTCAATTTGTTCGTGTACTTGTAATTTTCTCAAACTGAACGGTTTGGGTAGGTAGGAAGAAATTGCCCTAAGGCAATATGCCCGCCATTGTATATAGATTGTATATGCGTATACAGAGTAAAATAAATACATAAAAGTTGGCTGGTTCAAGTGGCCACTTTACACAATGTGTAATATTCACCATTCTGCCCATATTTCACATCTATATTCCTTCAATTCATTTATCTGTTGATGTTTGTGAAGTTAAAGAGCTGAGATTCATCTAATTGAATTATTTCACCTACCTACACACTAGGCAACGCCTGTAAATCTTATTTTTTCAATTTCTATACTTCTTCATGGATCGGGTAGATTTATCAACAATATTTTGAGTATTACAACAGAGTTGAAGAACATGTTCTTAATTAATATTAACAGCTCCTCAGGAAGTTAAATCCAGTCCTTGTCTACAAACATTTAGATAAACTCAAAATTATCATCATCAGCATTCCCTTTCCGCACCTAATGGTGCATAGGGCACTGCATTGGAAGACCAATTGCATCGTATCTTATTTATCCACAAATTTGGTTTGTGGATTAAAGTATCACTCGCCTTTTATTTCTATAATAAATTACAATAAACTTATATCCAGAATTTTCACTTACACACTTAAATTCATCGTGTCATGATCATTTTGTTGTATGAAGGTAAGATGATTGTTCTTACGCTTCAGGTGATAGTTTAAGGACTACAAAATTGTATAGTATAAAAACATCTTTTAAAATAAATATTTCAAATCAACTATGTAAGGAATCGAACCCGAGACTTCTTGCATGCTAGGCAAACGCGCTGACTACTGCAACACGAGGCCGACAAATAATATGATAGAGATTATTTATTTGAGTTCGCTTCGACTTTAAAAAAAATTGCAGATTTAAATAATCAATATTTTGAGTATGGAGGTAGAAACTTTTACAGGGACTATGGAATGACATTCGCTGGTTTAAGTGGCCACTTTACACGCTGTATATCTTTTACCATTCTGCTTATGTTTAAACATCCACGTTTCGTCAACTCTTTTATCTTCAGAGCGCCATATAACCTTGTCTTTGCAAACAGATGTCTTCTCGTGCTTCCGCGCCGAAGAATTTGACCGATTTTGAACACCTCCATCCGGAAGTGTTCGTTGGGTTTGGTCAGACCACGTCTTTCTCAGTCTTCCTCGTTTTGCTGATCCTGCATCCATCAATATTCGCATCGTAAGTTTTTTCAGACGTTCTTTTGATGTCCATTCACTCTGCATGTCCAAACCAACGCAGAACCCCTTTCTTGATTTTATTTATTTATTTATTTACGGACATTGTCCATTTATACAATTCATGGTATATTAATATTAATATTACAATATAAGAATAGTTAAAAACATTAAAATAGAAGAAAAAAAGCATTGACAAACATCAAAGGGACATCGAGACAAGATATGGACCATTTATTTAGTGCTCGTTTAAATCCTTGTAAACTTAAACCAAAAAGGTTCGGATGATCTTGTCTCGAGTTAACAATACGACAAAGACGGATCGGCTCATTGGATAATGAAGACCATAGTGTGTTCTATGCTGATCGATGATCAGTACTTCATTGTTTCTCAACCTACGAGTCGGAATATGGAATTTTAGTTGTCGTAGTAATGATGGCACGTCGATTATACCATTTAGTAGGCCGAACATATATATGGAGTCAATATTAGTTCTACGTTTTTGTAGACTAGAAATATTGAACATTGACTCTATATTCAACGGAAGATCTATTTGTGAGGTGCCTACTACTTAAATTTTATGATAAATTAAGTGAGGTCAAAAGAACTTAACAAAATATAAACACTCGTTCAGCAACACAAATTAACTGTATTGTCCCATTTGTATCAACCGCCTTTGGTAAAGCAGTACAATGTAATTGCTCCAAAAATATTTAATGATTTATTGCCAAATATAAAAGACTCAAATCGTAAAACAAATTTTAAAATAAAAATAACTGCACATATAAATAGTGTAGAGAGAGATTTTTTTGAAAAATATATGTAAATCAAAAAAACGCAGTACTTTATTTAATTGGTAAACATATTTTTATTTATATCCCTACAGAGATGAGGTAGAATTTTTTTCGAATTCAGGATTATGGATATTCGAGCGTTTAAAGGGCTTATGACCTGTCATTGGCTGGGTTAAGTGGCCACTTTAAGTAGGTACTACAACATACCCCATTCCGCTTATTAGCGAATATCCACACAGGTAACATTTTTGATTTTTTGTATATATGTTACTAAACGAAAAACCATCCACAAGCGAGTTGGAGCGCCATCTATGTATTGATATTGAGTTAAGTTAATTTGTGTATGTACAAATACACGTACCAAAATAATGTTGGTAAACATATTATTTATATTTTTATGTGTTTCATTGTTTTATATTTGTTTTTATTCTATATTATGCTTTATTATTTATCAACAATATTTTGAGTTTGTCCAAATTTTCGTAGACAAGGACTGGATTCAACTCCCTGGGGAGCTGTTTATATTAACATATTACAACAGAGATGAAGAACATTATATTACCTTCTCTTAAATGTTCTTCATCTCTGTTTTAATATGTCAATATATTATTTATGTTAAGTAACATGTATTCTTGGCACATATATATACTTTATATTTGTATAATAATGATTTTTAATTTCTTACATTTGATTAGCTAGGCATTTATAATAAAGTAGTTTTAGTTTTTCTTTTTTATGTTATTGTTTTATTAGTATAGGACTACTTACGCTCTAAAGATAAAAAATCTCCATCTTAGAACAGGCTGTGCCATGTTAGATGGAGACTATCATAAACAGAGAACACTCCGTTTACATTTTACATTAATTGGTTTTATATAGATTCCCTGTTATTAAGTATGTATTTAATTATTTTTTTTGCAATGAATTTATAAATAAATAATATTAATATTAGCATAAGAATAATTACCTCCTCTAGTCCAAGTATCCACGCTACTTTTCGAAGCAAGCGATGTTGGACTGATTCAATGTGATTTATGCGATTGACATAGAATGGAGACCAGACCACGGAGGCATATTCTATAAGAGGGCGAACAGTTGAGCAATAAAGAGTTTTGATTGTACGGACATTAGTTAAATCAGAGGATATTCTGTTAACGAAGTAAAGTAAAATATATATTGTGTAAAAAAATCACTGTGATTTCTGGGATTCACATAGAATAAAATGAAATATACCCACAAACAGGCCATGCCGGGGTTTTGTTTTAATTTTAATTTAATTTTGTTTATTCAAATCAGTTTTATATCAAATCAGTTTTCCACATAAATACAAATATGAAAATCCAGTTCAGTTAGATATAATTCATAGAAGTGCATGTGTGCGAGTTTTTTTTTGTGTGAGGATGCGTGCGTAAAAAAGTGGAGTGTAGTTTTGGTAGGTATGTGAATATGTGTGTGATTGTATATGGGTGTGAGGGTAGGTTTAGGGACAGGGTAAGTGTGTGTTTGATATGAGTGAATAGAAACAACTTAAATTTATAATGTAAAAATATATTTTTTTTATAAAGAAACATAATTTTTTTCAAATAATAGTTTTTTAATTTTGGTTTTAAAGGTGAGTTTACTGCAGTTAAATATGTCTATGTTATTGAAAAAAAAAAATAATTACGCGTCAAGCGAATCAGAGGAGAGTTCTGTGCATAGTTGGTGCGAACTGTAGGTACATGGAAAAGAGATAGATTCGTGTGACGGGTGCGGTGGCCAGGTACATTAAGGGCATTTGTTGTTTGTTTAGCATAAAAAATATTTGTTAAATATATTTATATAATGGACTGGCGCCGCGGCACAGTTGGTAAGACAGCTAACCGTGAAACTAGCGTCGCGGGTTCGATTCTCGCCAGTTGCAAGAAAAAATCCAATGTAGATTTTTTCTCATTTGATCTGGGCGTTGTGGTGTACTTTTCATAACTTCCATATCTTATTTCCTACCTGTTGACAAACCTCTAAAGAAGAGTTTTAGTGGATTAAGAAGTAAAGAAATTGAAAAACTAACATTTGCTGGCGTTGCCTAGTATGTAGGTGAAATAATTTAATTAGATGAATCTCACCCGCATGAATAATGGTTTCAGCTTTTTAACTTTACAAACAGCAACAGATGAAAGAATTGAAGGAATAAAGATGTTCAAATATGGGCAGAATGGTGAATGTTACACAGTGTGTAAAGTGGCCACTTAAACCAGCCAATGACAGGTCACAAGCCCTGTAAATGCCTAGACTTCCATATTCTCTTATTTAAGGTATTCTCTATCCGTGTTGTAATTTGTAAATATAAATTTAATTTTAACTTTTTAATTTAAGAAAAATAATGTACTTTGTCACCATATGCTAAGAATTTATTCAAATGATTTAGAGAACAAGTGGGTTTTAAGTTTCTTCCGAAACATCACTTCACTCTCACAGTTTCGGACCTCTGCTGGGAGAGCATTCCATGCCGTAGGGCGTGCGACCGCAAAAGCGCGTTCGCCGAATTTAGTGCGCTGTTTGCGTAGAGGTATAATTATATATTGGCGGCCTCCGTGGTGTAGTGGCCAAGACGCTTGACTCACACACGAAAGGTTCCGGGTTCGATTCCCGATGAGAACACAAAAATTTTTATGTGATTTTTCTCAAGCCTGGGTGTTCTGTGATGTAATTCACCACTGTAATTGGGCCTCTTGGCCTGTTGTGGTGCAAAAATAAATAATAACTTTTCCTTTCGACGCAGATGTAGCTGTATCTTAAATGTTCTTTATCTCTGTTGTAATATGTTAACATATATTTACATTAACGTTTCCCCTTACGTAAACGAAAAAAAAACTATTCTTGTGCACATAATGGAGAGTGACGTCTTTCAATGGTTTTTTTATTTAACTATTAATTATTAATATAATTTAGGATAACATTATTAATTTCAATTTTTTGTTTTATTTATATATGGTGTTTTTAATCAATGCTACACAAAGAAGAATTACAAATGTAACTTTTCACTTTTGTCTTAAATATATTGTATTCCTGACTATACTTTTTATAATCTTTGTTCATTTCATTAAAGAAAAATATTCCTCTGTAAGTATAATGATGTTGTGTTGTAGTTGTTTTTAATTTGGGGATTAAGATATTACCACCTGTTCTAGGTCGCGTAATTACGTCTTTAAATTAATATGTTGCCAGTTAGTCTTTAGTCGTGAGTTATCTCCTGTCTCTGTCCTGCTCAGTTAGTCGGGCGTATAGTGAAACGATCAACAAAGGTGACGCGTATGCGGAAGGGAGCGACATACTGAATGGAACTTACAGTAGACCGATGTAAATAGTCCGTGCTTTTTACTGTTTTACTTGTTTTGCTTGCCAAAGTGATATGACGTGATGACACTTGCTCCCTCCGTTAGTCATTCCCTTTCTTTTGGGGACGACTTTTTAGCTCTGATTTGTATGGAGTATCATCATTTTCAAGTTTTGAGTTCTTTGTCTGCAATTACATCAATCGCTAATTTATGAATAAATTTTAAGGATTCTAGTTGGAAAAAATCTGTCATATTATTTTTTTTTCCATTATAAACTATGATTAATAATGAAAATAATGTGACTCACTGGGGTTATCCGTGCCGAGGACACTTAACAATATTATATACTTAATATATTATAGTTATTTTTAAAAAACATTTTTACATGTGAGAATAAACAAAAAAAGACTTAATAAACACAGATAATTAACAAAATTTTCAGACAGCATTAAACACTACGTATTTAAGTTTATATTTCTAATATAAAACGCACAGTAAAATTCAATTCAATTCAATTAATTTATTTCAAATATAACGTATACATTACAAACATATATTCAATACGTACAAATTATAAAAAAGAAAAAAAATACACGAAAGAGACTCATGTCAAAGTAGTAGAAGAATCCTGCTCCGGAAAACCCCTTCGGATACATGGAACAGATCATCATCCAGAGCGATGTTGTTCAGCATAGCGGTAGCCCTTCCAACAGGCATAACCATAGGCAGGTTGGTCCTGAATATCGGAATATGAAACAATCTAGCTGACGCTGTCTACCAAAGTAAATATCAGGAACATACAAACCAATGCTCATTATAATTTCAGGATTATCGACCATACCGCGCAACAATCGATAAAAATGTGTAGTCAAATACACATTCTTTCTAGTCTCTAAACTGTTGTAGTCGAGCATACCCTGGAGAAACTCGGTCGGGTAGAGCCGAGGATAATACCCGCACTCTCTCATGTGGAGATATCTCAGAAACTTCTTTTGGGTTTTCTCTATAATAAGAGAGTACTTCAGTTCATGTGGCACCCAAATCATCGAGCCACTCTCGAGTCTACTTCGCACCAAGGAGTTGGAAAGAGTTCTCAGTACACGGGTATTTTCGAAAACCCTGGCAGTACGCAGAACAAATCCTAACATCTTCAATGCATTACCACTGATTGTCTTATGTGTTCATGAAATGTCAGAGTGCTCACAAATCTAACGCCCAGATCCTTAACATTCGATGTTCGTATCAGATTCTGGTCATTCGAAAACATAACGTAACCAATTGTTTAGTTTGTCTAAAGAGTTTTTTAGTTGCTGTTCGATAAAGGAGGTCATATACTAACTTTAATATTTTATTTTGCTGTCTTCGTAGTCTTTTTATGTCATTTTTGTTTACTGTTCCCAGTAGCAGTCGCATGTAACATATTTTAGATTTCACTTAAGTTTCATACACTAATTTTTACCGTTTTTCATTTTTAAAAAGACTTGATAATGTTGCTATTCTGCTAATTAAATAAAATAAATAAATAAAAATTACAGTCAAAACAAACCCACACCGCTTCGCGATTCCACGATGGAGGTTTTCTATTGGTCTGTAGGCGCGGCAGTTTGAAAATAGAACACCAGAAATCAATATGGCGGCGCGCGCCGGAACAGCTGACCGATGACAAATGTCACTCTGACATTTCATAGACAATGACGTTTTGGATGAAATTATTTATTATTTACAATTTTTATTCTTTAGTATATAACCTTATTTTGTTTTGAATTATCATTGGTTTATACCAAAGTTGTTATTATTATTGAAGAAATGAATGGATGTTAGCGTTTTAACACAACTTTTCAAAAATTTGATTTATTACATAGATGAAATTGAAACCAGCCACACTATCAAAAAGTGGCAAGTAACCAATTTTGAAAGCGAATGAATGTGTTATATATTATCAATAATTCTGTGGCTTGGGATAAATACTTAGGACTAACAATAGATGGACAATTGTCATGGAAAATTCATATCAGCAATTTAATTAGCAAAGTGGTGACATTATCGAGTCATTTTTTAAAAATCAAAAAATTTGTTCCAAAAACGGAAAATATTCTAATGTATGAATCCTACGTAAAAACTAAAATATGTAATATACAACAACTATGGGTAACAGGATATCAAAATGACATAAACAGACTACAAAGACAGCAAAATAAAATATTAAAGTTAGTATATGACCTTTCCTATCCAACAGCAACTAGAAAACTCTTTCAACAAACTAAGCAATTAAATACAACTAAACTCTTTCAACTAAAATCCTTAAAATGTATTTATAAATTAGCCATTGATGTAATTGTAGACGAAGAACTAAAACTTGAAAAAAAATGAAGTAAACGGACACAAACAACCTCACAAACAACCTTCTAAAACGAGACAAGAACAATCGAGACTAATAAACCATGGACTGAAATTATACAATGAACTACCAGACAAAACTAAACAAAAGACTCAGACAAACTTTTCAAAAGATATAAAAAATATTATTATCAACAACAGAGTATGATTAAAAATTTTTATATTATTTTTGTAAAATGAATGTAATTATTCGTAAGGGTCAATAAATAAATTTTCAAAATAAAATAAAAAAGGTGAATGTCGCAAATCACAAAATTATGGGAGATTAATTTTACAGTTATTTTGTTTCATTTCAATAAACTGTTTGAGGTGTTAGAAACTATTTAAAAAAAAAAAAAACTCCAATGTGTTGCAACAGAGACGGAAAACGTTTTTGAGAAGGGAATATGGAAGTCTAGGCACTTACAGGGCTTATGAACTGTCATTGGCTGGTGGTTAAGTGGCCAATTTACACACTGTGTAACATTTACCATTCTGCCCATGTTTGAACGTTTATATTTCCTCAATTTTACTCTTCCTTCTGTTGACTTTTGTGAAGTTAAAGAGGTGAAACCTTTATCACATGGGTGAGATTCATCCGGCTGAACCAACACACCTACTAGGCAACGCATGAAAACAATTTTCTAATTTTTAATACTTCTTTTTTTACCGGATAGTTAATTCAACAACGTTTTGAGTATGTCCAAATGCTTGCAGACTGGCTAGATTTTCTCCCTAGGGAGTTGTCCATATTTAAATTTGTTGCAACAGAGAGGGAAAACAATTTTGAGAAGGGAGTGAGTATTTACAGGGCTAATGACCTGTCATTGGTTGGTTTAAGTGGCCACTTTACACACTGTGTAACATTCACCAAATGGCTTTATTGATGCATCATCGTTACTGGAACAAGTGGCATTCGATGTTCCGATCCGCCGGTTGCGAAATAATAATGTGCTGTTCCTCGATCAGCACAGCGCAAACTATGGCTTGCATGCACCAATGTCCCGATTGTGTCGTATTGTAAACTCGAGACAAGATCTAGACTTTTTTGGTGTAGGTCTTTCTAGATTTAAATAATCACTAAGATAGACCGAATCTTGTCTTGAGGTATATATATTTAAAAAATGCTATCTTGAATACAATTTTTATGTGACTTTTGACAATTACCAAGACGGTATGCTTAATTTCCGTCTGTATTTATCTACCGAGCAATTACAAAGCTGGCTCTTTTGACGGCTCGATACGTACAGTAAAACAGATGGAAAAAATTATAAATACATTTATTTTTTTAGTTATATGTTAATAAGGCAGAATCGAACAGAACCGAAAGAAATATTTAGTTCTTTTGAGAGATAAGGTGAGCTGTGATAGCGGGGTGGTCCGCTGTCATTTGGGTTAATACAAAAAAAAAGAGTGAGTGATCTTGGATCGCCTTGCTATCGCTTCCTGCTGTGCTGCCAGCGGGTGCGATACCCTACCAATACCACACCATACAGATGCAACCTGCATCTATCTTGGTACGGGTTTACCTACATAGATAGATGCAACAAACAACTAATATATTTTTTAAATAACTTAACTTCTATATTATCTTCTATAAAATTTTCTTCATCTCTGCTGCAATATTTTTTATTAAAACAATTTTAAATAATACTAAACGATATAAAAAAAAATATTATCTAGAACTACTAAATATTAGTCTCCCCCACCCATGAAATACAAGAGAATTGAAGCCCTGTAGGGACTGAATTTCACATAAAATAAATTACCTATGTCTTGGTTCTTATTGCCCAGAGTATGAAGTTTATTGATGACTGCATTTGATGGCTGAAGTCGAAGTATTGTTGTCGCAATATTGGTAGGCATGACGAGTTGTTTTTTTCGGTCCGTAAAAAAATTTAAGTGATAAGATTTCAGGGGCAAATATGGAATAAACTATTTCATATAAATGTAGTCAATCTGTTATAATCCTCCTATCACTTCTTCTTCTTCAGCCTTCTGTCGTCCACTGCTGGATACAGGCCTCTTCCATATCCTTCCATTTCTTTCGGTCGGTTGCTGCTTGCAGCCAAATTTTACTCTTCACAGCGGCTCTGTCGTCGGACCATTTTTTCGAGGTCTTCCGACGCCTCACTTATTCTCCCAAGGTAACCTAACCTAACCTAACCTAACCTCTCCATCTTAAAATTTTAGGGGTCCATCTTGTTGGGTTCTGTCTCGCAACATGTCCTGCCCATTGCCACTTCAGCCTTACTACGCGATCCATGCTATCAGCTATTCAGGTTTTGTTCCTAATTTCCTCGTTTCTTTCTGTCTCTTAGGCATGCATGCATGGATCTTTCCATGGATCGCTGTGTGCATTTGAGTTTTTCTACATTTCATTTTGTAAGGGCCATGGTCTCTTATGCGTATGCAGTCACTGGCAGTACACATTGTTCACATGTTTTCCTTCGCATCAGACAAATCGGAATCCCTTTATTTTCTAGTGTGTGTCTAAGTTTTTCCTATTCTAGTGAAATAAATTCAAAATATACATTAACAAATTTTAATCTATCTTAATCTAATTATTTTTTATTAATATAATTTTTTTGACATTTTGTAGCATTTTTTTGATTCATTTGATAACATATATACAAAAATCAAAAAAATGTTACCTGTGTCGATATTCGCTAATAAGCGGAATGGGGAATGTTGTAATACGTAAAGTGGCCACTTAACCCAGCCAATGACAGGTCATAAGCCCTGTAAACGCTCGAATATCCATAATCCTGAATTTGAAAAAATTCTACCTCATCTCTGTAGGGATATTAATAAAAAATATATACCTACTCCCCCTTGGGAGAAATCCAGATTTGTGTATGTACAAAATACACGTACCAAAAATAAAATTAATCTAATTATACTGTTTGAAATAATTCCACTTCGCCTGTTTATCTGAGAGAGCTCATCCATTCTCCATCAGAACATGGACTCTCTCTTCGTATCTAGTAACGAGAAAACTCTTTTGATACCCATTTATCGATCAAATATTTTTGCCTCCTCTTTCACCCTCGATTGTTGAATAATCTGCCCACTTATGTTAGTTCTTTTTCCTTCTTTCCTTTCTATTCCTCTCCTCTCTTCATAGTACAGTGTAAATTTTTACTCTGTATAATTAATTACCCAGAATATGTTCTTGTACTAGAAATTCGTTCGAACTGAACGGTTTGGGCGAATTGGGCAAACCACGCGTTTACTAGCTGTCTAAAAAAGTGCATTTTATTGACATCTAGTAACTTTTATCAGTACTTTTTTGCTGCTGGTAAACTACGTGAAACACGGGACCGAGACACAACGCGTGGTTATTATAATCACGTGTTTGCGTTTACACGGCTCGAGGATACAAATCACATAAAAAAGAGTGAGACCCTGTATATGTGTGAACATTGCTATGCAATGTGGGTCTCCATAAAGGTCAATGTTGGCAGAACTGTAATACAAAAATGACTTATTAAATTGTTTCAAATAAATATGAGACGTTTCAATTGATTTAACTCAGTATTTTTATAATTGTGACACTTTTAAGAAACCCTTCACAAAGCATGAAATTAGACAAAAATAGGCCGGGCGCAGGATAAATTTTATGTGTATTCGGCCGGTGCCTAAAACCTAAAAACTCGATTCTGACACCTAATTTACAAAAATAGACCATCACGCAGTTTCCCCGTAAGGGTAGGCAGAAAGGATAGAACGCCATGTCATTATGTCCAATTTCCTTCGAGTACCTATTAGAAAACTCCAAAATTGATGTAGTCAAGTCCATCAGAGATTTAGGAGTTGTTTTGGACTATAAACTGACATACAACGAGCATATAGATAATACAGTAAATAAATCACTGAAATTACTTGGCTTCATTAACAGAATATCCTCTGCTTTTACTCATGTCCGTACAATCAAAACTCTTTATTGCTCAACTGTTCGCCCTCTTCTTGAATATGCCTCAGTGGTCTGGTCTCCATTCTATGTCAATCGCATAAATCACATTGAATCAGTCCAACATCGCTCGCTTCGAAAAATAGCGTGGATGCTCGGACTAGAGAGAGATAATTATTCTTATGCTGAAATAGAGTCAATGTTAAATATTTCTAGTCTACAAAAACGTAGAACTAATATTGACTCCATATATATGTTCGGCATACTAAATGGTATAATCGATGTTCCATCATTACTGGGACAAGTAAAATTCAATATTCCGACTTGTAGATTGCGAAACAATGAATTAGTTCATCGATCAGCATAGAACAAACTATGGCTTAAATTCTCCAATGACCCACCTTTGTCGTATTGTTAACTCAAGACAAGATCTGGACTTTTTTGGTTTCAGTTTACTACGATTTAAACGAGCACTAAATAAATAGTCCAGATCTTGTCTCGATGTCCCTTATGTTTGTCAATGCTTCTTTCTTTTTTTTAAAAAATGTTTTAAACTATTATTTTATTGTAATATTTAAACCTTATGAATTGTAAACATGGACAATGTCCGTTAATAAATAAATAAATAAATGTCTTTGCATACAGATCTTGCTATCTCTACATTCATACACCTTACCATGCACGCAATTTTTGACAAGTCCATCTACAAGTATTTGTTGGATTTGGTAATGCCATTTCTTCTTTATTTCTCTGTTTATCAACATTCACATTGTGAATATTTTTAGCCGTCTTTCGCTGTCCATTCGCTCTACATGTCCAAACCAACGCAGAGCTCCTTTCTTGATTTTGTTGATAATGCTTTTCTCAGCCTTACATAATGCTCGGATCTCGACATCTGTGCATCTATCGGACATAGTTTTACCACAAATTCGCCTGAGAGATCGCATTTAGACATCATTCAGCCTTACTTTTATCCCTTTTTTCCAAGGTCATACTTTGCTCCCATGCACATTAGTTTGGCACCAAATTAAAAACCTAATTTAAAAAGAATAAATCGCAAAAACCTTTTTCAGGACCTTTTCAATACAATGTTGGAGACTAGAATAATGTAGAACCCAGATTGTGGAGTCATTTTGTTTTTTGTACGTTTTGTTTAAATGTGTACCACTAACAATGAATAAAATGGTATTTATTTTAATGAGATTTATTAATACATTACTGCCATCTATAGTCCAAATATCTTTACCATTTGAGTCGGTAAAACAGCTTCCGCGCGAGAGAACGTTTGCAGATATTATCGAAGACGCAAACCAAAAACTTAAACGTCAAAAACTTCTAACAGGTTTTTTTATTGGGCACAGCTGTTAATAGTTCATACATAGCGGTATTCCTTTTCAATTTTACTGCTTTGTTCTTGTGCAATAAACATTAATATTGAAATTACACGTTGTGGATAGAATATAGCTGTAATTCTGTTAAGATTTAAGGCCAGTTTGAGATCTTAAGATAAAACAGTAAAGAGGTATGTTCAAATTCAAATCGACACATTTAAAAAACATAAATATTATTTAATATGTGGGATTATTATTTTGAAACATTGCTGGTCTGTCTTTCAACCTTATCTTAATAATATTGTGTAATTTAATAATTGTTAAAAGGAGGCAAACTTCGAAATCTTCACTGAAACTGAGATATTTGCGAAAGACTTAAAATAACTGTGAGATTTGTAATTATGCTTCACCAACTCAATAGAGAATGCTAAGTTTGCGGTGTCAAGTAGTTTAATTGAAATCTGTTTTTGCAAGATATAGAGACGGTTTTTAATTGCGCTATTATTTAGGTAGGTAGGTTGTATTTTAATTCAATTCAATTAATTTATTTCAAATATAACATATACATTACAAACATATATTCAATACGTACAGATTAGAAAAAAGAAAAAAAAATACACGAAAGAGACTCATGTCAAAGTAGTAGGAGAATCCTGCCCCGGAAAACCCCTTCGGATAGGATACATGGAACAGATCAACATCCAGAGCGATGTTGTTCAGCGTAGCAATAGCCCTTCCAACGGCAGGGTGGTCTTGTGTATCGGAATATGAAACAATCAATGCTGACTCTGTCTTAGGTAATTATCAGGAACATACAAACCAACGCTCATCATAATCTCAGGATTATCGACCATACCGCGCAACAATCGACAGAAATGAGTAGTCAAATACACATTTCTTCTAGTCTCTAAACTGTTGTAGCCGAGCATACCCTGGAGAAACTCGGTCGGGTAGAGCCAATGATAATACCCGCACTCTCTCATGTGGAGATATCTCAGAAACTTCTTTTTGGTTTTCTCTATAATAAGAGAGTACTTTAGTTCATGTGGCCCCCAAATCATCGAGCCACTCTCGAGTCTACTTCGCACCGAGGAGTTGTAAGGAGTTCTCAGTACGCGGGTATTTTCGAAAACCCTGGCAGTACGCAGAACAAATCCTAACATCTTCAATGCATTACCACTGATTGTCTCTATGTGTTCATGAAATGTCAGAGTGCTCACACATCTAACGCCCTGATCCTTCACTTTTGATGTTCGTATCGGATTCTGGTCATTCATTTTGTAGCGAAAAAATATAGTTTTTTGGGCCCTAGTGAAGGACGTGACCGAACACTTGGAAACATTAAACCTAAGTTTGTTTCACCTCCCCATTCAGATATATTAGATATATCCGCTTGGAGAAGACGAAAATCGTCAGAGTCTTTGTCACCTTTAAGAATAGTTTTAAGTCATCCGCAAACAACAAAAAACGCGATAGTTTATTTTGGCATCAATAACCAATTTTCCTTTTTTGGTGGAGATTTATAAATTGCTTTTAATACTCCCAATTATTCATTTTTAATTCATGCTTTGTTTTTAACGATAATATTTTAAACATCATTTGTAAAGGTTGTCTGAGTCTTTTGTTTAGTTTTGTCTGGTAGTTTATTGTATAATTTCAGTCCCTGATATATTAGTCTCGAACGTTCTCGTCTCGTTTTCAAACGTTATATGTGATATTATTCTGATATTCTCGTATTGTGTCCATGTTTACTATTTATTTTTTCAAGTTTTAGTTCTTTTTCTATAATTACATCAGTGGCTAATTTCTTAATAATATTTACGGATTCTAGTTTAAAAAAATTCAGATACATTAAATTTTTAAATTTGTTTCAAGAGTTCTTTAGTTGGTGTTTGATGAGGCAGGTCAAATACTAACTTTGATAATTTATTTTGCTGTCTTTGTATTCTGATTATGTCATTTTGGTTTTCTGTTCCCCATAGTAGTTGCATATACCATATTTTAGATTTAGCTTAAGCTTTATACATTAGATTTTTACCGTTTGGAAAAGACTTGATAATATAATAAATAAAAAAGAAATATTAGCGTTCTTATAATTTACCCAAATATTTTAATTTTGGTGGCCATTTTCAACGAGTTTTAAATAACTCACTATTAGAAAATAGAAATCAAGTTGGGCCAAAGTGGGGTTCAAACCTCGGACCTCTGACCCGTGAGTCCGCAACGCTAGCCACGGGACCATAACCCGATTCATTATCACCTGTCATTGGCTGGTTTAAGTGGCCACTTTGAAATATTTATCTCTTGGTGGTGAAATCAGATAAGCTACCATTATTGAAAAACATTTCTGCAATATTAAGAATAATACAATTCGTTATGCTTATATTTGAAACATTATAGAAAATCATTTTTTAATTTTCACTGTAAGGGAAACTATAACTATCTGCATAAATTTATGGGGATTGATGTAGATGTTCAAACATGGACATAATGGTGAGTGTTACACAGTGTGTAAAGTGGCTACTTGAAACCAGCCAATGACAGGTCATAAGCCCTGTAAACGCTTATACTTCCATATTCCCTTCTCAAAAATATTTTCCCTCTGTTGAAATGAATTTAAATAAGAGTGACTCCCCAGGGAGGAAATCCAGCCAGTCTGCAAGCATTTGGACATACTCAAACATTGTCAAATTTTGTCATTTAGACGGTATTTACCTATTATTTTTTGCCAATAAACGCCGTATTTTGATACTGAAGCGGAAAAAAGTGTTTTTAATGAATCCCACGTGTTTTTGCAGAAATGTACCCCGGTGCGTGCCTTTAAGAAGGGGTAGGTTTAGGTTCAATGTACAACACTTCCTTCTTGTTAGGACTTTGACCTAGTGGAGACTGGTAACATTCAGGGAGGCAACCCCCCGCTCTGACACCCCTTGTCAACCCGAAACTTTGACCCCAGCTGAAATCGAAAATTGAAAAAAATTTAACGAATAATAGGCTTATTAATAAGTTGGGTTTTTCTTCTGACATTTCTTGTTGGATCTGCATTTTAATTATAATATTTACAAATTACAACAGGGATGGATAACATTTTCGAGAAGGGAATATGGAAGTCTAGGCATTTACAGGGATTATGACATCATTGGTATTCGTTCATTGGCTTCGTTCTTTTTGAGATTTCATATATGTGAATATTTATCTTTATTTAAGCTAATGAATGCTTGCAGACTGGTTAGATTTCTTCCCTAAGGAGTTATTTTATTTTATTTTTTTTATAAAATAATTTCATAAAAGCCACATGTTTTAAAAAAAAATCTATACATATCTACTTTTACACATTTAGTAAATGTTATCACTGTAACTCTCCAAAAAAAGAGACTTACTCTTGTGCTTGGAGAGTGACTTACACTGTTGTAGTTGTTTATTTATAAGAGTTTATATAATTTTAAATACGAGTATATAAAAAAAAAACATAGGATATATAAAGAAAAAACATAAAACAATAATACATTCATACTAATTAAAATTTAATGTAGATTTTACACGTGTTCAAAAAATTTCTTTAGATTTACTTTAAATTTGTTTATTGATATATTATTTTTAATAGTTTTTAGTTCATTGGGAAGATTTTTATAATTTTTTACACCTTTGAAGACAAAGCTATTTTGACCATGACTTGTGTGGAATTTAGGAATTTTAATATTATGTTGGTATCTGAGTATTCATCTCAAATTCTTTTATTTTTTCATTTTTATAAATTTGTGTTATATAATTTATTTTATAAAGTGTGTCTACTGTATGAACCTTAAATATTTTAAATAGACTTTCCGTATTAAATGTTGAGGGTTTCTTGAGAATTACTTTAATAATTAATCTTTGTACTATTTTAAGAGGGTTTAATATATTGGCGTATGAACCCCCCAACCCTACAATACCATATTGTACAATTGAGTAATAAGGTATTTTTAAATTAATAACTTTTTAAATATTCCTTAATCTAATAAATATGTATATACATTTTCGTATTCGTTTAACTAGTTCGCTAATGTGGTGTTTCCGTTTTTAGTTTTGTGTTAACAAATACTTGGTGGAAATGTCAAAAGCCGCAATAATCGGCGCGCGTGCATGAGAAGATGTACGAATGTAGAGGAAGCGAGATCTGTATTCAAAGATAAAATGATGTGGCGTTCTATCCTCTATGCCTACCCTTACGGGAAAATGGCGTGATGGATTGTTGTTGTTGTTGTTATAAAATCATCATCTGTTGCTGTTGGGCGGGGGGCGACAGTTATGTCTACCAGTCGGCCACGACAAAACCCGGTCACTGATAAGAAAAATATTTTTAAAAATACCAAAAAAATATGAAGTTTAACTTCACTTAAATCAACACATGAAAGAGTTGAGGAAATTTGGATGTTTAAACATAAAAAAAAAACAGCAGTTGGAAAAATTGACAGAATGAAGAACATTTAACTTTCATATCCTTGCGCCCGCACGCCGATCATTCCGACTTTTGACATGTTCATCTTCAAGTATTTTAATATTATTATTATTATTAAGAATAATATACAAAGCGCTATTTCCGTAATATGATACCTCAAGAGCAGCACCTCAATATCCGTGAATATTGAGTGAATGACAATATCCGACAAAGGCCCTCCATATAATTTGCCAAACTCACAGTGAAAGGAGCAGTAAAAGTAGTAGAGTTAAAAATCAGTATGTAGTATATGGACAAATCTTTGGTATATTAGAATATTTTAATTATAAAAAAAAAACATTGATAAATATATATATTTTGAAATAGAAATTGACTAAATATCTGCACAAAGCTATAAAGAGAAGAAGGGATAAAGAGGGGAGGAAAGGGGGAGGAGATAGGAAAAACTAAAATACTCAGGAAGTGAGATTTCAATCGTGATTTGAATGTGAATAAAGAAGGGGCGTTTTAGACATTAATGGGTAGAGTATAAACAACAAAAAATAAGTATTTTCATGTGTTCTTTTTTATTACAATTATTTAATTTAATTTTTTTACAAGTGAAATATACGGCATTTGTATTGTATTAACTTAAACAAAGAAAACTTTAATTGGCCTTGTTAAATTGGTTTATTTGTAAGTAGTGTTTTTTATTCATTTTATTTATTTTGTTTATATTAATCATTTTTATCATTTTATTCATTTCTTTCACTTTATTCACTTTATTTGTTTTATTTATTTTTATTATTTCATTCACTCCATTCACTCCATTCACTCCATTCACTCCATTCACTCAATTGACTCCATTCACTCCATTCACGCCATTCACTCCATTCACTCCATTCACTTAATTCGTCCATTCACTCCATTCACTCCATTCACTTCATTCGTCCATTCACTCCATTCACTCCATTCACGCCATTCACTCCATTCACTCCATTCACTCCATTCACTCCATTCACTTCATTCGTCCATTCACTCCATTCACTCCATTCACGCCATTCACTCCATTCACTCCATTCACTTAATTCACTCCATTCACTCCATTCACTCCATTCACTCCATTCACTCCATTCACTTAATACACTCCATTCACTTCATTCATTTTATTTTATTTTATTTTGCTTCTTTTATTATTTTTTTTTTTATTAGTTTTATTTTTTCTCTGTTTTTAAACTCATTTTAATTTATTAATAAAATTTAACAAATATTTACTAAAACTTTTTTTAAATTCAATAACCAATTATTTAAAAAAATAGAATATTAATTGTAAAATAAATTCTCGTATATCCATTTGTTTTTTAATTGTTTACAACCTTTGTATATGTAAAAGCTCTTTAAGCATTAATAAATTATTCAAATAATAAAAATCAGGTGTCACAAACAGTAATATAGTTTAATGATACTTATATATAAGTTGATATTAGGACATTCAAAATGTATGTACTATTTTCAGATTAAATAAATAAATATTCGTAATGATGCAGTTTTCATAAGTATTACAGTGTCGTTGACTCTAAAAAACTAGCGTACTATACGGAAAGGGAAAGCGTTTTTAAAATTGATTAGTTCTGTTACTGACCACCATAAGACAATGACCTCCACGGGGTGATCAAGGGGTTGAATGGGGTCTTACAGGGTAGTGTCCCGTGTACTAGCGAGCCGTGGAAAAATTAACGTCACGGTTATTTCAATTCCTGAAAATGGTTCGTTATAAAAAACAAAGAATTTTTTTATACTCTTTAACAAATTAGATTTGGAAAATGTTTTGATGTAAGAAATGTGGAATTTTAAGCATTTACTGGGCTTATTACAAGTCATTTATTTATTTGACACTTGATATACATATACAATATATATACATATAAGGGCGGGCATATTGCCTTAAGTCGATTGCTTGTTACCTACCCAAACCGTTCAGTTTGAGAAAATTATAAATACATGGACATATTGAATCTTACAATTTTATACAAAAATTAAAAACAAAGATTAACAAAAATAAAAATATATTTTAAAAAATTAACACTATACTATGAAGATAGGAGAGGGGATGGGAAGGAAAGAAGAAGGATAAAGGAACAATTTAGATAGTGATATTTCAATCTTGACTTAAATGTAAATAAAGAAGGGGCGTCTCTAACATTAGTGGGTAGATTATTCCACAATTGAGCGGCTACTACTTTAGATCGGGTTGTGGTCCCGTGGCTAGTGTCTCGGACTCACGGACCAAAGGTCCGTGGTTCGAATCCCACTCTACCCCAACTTGATTCCATTTTCTAATAGTGAGTTATTTCCAACTCGTTGAAAATGGCCCTCAAAATTAAATATTTGGGTAAATCATAAGAACGCAAATATTTCTTTTTAAAAAAAAAAAAAAAGGAGGCAAGAAAATTAGAGCGATGACTGGGTATTAAAAGGGTTCTCTCGTTACTAGAACGAAGAGATAGTCCGTGTTGTTAAAGAGGTTGGATGAGCTCTCTCAGATAAACAGGCGAATTGGGATCATTTAAAATATTGTGAAGAAGTGATAGAATGTAAATGTCATCAACTGTTTTAAATGGCCATTTTAAACACTAAGGAACAATTAGCATTCTACCTATGTTGGAACAACCGTATTTCTCTAAAACTAGTATCTGTTTTTTTGTGAGGTGAAACTTTGATTGATACGGATGAGAGATGACTGATTTATGAAAAAAATGAGAAATACGGATGTTCAAACATAGGCAGAATGGTGAACTAACACAACAGGTATGGAGTACTAAGATAAGGGAATATGAGAGTCTTGCTTTTAGAGTGCTTACGTGCGGAAAAAAAAATGTAGATGTTCATAATAGCGAATGAACATATTACTACAAAAACAGAGAGCGAAAACCGTGACAAAAAAATGTATGAGTTCCATTTTTTTTAAATTATTTTTTATTTGAAAATTTATTTATTAACCCTTACGAATTATTGTATTAATTTTACATAAAATATAAATATTTTTTATTTAAACTCGATGATAATATTTTTAACATCTTTCGAAAAATTTGTCTGAGTCTTTTGTTGTAGTTTATTTAAATAAAAATACAAAAGGGAATGATTATGATGTTGAGGAACATATCAGATTTGGAAAACGTTTTGATTTAAGAAATATAGTCATGGCATTTACATGGTTTATCACCTGTCACTGGCTGGTTTAAGTGGGTTTAATTCACCATTCTCCCATGTTTAAACGTCCACATTTCTACAATTCTTCCATCTGTTGCTTTTGTGAAGTAAAAGAGCTAAAACCTTAACACGTGGGTGAGATTCATCCAGCTATGCACTAGGCAAAGCCTGAAAACAGCACTTTTACTTCACAAAAGTCTACTGAATTATTTCACCTACATACTAAACAACGCCTTAAAATACTTGAGAATCTCACCCGCATCAAAAAAGGATTCAGCTCTTTGACCTATTATTTGTATAAACCTGTATATTCTGATCTTTTCGGCTGTTGATTTATTGTTTTTATAAATGTAGATAATAATATATACACAAGTTAGTATAAATATATATCTCCACCAACAAGCTATAGAAAGTGGCTTGGTGAGATTCTATTTTTAGTAAAAATAAGAAAATTATTACTGAAAGAATTATTAAGAAAATTATAATAATAAAATAATTTAAAAAAGAAAAAAAAACTTCACAATATTGAACACATCGAAGAATTAAAGGGATACAGATATTCAGACATAGGCAGAATAGGGAAATATAACTTTTTACATTTTGAAAGTAATAAATGGGTATGATATACTAACCAGTAAAAAAATAATTTTTTGTTGCTTATTACTAGCATAAAAAATATTTTTAAATTTGTAATTTCGAATTCCCGAAAAAACAGCCATTCCATTGGCCTTGCCCCCAATACGACACGATTCATGTTTATTTGTTCCTGACCGTTCAATTTTGTTTCGAACATTATCACAAATCTTGACGTCACAACTATCAAGGCCAAACACGTCGCGTTTTTCTAGTAACGTATTTTTTTTAAATTTCGTTCTTAAATTTATGTATGAAAACATTTCTCCACAATATCCATATTGATTTTGTTACACAGTATACAAAGTGACTACTTAAACCAGCAGATAACTGGTCATAAGACCTGTAAATACTTGTATTTCTATATTCCCCTCTGAAAAAATTTTCCCTCTCTGTTGCAACAAATTTAAACCCGTTTATCAGTAGTAATATTGATAATTAATATATGGATACTTATTTTATTTATTTTATTTTATTTATTTATTAACGGACATTGTCCATGTATACAATTTATAAGGTTTAAATATTACAATAAAAGAATAGTTTACAACATTAAAAAAAAAGAAAGAAGCATTGACAAACATAAGGGACATCGAGACAAGATCTGGACTATTTATTTAGTGCTCGTTTAAATCGTTGTAAACTTAAACCAAAAAAGTCCAGATTCTGTCTTGAGTTAACAATACGACAAAGGCGGGTCATTGGAGAATTTAGGCCATAGTTTGTTCTATGCTGATCGATGAACAGTACTTCATTGTTTCTCAATCTACGAATCGGAATATTGAATTTTACTTGTCCCAGTAATGATGGAACATCGATTATACCATTTAGTATGCCGAACATATATATGGAGTCAATATTAGTTCTACGTTTTTGTAGACTAGAAATATTTAACATCGACTCTATTTCAGCATAAGAATAATTATCTCTCTCTAGTCCAAGCATCCACGCTATTTTTCGAAGCAAGCGATGTTGGACTGATTCAATGTGATTTATGCGATTGACATAGAATGGAGACCAGACCACTGAGGCATATTCAATAAGAGGGCGAACAGTTGAGCAATAAAGAGTTTTGATTGTACGGACATTAGTAAAATCAGAGGATATTCTGTTACTTGATATTTAGGTTTAAGTTAATGACATTTATAATTGTGTATGTACTGTTTTAAGATAAAATAAATAAGTAAACGAAATATCGCTGAAAGAAAGGTATGTTTGCGGGCTTTCACGCTTTCAGGAATTTCGGTTTTCAGGCCTGAAAAGTGAATGAAAATTTCTCAATACAAATGCGGGTTGTTTTCAGTTTCAGTAAGGAGCACCCGAGAGGCAATGACCCTAGGAAAATGTATATATTTGGAAGTAGCAATAACCTCACAAGGCCGAATGTTGACCCGCCACTAACACATTGGTGTTTTTCAGTAATTTGTTTAATCGTTTTTTTTTATCTTTAGAATTAAGTTTAACACACTGCGTAGAATTGTCGTTCTTTCAAAATCGCCTTGAAGATGGATGTCAAAAGTGGAAATAATCGGATATAAAATAATGCATTAGACTTATGAATATAGAAGAAACAAAATCTTTGTTTTTTGTATTGCAAATATAATAGTAATAATCATGGTTTATTAACAAAAATAACAATTTCTTTATCTACTACATACACACTTAGGTAATAGATTTCTCTGGATCATGTCTAGTCTGCCTAACTAGGTACAACCTGTTTTAAGGCAGACATTTTTATGCAAAAATAAACAATTACATGACTACCTACTAGTTATTTAACCATACAGTTAAACAATATTAATTTAGACCATTTATTATTTAAGAATGTTTTTAAGTAAATTTTCCAATTTTTCTCTACTTAAACCCAGTAACCATTTTTTAAATTGAATCCGGGTCATAGTTTTGCAATGTTGATAAATTAAACTATAGTAAAACTTGTCTTTTTAATCAACGGTCCATTTTAAATCCATTTTCCTAGGGATCGTGTGCTATGCAGCTGGCTGTTGGGCACACCGATGTGAGTCGCAAAATTTCAGGCGAATTATTTTAAACAGACAAAGGCAACCTCTCCTGGCTCTGGCTAGGGCATATATGAGCATATAAAGCTTGTCCCCGTTGGATCTGGAGGTCCAGCGACGATCCGCAAATTTACACTTAAAAAGAAAGCGCTCCTCTGTTATTGGTGGCGTCCGTCTACTCGTCACTGAAGGAACGCCTCAATCGGATATTAAAAAATGTATAAAATGCTCTTTTTGATGCATGGCAATTCGAGGAGAATCTTCCCCTTCAGGGAGGGTTTGCTTTCTTTTTTTTTCTTCAATCCGTCAGCCCTTAAAATCTTCTCGGGTTATCCCCAATCAAATTTAATGACTAATTATTTGTTTTCAATATTGTTGATTCCCCTTCGTGCTGCTGCGGATATCTTAATCAATCTTCTGAACAAATTCTGTGGTCTGGTTCCTTTCTCCCTCTCTTTGATTACCGAATTTAACTCCTCGCTGCTATCCGTGGCCCGTTATAGGTCCTGTCGGATATACGGATAATTTCGAGGCTTTTTTTTTTTTTTTAATCGTTTCGGCGAATTGATCACGTTCAATCAATTATATCCCAGTCAGTGAGGAATTCACTTCCTTCATTTCTCAATCCAATGAAGTGCATATTATGGACTTCTGGATTATCTTCTTGCCACCAGGTTACAGAGAGCTCATTCGGGCAGCTTTTCTCGTTCGCCAACAAGCAACTTTTCCGTGTTTGTTAGCATCGCCAAGGAGACTTATGTCTTCAGATGCTGTGTGCGGTATGTGGTAGGCAAGCTATAGTAAAAACCTACTTTTACTAACATTCAAACAAGCTGTAAATTTATTTATTTATTTATTTGTATACGGCATTTCCGCCATTTACATATATGTGGTATAAAGAGTGCTTAAAAATAAAAATATTAAAAAATCGAGTATGATATATTAATATACTCGTACTATACACATTACAAATTACTTGAAATACATACATATTTTAAAGAAATTATACAATAACAAAATACATTAATCAATCAAATTATTACTATTCAAACCCAATCTCCTGAAGTTGATTTGCTCTTTTTGATAAAAATATGTTAGTCACTTTAATTTTTAAGTTAGGCAGAGATAAACTAAATATATCAAAATATGATGCATATTCATTCCCGGTATTCTGTATTCTAACAATAGGTGAGTTATATTGAGCTACCGTTTGACAATTTTGACTATTAAATATTGTAGATGTTCTGCTTAATCTAGGTGGTACATAGAATGAAATCAATTTCAGTAGATCGGGGGTATTAAAAATTGGTTTTATTATTTTATATAAAGTCGTAAGATCGGTCGATGTTCTTCGTCCTTACAATTTAGTTAATTTAAGAGAGTCTAGAATTTTGTTACAATTTAATTGATTACTAGAAAAACCCATCTTAAAATTAAAACATCTAAGTAATTTATTCTGAATTCTCTCAATAGAATCTGCGGAAGTGATTTGATAAGGTGACCATATTGGAGAATTATAATCTAGTCGGCTTCTAACTAGAGATGTGTAAAGATATTTTAATGTTTGATTATATCTAAATGCTTGCAGACTGGCTGGATTTCCTCCCTAGGGAGTTTTTCATATTTAAATTAATTTCAACAGAGAGGGAAAACATTTTTGAAAGAGATTCAGCTCTTTTACTTCACAAAAGTCAACAGATGGAAGAGTTGAGGAAATGTGGATGTTCAAACATGGGCAGAATGGTGAATGTTACACAGTGTGTAAAGTGGCCACTTAAACCAGCCAATGACAGGTCATAAGCCCTGTAAATGCCTAGACTTCCATATTCCCTTCTCAAAAATGTTTTCCCTCTCTGTTGAAGTAAATTTTAATATTTCAATGTGTTTATTTTATTAAAATCTTTTCCGGTTTTAAGTACAAATCCTAATCATTTTACAGCTTTGTTAGATATTTTAATAATGTGCTCTTTAAATAATAATTTCGGATCGAATCATTTGTTACACATCAATTCAGATCTGTCAAAACTTTGGTCAGCCAATACTTAAAACTAGTAATTTCTGCTTATCTCTGTATGGAATTGAGCTTTCGATATAATCAATTAATAAAACTATTGTAGTTTTTTTTTTTTTTTTTGTTTTCTTACAATAAAAATAATAATAAAACAGAGTATTAAAAAAATAAAGCATAATTACATATGAACAAAATATATATTAATAGAAAAATAGTAAACAAAAAAATTCCACAAAGGCATGGCCTGTTCGTGGGTATACAAGAAAATGTTAATGAATTTTTGCTCCTATAATAAACAATGGACAGTTATAATATTTTTGTTTAACATAAGAAAGAAAAAATAAAATATTCTGTAATAGATAATATGTTATTTTTTTTTATAGTAATTAAAAAAGGAAATATTTTTAAAAAACACAAAAATATTCCTTATTATTAAAGGGCAACAAAATAAATCATAGAAAAAAAGAGTTCGTATCTTTAGTTTGAATCCAGGATAGTGCGTGTTTTTTAAAAGAAGGAAAATTTTGAAAGTTTGGAATCAATGAAATATTATCAGTAAAAAAAGAATTAAAAAATTTTGTGTCCATAAAATATGCATGTCTCTGTGCGAGCCTCGTTTTACAATGTGGTATTTCTAACACACGATTCCTTCTTTGACTTGATCTATTTGCATTACTTGTAAATAATTTTTGGTTCTTAAATATATATTTTAAACATTGTAAACAATAAATTTGTCTTAGATCTAAAAGTTTAGCTTCTTGGAACAACTGGAAAGAGGGAAAAGTGTGATTTTTGTGAAGCATTATTTTTAATATACATTTTTGAACAGTTTCTAATGGTTCAATATGATTGTTGTAAGTTTCCCCCATCCAATTATTCCATAGGAAAGCGATGACTGTACAAGTGCATAATATACCATTTTAATCGAATTTAGCCGGTTAGTTCTTCGTCTCATTGAGATATCTTTCACTACAATTCGTCAATTAAGTTATCGTTGTACAGTTAATGTCTTACAGCTAGGAATAAAGCTGTGTGCGAGTTCCGTTCGTATGGAATACACGTTTTACTGTATAGAGCGCTCGGTACAATGTAATAAGCGAATCTTGTAAGCCACGGTCATCGAACGTTTACCGTTGGCTGCGGTACCGTTACGTTTACCACTAGGCCACTGGATGTAACGGGAAGATGAGGTATCTCGCTAATACCGCCCGTCTTGTGCGAGAACCCAAGCTGCTTGATATCTTAATGTATGTTTTTTCAGTATAACAAAATCTAATATTTATCAAAGGCTGTATTTGAACACAACGCTGCTCTCCGTACGAATAGTGCTGTATCTCAGTTAGACACGTTGAAAGTAATTTTGTTTTTGTTTTAGTTTCAATACTATGTATTCATCAGTGGCAAGCGGTGATTCTTTAATAGGTAATTTACAAAAAAATGTTCATTCGAGGTTTTTATACAACTATGGCTAAAGAACACTTTATTATACGAGTACAACTCCAAAAATTTTTGATAAGATTCCTAAGCAGATGTTAAAAGAAAATGTTGACAAAACTTTATTTTAAAAATTTATTTTAAAATTACTTAACCCCTAATATGTTTTTATGAATGTATGTATGTGTATGCGCATGGGTGTATGTACGTGTGTGTGTATGTACATGTGTATATATGTGTATATTTATATATATGTGTGTATATATGTGTATGTCTGTATGTATATGAATCAAAATGTGTATCCGAATAAGTTTATATTTTGTTTGTCTGTGGTCTATATTAATTTGTTAACTATTATAATATATTAAAATGTAATTGCCTTGCTTGGAACGGGGTATGTACCCTTGTTAGCTGGGCAAAGTGAACATGGAATTGTATTTTGATAAAGAGTGTGAATAAATAAAATAAAAAAATTTAAAAAAATAACAAGGCTTTATATTGATTATTATTTTATGTTAACATTATACTATCAATACCCCTTCACCGCTCTAATTTTCTTGCCTCCTCTTTCACAGTAGTAGCTGCTTGCTTGTGAAATAATCTACCCACCAATGTTAGAGACGCCCCACAAATAATATGCAATAAATACCTTCCTCTCAATTACAAGAATAGCTGGGCGCCAGTTTATTTTGCGAAAAATAAACAAAATTATTATGTGACTAACAATGGCGGAAATGATTTTGAAAATCGCTTGTTTTTAGAGACATTCATACATCTTCTTATGCACGCGCGCCGATTATTCCGACTTTTGACGTGTCCATCTTCAAGTATTTGTTGGATTTGGTCATGCCATGTCTTTCTCGGTCTACCTCTATTTCTGCATCCATCAACATTCGCATCGTAAATATTCTTAGCCGTTCTTTCGTTGTCCGTTCGTTCTACATGTCCAAACCAGCGCAGAGCTCCTTTCTCGATTTTGTCGATAATGCTTGTCGCAGTCTTACATAAGGTACATATTTCACAATTAAGGATATAACTAAGTTATACATAGTAATTTATCATATGAATAAAACACGAGTGATACTTTAATCCACAAATTTGGAATATCCAGTGACCGGTTTCATCGCTTTCGCGACATCTTCGAGACTGGTATCTTTATTAAAGAGTTAAATGTATTTATACAGAACAGAGGTAAGGATAGATAATTCAGAGTTATATGTAAGTAAATTAAATAGAGTTATTTTTATCTTAAGGATCATTATCAACAAATTTTCTTTGGGTTAACTAATTAATTGATATAATGCTATTTTAATGAGTTTAAGTAACTTTTTAAAATAAGTTTAAGAGAAAAATAACTTTAATTTACTTACATATAACTTTGAATTATCTATCCTTACCTCTGTTCTGTATAAATACATTTAACTCTTTAATAAATATACCAGTCTCGAAGATGTCGCGAAAGCGATGAAACCGGTCACTGGATATTCCAAATTTGTGGATTAAAGTATCACTCGTGTTTTATTTATATAATAAATTACAATGAACTTCCATCAAGAATTTTCACTTACAAACTTAAATGTTTTGTATACATAGTATACTATAATAAGGTATACACAGATATAATTAATTTTTTTACATTTTTTTTTTCACCACAACAGGCCAGGAGGCCTAATTACAGTGGTGAATTACATCACAAAGCACCCAGGCTTGAGAAAAATAACATTTAAATTGTTTGTAACAATTAAGGATATACATACAAACCCTGTCACATCTAAAACCACGATGATCAGTATAAGCTAGATTACATATTGGAACATTAAAATATTTTTTTAGAAATATTAAAATTTTGAAAAAAAAAAAATAAAAAAAGCAAATGGTTGTTTACTTCTGCAAGGGTGAAACGAGGAGTGGGAAGGGGGGAGTCTGATTCTGCGTCGCGCTCCCCTCACTTCTCCCCTGCAGAAGCAAGCAACCATTAGATTTTTAAATACTTTATTATTTAAAAAAATATTGGTTCTAAATATTTTTTGAAATATGCTAATATGTCTTCTTGCCCATGCTGATCATCGTGGTTTCGGGTGTGACAGGGTTTAAAGAACACCTGTATGAAGAATGATACCAACGCTTACTTACAAATTGTATGTATTTTACGTATCTTTGTTGAACTTCCAAATAAAAAATAAATATAATATATTTATTAAATAATAATAAATAAAATTGTTTGACCTACCTCTTATTGTGCTCGGCATCGTAGATTTTCAAATCAGTTATCCATAAAACACTAAAAAAATAAACACTTTTGATTCACCTCTTTACTATAATATGAAAAATCATAGTATTTCACTTCACTTTTCTTAATTTAATATTTTTAATAAATAATTATACTATTTTATAAACCTACTTTGTAATATTCTTAAAGGCACTTGCTATTTTTATTTTACTGCTTTTTTATTTTATGTTTAACTGTTTTTATAAAAATAAAAAGCTTCCTCCGGTTTCTCTCCATGGACGGTCTATTTCTGCAAAGAAAAAAACAAAACGTTTCAAAATTGCTTTATAATTATTATTTTTTGCTGACTAAGCGCGTTTGCCTACTATGCAAGAGGTCTCAGGTTCAATTCTCGACATGATAATATATTTATGATAATAATATTTAATGATTTATTGCCAAATATAAAATACTCAAAATGTAAAACAAATTTAGAATAAAAATAACTGCACATATAAATAGTGTAGCGAGAGATTTAAAAAAAAAAATGTAAATCAAAAAACGTAGTACTTTATACAATTGGTACACATATTATTTATATTTATATGCATTTCATTGCTTTATATTTGTTTTATTATACTATATTATTTATTAACATATTACAACAGAGATGAAGAACATTTTAAAGAAGGTAATATAGAAGTCAAGGGATCTACAGGGCTTATGATCTGTCATTGGCTGGTTTAAGTGGCCACTATACACACTGTGTAACATTCACCATTCTGCCCATATTGAACATCTATATTCCTTCAATTCTTTCATCTGTTGATGTTTGTGAAGTTAAAGAGCTGAAACCTTTATTTATGCGGGTGAGATTCATCTAATTGAACTATTTCACCTACATACTAGGCAACGCCTGAAAATTTTTTTTTTCAATTTCTATACTTCTTCATGGACCAGGTGGGTTTATCAACAATATTTTGAGTTTGTCCAAACTTTTGTAGACAAGGACTGGATTTAACTCCCTGGGGAGCTGTTAACATTAATATAAATAAATAATGTTAACAGCTCCCCAGGGAGTTGAATCCAGTCCTTGTCTACAAAAATTTGGACAAACTCAAAATATTGTTATATTATTTATGTTTAAGTAACATGTATTCTTGGCATATATATATACTTTATATTTGTATAATAATGATTTTTAATTTCTTACATTTGATTAGCTAGGCATTTATAATGAAGTAGTTTTAGTTTTTCTTTTTTATGTTATTGTTTTATTAGTATAGGACTACTTATTCTCTAAAGATAGAAAATCTTTATTTTAGAACAGGCTGTGCCATGTTAGATGATGACTATCATAAACAGAGAACACTCCGTTTTCATTTTACATTAATTGGTTTTATATAGATTCCCTGTTATTAATTATGTTTATTATTTTTTTGCAATAAATTTATAAATAAAATAAAAATATATAATACAATCTATGAAACAAGAAAAAAAATGTGCCACCTAAAATGACAACATTGTTTGGTCAGAGGAATCACATGTACGTTGCTCCCAAAATTTACAACACTCTACCTCTCGATTTAAAATTTAATACAAATAAACAGAAATTAAAATTATTTGTTAAAAAATGGCTTCTGCATTTGAATCCCGAAAACTGCCTTGAGACGGTCACACCACTAAAACAGTAGTCTATTTGAATTCAGAATTTATTACAACTTAAAAATCTTAGAAATTAAAAAAAGCGATTCATAATTCTTCTTATTTCGAAAATAGTGATATCAAATTACCACCACGATTTTACACAGCGACTTGATTTATTGGGTCCACGTGTAGTATTTAGAGAACATGATAAAAATAAAATAGGAATTAATTCATTAGTGACGTAAACCTTGACGAAGAAGCTTGTTTGCTTTGAAACCGGCCGGTGGAAAAAAAAAAATTAATGTTTAAAAAAAAAGTTTTTTTATATTTGTTATTGTAATGAACAACCACAAAGTTAGTGCTTAAAATATAAACTTTGTATTAAAAAAATAAATATTGATTTGAAAATGTGTTGTACAATACGATTTTTCATAGACCCTGGACTGGCACCTGAAGCGTAACACTGATTATGAAACAAAAACGATCGAGGATACGAGGTGATTGGTGTACCAATGCAGTGCCCTATGCACCACTAGGTGCAGAAAGGTAATGATGATGATGATTGCTGACAGTAGCGGACATTTTTTTACATCGCGGCAAATTCGTGGGTTCATTAAAACGACTTATTTTGTTATCACATGCTACGGATTTATTCAAATGATTTACAGAACAAGTGGGTTTTAAGTTTCTTCCGAAACATCACTTCGCTTTCACAGCCTCGCACCTCTGCTGGGGGAGCATTCCATGCCGTAGGGCCTGCGACCGCAAATGCGCGTTCACTGAATTTAGTGCGCTGTTTGCGTAGAGGTATAATAACTTTTTTTCTTGCCTAAGCGTGAGACGCCTGTCAGCTAGTTCATCTGGAATGCATAGTTCCCTTAGATATTCCGGAGCAAAGTTGTGCAGTGACCGACAGAGTGTGTATTCCAGCCTCTGTGGAAAACGAAGCCAGTGTAATTCCCGAAGTGGTGGAGTGATATGACTGAACTTAGAGATTCCGAAAATAAGTCTCGCTGCAGCATTTAATACAGACGGTAGGCGAGTCATTTTGTTCATTGGTAGACCTGCGTAGATACATATATAGTTATATGTTTAAATTAACAAAAATTATAACAATACGTCAACTGATATATTTTTTGTTCACAAAATGATTAATGGTTTTACCTCAAAATAGTTACTAAAATACTAAAAGGAAGCGTTCTAGACCATTTTCAAAACTCTAGGATTTATTTCCACCGATTTGTCTGATCTGACTGGACTCAACAATGTTTGAGTATGTCCAAATGCTTGCAGACTGGCTGGGTTTCCTCCCTAGGGAGTTATTCATATTTAAATTTATTTCAACAAAGAGGTAACTCAAAATACTCTTATATTTTTTTTATCTTTATTTGTTGCAACAGAGAGGGCAAACATTTTTGTGAAAGGAATATGGAAGTCTAGGCATTTACAGGGCTTATGACCTGTCATTGGCTGGTTTAAGTGGCCACTTTATTTTTGTTATTGGTGAATTAACTACCTGGTAAAATAAGAAGTATAAAAATTGGAAAATTGTTTTCAGGCGTTGCCTAGTGGGTGATTTGGTTCAACCGGATGAATCTCACCCACGTGACAAGGAAAAGAAAGAAGATATGATTTAAACAGAGATACTGTAGAAAAATCTTTGATGGTGAATGGGAGATGAATAAAAATTGAAAAAATGATCAAGATACGCTGCAATTGGTTTACCAATGCAGTGCCCTATGCACCATTAGGTGCGGAAAGGGAATGATGATGATGATGAACTTCATTTAAATCAACATATGGAAGAATTGAAAAAATGCAGATGTTCAAACATAGGCAAAATAGTGAATGTTACACATGCCTAGACTTCCATTCTCCCTTCTCTAAAATGTTGTAATTTAATAATCTGTTAATTGAAAAATTATAATATTTGAGTATGTCCAAATGCGTGCAGACTGGCTCGATTTTCTCCATAGTGAGTTATTTATATTTAAATTTATTGCAACAGAGAGGGAAAACATTATTGAGAAGGGCATATGGGAGTCTAGGCGTTTACAGGGCTTATGACCTGTCATTGGCTGGTTTAAGTGGCCACTTTACACACTAAAACCAGACAATGAAAGGTCAAGGCCCTGTAAATGCCAAGACTTCTATATTTGGTTCAACCGGATGAATCTCACCCACGTGATAAAAGTTTCAGCTCTTTTACTTCACAAAAGTCAACAGATGGAAGAGTTAAGTGGAGGAGTTAAGTGGCCTTTTAACATCGTTCTTTCGCTGTCCATTCGCTCCACATCTCCGAACCAGCGCAGAGCTCCTTTCTTGATTTTGTTGTTAATGCTTATCTCAGCCTTACATAATGTATGGATCTCAACATTTACGCATCTATCGTATATATTTTTACGACATATTCACTTGAGAGTTCGTGAATGAATTTCGACAGCATTCGATTTTGGAGTGTGAACTCAAATCTAGCAATTGCAAAGCATTGCCGGGTTCAGCTCGTATTAAATAAGGCATATTCGATATAATGACCAACGGCGCTGATGAATGGATACGAGATACGATAGTCTCCGCCGGATCTGCCGTTAACTTGGCTCTTCTCAAAGAAAAGCGCGGGTAAAGATTGCCACGCTTGCCCGGTGCAGTTATTTTTCACAATTCTCACATTCAAATACCGTAAGCTTGCGTATGTACCCTTCATCGCCTTGCGGTTCCACATATTATTATTAATTTCATTTTAATAAATCTTCAAAAATAAAATAAGTTATTATGTAATGTAAGGAATGTTAATATGTATAATTTTTATGTGACAACATTTACAATAACAATATTATGTGGAAGCCTCTAATTGGACTTTATGATATGAATTTATGGTATAATTGATTCTTATAAATGTATAAATGTCTGTTGGCTTTCCAATGAAATAAAATAAAATAAAATAAAGTAAACAATTGATTTTCTTTTAAAGATTTTATACACATGTATCAGTGGCGAATGGTGATTTTATTTACAGGTAAGCTATAAAAAATATAATATATATTTGTACCTACATAGGAGGTACATAATATAACGTAAGTAAAATATACAATAAATTGATATTTTTCTGTGGTTCTGTGTGATATTTATTTATTTATTTTTATTTATTTGACACTTTATATTCATATACAATAAATATACATATAAGGGCGGGCATATTGCCTTAAGGCGATTTCTTCCTACCTACCCAAACCGTTCAGTTTGAGAAAATTATAAATACATGGACATATTGAATCTTACAATTTTATACAAAACTTAAAAGCAAAGATTAACAAAAATAAATATATGTATAAAAAAGAAAAAAAAATAACACTATACTATGAAGAGAGGAGAGAGGATGGGAAGAAAAGAAAAAGGATAAAGGAATAATAGGAAATGTGATACTAAAACTCTTATCCATGAAATCAACTCAAACGATATAACTTCGTGATATATTATATTATATCGGCGGCCTCCGTGGTGTAGTGGTCAAGACACTTGACTTACGCACGGAAGGTTCCGGGTTCGATTGCCGGTGAGAACGCAAAAATTGAAATGTGATTTTTCTCAAGCCTGGGTGCTTTGTGATGTAATTCACCACTGTAATTGAGCCTCCTGGTCTGTTGTGGTGCAAAAAAAAATATATAGATATTTTATCCATTACTTTAATATATAATTCATTAACAAATCAATAAAAAATACCACTATGAATTCAGTCGATATTAGGTATTCAATTGAAATGTCAAGTGGCCGCATTATTCTAGTAATTACTAGTGCTAAAAACGGCCGCATGGAGTGCTATATGCAATATGACACATGAAAGTAATTATAGTCTTATGTCAAAAGTACCATCTCAAAGAAAAATAGTCCTTAAGAAATAGTGTTTGAAATACTGTTTTCCAAATCAAGAATCTTCAAATAATTTGTGCAATCTGCAAGTTTAATCTAGGTGAAAAAACCAGCTCTGGGGTTAATACATTCAAAATATAGTATACTTATTTGTATGAAAAAATAAGCTGGAATAATCGGCTAGTTTCTTGGCTCACCGCAGGCGCTAGGCGCGCTTTATTAAAATTTATATTTATATTAGAAAATTAAAAATACAAACGGTAGAAATGATTAAAAATAAATGGTAATTATTTATTTGTTTTTCTGTAAATAAATTTACAATAAAACATTATTATAGTTAGTCAAATATAATGGTAAGTTGTGCATAATCGCTTCTATATACGATTCGCCCTTGACATTTATGGGTTTCAAACTGTCAGTTGGGTCTCAGTGAGCCGCATCTTGCTGGAGGGTGGGATTTTATAAAATGCTGCGAACTTCCAGTTGCATTCCACCGGCAACACTACTGACTAGTCCGACTCGTTAGAGTCCACGTCGCGAATTCGGAAATTACACTGGCTACGTTTTCCACAGAGGATGAAATGTAAACCCTGTTGGCTTATGTAAAAGTCACTGCACAACTCTGCTCCGGAATATCTAAGGGAACTCTGATTCCAGATGAACTAGCTTTACGCACTGCGTAACATTTACTATTTTGCCTATGTTTGAACATCCATATTTCTTCAATTCTTCCATCTGTTGACGTAAGTGAAGTTCAACAGCTGAAACCTTTATTGTTGTGAAGAGATTAGTCTGATCTAATATACTAGGCAACGCCTAAAAAAAAAAAAAAAATTTTTAACTTCTTCTTAGACCAGTTGGTATCTTAACAATATTTGGAGTATGTCCAAATGTTTGCAGACAAGCAGACAAAAAACTGGATATGAAACAATTCGATTAGATGAATCTCTTCACGGCAATAAACTTGTCAGCTCTTTAACTCCACTAGACGTAATCTTCACCGTCGGCCTCGTGATGTAATGGTCAGCGCGTTTGCCTACTATGCAAGAGGTCTCGGGTTCGATTCCCGATATGGTGGATATAAAATATTTATTTAAAAGGGTGTTTTCACACTAGAATATTTCATTATTATTATTTTATCACTCTGTCAGATCTAAATTTACACTAAAAATGCATTATGTAACTTGGTAGACGTTATAATAATAAATATGTACATCTCCCTTCCCCTCCTTATCCTCTCTTCAAGCATCCTTGTCCTAATCCCGCCCAATTTACAATAACTTACTGTTCTTAAAGAATATATAAATCATTCTTTGATTATTGAAAAAAATTTACGAGGACATAAATATAACATTTTAATATGTATAAACTTGTATGTATTTATTTAATATGTAATATATTTTCCTTACTAACTTTGTATACTTTGTGGAAATCTGTTATTAGTTCTGAGTTTATACACTATATCTGTTTGTTTACTATAAATATGTATGTAGTACTGTTGGTTTCCTAAATAAAATAAAATAATAATAAATAATTAAAATATTTAAAAATGGAAAAACTGTATTTGCAAATTAATAATGTTACTCAATAGGAAAAGGGAATAAAGAGGAAAGAGAAAAAGGAGGAGAGATTAAGGAAAAGAAAGAAGATATGATTTAAACAGAGATACTGTAGTAAAATCTTTGATGGTGGATGGGAGTTTAATGAAAGTTGAAAAAATGATCAAGATACGCTGCAATTGGTTTACCAATGCAGTGCCCTATGCACCATTAGGTGCGGAAAGGGAATGATGATGATGATAAACTTCATTTAAATCAACATATGGAAGAATTGAAAAAATGCAGATGTTCAAACATAGGCAAAATAGTGAATGTTACACATGCCTAGACTTCCATTTTCCCTTCTCTAAATTGTTGTAATTTAATAATCTGTTAATTGAAAAATTATAATATTTGAGTATGTCCAAATGCGTGCAGACTGGCTTGATTTTCTCCATAGTGAGTTATTTATATTTAAATTTATTGCAACAGAGAGGGAAAACATTATTGAGAAGGGCATATGGGAGTCTAGGCGTTTACAGGGCTTATGACCTGTCCTTGGCCTGTGGCCACTTTAACCAGCCAATGACAGGTCATAAGCCCTGTAAATGCCAAGACTTCTATATTCCCTTCTCAAAAATGTTTTCCCTGACTGGACTATTAGGTATGGTGATGATGATGAATTTAATTTCGAAATAATCGTATTTTTATGAAAACCTCAGAGTAATAATGCGAAACCTAGAGAGAAGCCCTATCACTATGTTTCATCGAACGCAAGCGATGTTGGTTTGTTATTAAGCAACCAATTGGTGACCATTTTGTTTTGTTTGACAACATAAACATAACGTGATGCTTTTGTAGCTGTGCTTGGCCTTGTAAGTGATTATGTGAATGTTACACAGTGTGTAAAGTAGCCACCTTAACCAGCCAACGACAGGTAATAAGTCCTGTAAACGCCTAGACTCCCATATTCCCTTCTCAATAATGTTTACCCTCTCAGTTGCAATATTTTTTTAAAACAAGAAGAAAAATTGTGAGATTGCAATTTACGAAGTGACGTCAGATGCGCTCCAAAATCAAACCGAGGTGTCTCATTTCGGGGTGACACAAGTCGACCGTCTCCGAATCCCAAATAACCTCGACAAGGAAAGTGTTAGGGGAATAACTGGCCATTATAACGGGCTGTGACGTCAGGCTGCAGGTGTAATCGGCGGTCGAGGGCTAACGGAATGGTGACGTCGCATAACGGGACGCGCGGCATGCGGTGCCGTCAGCCGGAGAAGTATAGGGGGGGAGGGGCAGACCGGTACTGGAGATTATCACTGACTTGCGGTTCGAGAAACGAGATTCGAGGCGATGCCGTATCTGACGCAAGCGCCGATGAATTTGGATTTTTTACGTAAAAATATTTATATATTTATCTTATTTTTTTATTCATATTTTACTCTTACAAACTATATACATTAATAAAAATAATGTACTTATCATTTCACTTAACAATATACTTATCATTTCATAGTCTTTATTCAATAATATATACACATTATTAAAATATTAATACATTATAAAAAAAAACGAAGTATAAAGATATATTTTGTCCCGATAAACTATTCAATAATATTAACAAATTACAACAGGGGTGGAGAATACCTTAATTAAGGGAATATGGAAGTCTAGGCATTTACAGGGCTTATGACCTGTCATTGGCTGGTTTAAGTGGCCACTTTTCACACTGTGTAACATTCACCATTTTGCCCATGTTTGAACATTCATATTTCTTCGGTTCTGTTGATTTAAGTGAAGTAAAAGAGCTGAAACCTTTATTGTTGCGAAGAGATTCATCAAACTAAATTATTTCACATACTAGGCAACGCCATCCCATCCTCCATCCTTGCCATTCTCCATCCCTGTTGTAATTTGTTAATCTTAACGACTCCCGAGGGGGTGAAATCCAGTCTTTTGTCTACGAACATTTGGACAAACTCAAATATTGTATTCAATAATAGTTTGTCATCGGGTGCTCAGACATTAGTTTTAATTAATCATCAAATAAAAAGAGTACAGACATAATACTGTATACGTATAAAATAATTAACATAAAAAATAGTTTTAAGAATTATGCATATTTTTTTTTAAACCTAAGGAAATAGATTAAAATAATACAATTAAAATTAAAGAAAAGTAATTTACTTGAATATATTTTAAAAATAAGAAAAAAAAAACACATATAAATAGTGTGTGCTCATAAATTTAATCAAATCAAGATAAAAATTAAATTAAACAAAGTAAAGTAACTCGAGAATTTCAATTTATATCTACAGAAAAAAAAAAATAATAATAAGAAAATTAAAGTTAAATGATTTAAAAATCGAGAATAAACAAAGAAGACTAACATAATAAACAGAGATAATTAACAAAATATGCAGACTGTTTTAACAACTAGATATATATGTAAACGCACAATAAAAATAACAAAAAACATAAGCTATACACTTGTGGGGCAATTGATTCAATATTGGTTTGGGCAATCTATTTTACTTCTGCCTAGCTCCACTATCCATTTTTTAATAGCCTTTTCAAACATTTTCTCGTTACTAATTGTTTTTATAGATAGTGGAAGTAGGTTATAGATTTTAATACACGTAAACTTTTTTTACTTTAGTCAAAAACTTTGGTATTATCACACACAAGCATTAGAGTGGCACGATCAGGTTAACGAAGTTAGTCGTAAACTTTATAGCAGCTTGCACTCACTTAAAAGATTGCAGAATTTCTTGCCAATTTTTTATTTTTTGTTGTTTCTATTTATTTTTTTTTGTTTTTTTTTTACAATATGAATAAGAGGTAAAGCAGAGTATTAAAAAAATAAAGGATAATTACATAGCAAAAATAATAAAAATAAATAGTAAACAAAAATCCCACAAAGGCATGGCCTGTTCGTGGGTATACAAGAAAATGTTAAAGAATTTTCGCTCCTATAATAAACAATGGACAGTTATAATATTTTTGGTCTGGCCACGTAGAACGAATGGACGACGAAAGAATGGTAAAACAAGTATATATGGCGAAAATGAACGGCAACGTGAGACGACGAGGACGACCGAGGAAGACGTGGCGTGATCAGATAAACCAAAATCTTAAGTCTGGTCATATCAAAAGCAGACAGAACCGAAGGGCATGTATGGCAAGATGTATGAATGTGGAAGAAGCTAGGAATGTAGTAGTAGTAGTAATATCCACTGTACATTCGTTGCAGTTTAAAGTAATTAGTTATAAGATGATGATTAAATTATTAACGTTACTACGCAGTTAAAATAACGGGTAACAGTTCACAGTTACCAGTTTTCTAGCGCCATATTGCATTTTCTGTATATTAACTAAACTGGTATTTCCGCCTAACCTAATCATCAAATTCAACGTCAAATCTACATCGGAGATGAATATAGTTCTGTGTGTTAAAATAGAAACATAATCCTGGGCCGCGATTATGATGGGAAGCTAAAGAAGTCATACCTTAACCATGACGGTATGGTCGAAGATGAATTTTCTCGAGCGATTACGAAGATACACTACCGATCTCCACCTTTAAGTTTTAATGTAAGCACATTGATTTGTACCGACGGGTCTAGTACCCCTCGATATGCATATCTACGCATTAAAAGTCACAAAAAATTTGTTCTATTGAGCAATTTTTCAAATTTCATTTTTTTTATCAAAATCATACCTGTCATCCTCGTGGTTTAAAGGAAAAGGAAAGATGTTGTATTTTTTTGTATAATTAAAGTTTGGATCTTAATCCAGACCCTTTCTTTAAATTCCTTAGAATTTCTACCCATTTACTTCTTTTTACTGGATTTTTGGTAATACTAGAAGAATATTTAATTCAATACATTTTTAAAAATCGTTTTCCTACATAAGTACACCCCTCTGTTGGTGAGAAGACCGGAGTTTGACGTTTGCAAGCAGAATGCCATATTTAAAAAAAGAATTATTTTATGTTTTAAAATTCAACCATAAACAAGTACCTAGGTACCTACTCGAATTCAATGTTTGAATATTCATAATTTTTAGTTTCGGAATTTAATCACAAACAAGTATCTAGGTACCTACTTATCAATGAAAAGTATTTTTCTAAGCTAATAGCAGGCATGCCAACGTTCGGGCAGGACAACGTCCGCGTCTATCGGGTCTGTTAGTAGCATTTAATTTTAAATCCGACTGTTACGAACTCTTGGATTTAATAAATATAAACATAACCTAGACTACACCGGCCAGCGTCTAGGTAACGAGTATGGTGAAGTTGGTATATTTCGTCTGTCTTTATATAAATATAGGTTAAGTATTCAAAAGGTTATAAATTAATTTGTATAAAATTTCTTAATATTGTTCTTTATTTACTATTTTGTTTTCTCATGTATCTCTATAATAATGTATAAACTTATATGTATGCATATGTATGTGTGTATGTTTTCATATGTAAATTTATTAAATATTTTTCTATGTCCCCATATATACCTATGTTGGTACATTTCCTTATTTTAACTTATTATTGTATCTTTTAGCTTTTCTTATGTTATCTTTAATTTTAACTAAATTTACATACTTATGTTTCACTGCTGCACTTGAATGTAATTTCTAATATATGTAAAAGCCCGTAGGGCGTGTAAATTAATAAATAAATAAATAAATAATGTCAACGATATCCTATCAAATAAAAATAGTCCTTCCGAAATAATGTTCGAAATTCTGTTTCCAAATAGAGAATCTTCAAATAAAGTTTGAAATCTGCAAGCTTGTTTTAGTACTAAAAACCCGCGACTGGATTAAGACGTAAAATATAGTGTGCTCTTTTGTATGTAGGAATAAGCTGAGGTAATCGGCTAGTTTCATCGTTCACTGAAAACGCAGGGCGCATTTTAATTTTAATATTTTAAACGCTGGTGGTAATTTATGATAAATAATATTTATTTTATTTATTTTCCCATAAACATATTTAAAAAAATATTTTCGAAAGTCAAATATAATGGTAAACTGTGCATAATCGCACATAAAATAATTTAATAAATTGACAATATTTATTGAATCAGTAAAAAATACGTTTAGTTTTCAATTCTCAATGTTTTAGAGTGGCCACTTTACACATCTACATTTCTTGAATTCTTCCATTTGTTGATGTTTGTTAAAAGTAACGAGCCCAAAACGAAAAGTAACGTAACCCTTTTTATTTGGTCTAGATTCATCTGGCTGAATTATTTCATTTACTTTAATTACTCCCTAGGGAGGAAATCCAGCGTGTCTACAAACATTTGGGCCCGTAGGGCGTGTAAAATTATAAATAAATAACGACACGTATAACTAGACAAAATACTCTTTATTATTGTCACCCTTCTCAAACCAACTATCTTTGTCTCTCACTAATACCGCGTATACACAGACTAGGAAACGAATGCACCTCTCATATCGACATTTTTAACTCGAGTCTCTGTGAATTCAAATCATCTCTGTATAAATATTTTATGAAGTTCTATACGAACATTAAAAAATTACAACTGATATTGAAAACATTTTAGTGAAGGGAGAGAAAAGTCTAGACATTTACAGGGCTTATGACCTGTCTTTAGCTGGTGTAAATGGCCACTTTACACACCGCATAAAATTCACCAGTTTGCCCGTGTTTGAACATCCATATTTATTTCTTCAACTCTTCCATCTGTTGACTTCAGTGAAGTCAAATAGCTGAAACCTTTATTTTTGTAAAGAGATTCATCTGATCGAATTATTTCCCATACTAGGCAACGCCTGAAAACAATTTTCCAATTTTTAAACATCTTCTTAGACCAATTGGTTTTATTCCAAAATTTTTAGTCATTAAGGTTAATAAATTACGATATTTTAAAGAAGGAAATATGGTAGTCTATGCATTTACAGGGCTTATGACCTGTCATTGGCTCCGTATGGGGTAGATCCAGTATTTTGTCAACAAACATTTGCACAAACTCAAAATATTATATACAACAACAACGACAACATTAAAAACAAACCATACGCCGTTTCCCCGTAAGGGTAGGCAGAGAGGATAGAACGCCAAATAATAATTATTATTTTTTTTAAGAAGTATTTGCGTTCTTATGATTTTTCCAAATATTAAATTTTGAGGCCCATTTTCAACGAGTTGTAAATAACTCACTATTAGGAAAAGGAAATTAAGTTGGAGTACAGTGGGATTCGAACCACGGAACTTTGATCCGTGAGTCCGAGACACTAGCCACAGGACAACTCTACCTTTGCATACAAATGTCGCTTCCTCTACATTTTTGCAAGCGCGCCGATTATTCCGACTCTTGACATGTCCATCTCAAATGTTTGTTGGATTTGATCTAGCCATTTCTTTCTTGCTCTTCCTCTATTTCTGCCTCCATCAACATTCGCATTGTAAATATTTTTAGCCGTTCTTTCGCTGTCCATTCGCTCTACATGTCCAAACCAGCGCAGGGCTCCTTTCTTGATTTTGTCCATAATGCCTATCTCAGCCTTGCATAATGTACGGATCTCGGCATTTGTGCATCTACCGTACATAGTTTTACCACACATCGCCTGAGAGATCGCAATTCGACGACATTTAGCCTACTTTCTTCACCGTTTTTCCAAGCCCGTACTTCGCCCCCATACGTCATAGTCTAAACCAGTAGCTCAATCACAAATAACTATCGGCGTGCTAAAAACATTCTGAGCATTTGAGCGATCACAGTGAACAATAATGAATATGCTTAAGTTATCACAGTCATAAGTCAACGCGAGTGTAATCTCTAAGTCAACGCCCGTATCGGTTTGTTTTTTGTTTTCCTCGTAAATAAATGCAGTTCATTAGCGAAAAATCAGCGCTTACTATAAAAAAAAAAAACAATTGCATTTGCAAAAAAGTATGCAGTATCTAATTCATAAAGTGAAAATTAAACAATTACTTTTGCGACTGCTTTTCTTGACGTTTGGCTTGCCAACCGCCGGCTAAATGCAATGAATAGCATGATAAATAGTAAATAAATAAATAAAAATAGCAGTTTTGAAATATTTTCCATATTTACACCGATGAAATTCAAATATGTGATTGCGCAGCAGGATTATACGTCGCGAAAAGTAAATATTTTGACATTCAATATTAGGTGTTCACGGATGTCATTGTGATCGCGAATACGATAAACGACCATGGTGAGAAATTGTTATCACGTCGCTTATTAGCACGTCGATAGCTATTTGCGATTGAGCTACAGGACTTCATTGTGAACTGCTAATTTTGCCGCTTAGGACAAACATTTATTTGCTAAGGTTGATATTTTATACTAACGATTCATTTATAAAAGCCACTTATGCTAACGAACTAGTGTTAACTTATTTTATGTTCGAATATACTGATATTTTTTAATATATTTTGTACGCTGATATACATACTCGTATATGTATATTTATTTATGATTGATAAGGTTAGTTCATAACATTTAAGGAACTAATATAAACTTACAATTTTTTTTCAAAATTTCTCAAAAACATTTTTTTGTTTGTTTTGAGACTGTTGTCCTCTCATTGGTCATGTTTTTTATCCTAGTTTTATATGTATGTATGTATATATACATATGTTTTTTTTTTAATGGTCATTGACACTTTTCTGGTCATGCGGCTACAAGAGTAGAACCCAGCAGAAAGCTCGTACGAGGTTTTTCTGTAATTTGAAGTATTTAATTCCAAAAACACGTACGACACTTGCTCAGAGGAATTTCTCTTTTGTGGCCCCAAGAGTGTTCAATGTCCCGAATGAAAATATTACGTTCTCCAAACGAAAGCCATTTTCAGGAGGAGTGTACAAGTCTGGATTCTGTCCAAGGGAAGAGACCATTGCAGGAGACTGCTGCGAGATATTGCATAGATTTATATACTATTAATCGTGTTGTCCAGATGCCCTTTGAAATATATGTATGTTTATGTAAAAATATTTAATTTTTATTATTGCTATTATTTAATTATGTACGTGCTTCCATTTTCCATTATGTTGTATCCCAACGCAACACAAGGCCTTTGGCCTGGAGTTTTGGATACCTTAATTATTATATTTTTTTGTAATATTTAAGTTTTTAAATTTATTGCAACAGAGAGGGAAAACATTATTGAGAAGGGAATATGGAAGTCTAGGCATTTACAGGGCTTATGACCTATCATTGACTGGTTTTAGTGGCCACTTTGTGTAACATTCACCATTCTGCCCATATTTAAACATCCACATTTCCTCTACTCTTCCATCTGTTGAATTTTGTGAAGTAAAGGAGCTGAAACCTTTATGTGGGTAATACGTATTAATTTGTGTTAATAAATAAATAAATAAAAATAATTTAAAATATGTACATGTATCTATAAATATGTACATATTTTGTTGGATATCATTTTACAGAAAGGAATAATTAATTCTAGGCATCCACAGGGCTTATGACCTGTCATTGGCTGGTTTAAGAGGCTTCAGTGGTTTCAGCTTTCAGCGCTTAAGCTTCACAAACGTCAACAGATGGAATAGTCTAAGAAATATAGATGCTCAAATGTAGGCAGAATGGTGAATATTACACGGTGTGTAAAGTGGCCACCACCAGCCAATGACAGGTCATAAGCCCTGTCAATGCCTAGACTTCTATATTATCTCCTGTAAAATATTATTCATGTCTGTTGTAATAAGTTAATATTAACAGCTCCCTATGGGGTTGAATCCAGTCCTTGATTACAAAAATTTGGACCAACTTAAAACATTGTCCATGTTTTTCCAATATTTTTTTTAATTTTTATAACCGAACTCAATAAATTGTTATATTTTATATTTTAAAAGGCACTTGTGCTATGTGTAATAAAAAAATAAATAGTTAAGAGCTGCCACCCGAGGCGTAAGACAGAATATCTTCATGTAATAAAAATAATCGAGGTGCGTTGCGGTTAGTTTAATATACCAGTGCCCTATGAACCATTAGATGCAGATTAGGGAACGACGGTAATAATATAATAATTTATCAAAAGAGATTATATTAAATAATGATAAATCTACTCTAAGACGTGTTTTTTTAGAAAAAAAATAACATAGAATTTTACTTATCTATGGGGTTTAATTCAAACAAACCAATGTACAAAAATTTGGTCAATCTTAAAATAATATTAGTTTTTTGAGATTTCAAAGAATTCACCTTCCATTTGTATATCTTTATTTAGCAGTATCCTACGCACCACAAGTTCCTTCAAGAGGCTAAGTAAAATATACAAACAAACAAACCATCAAGCCGTTTCTCCGTAAGGGTAGGCAGAGAGGATACAGCGTCATTTCACTCGGTCTTTGCAAACAGATCTCGCTTTCTTTGCATTCATACTTTCGACAAGTCCATCTTCAAGCTTTTCAAAGATTTGATCGTGCCATGTCTTTCTCGGTCTTCCTCGATATTTGCATCCACCAACATTCGTATCGTATTTTTTAGCCGCAAGAACAAAATATCGTCGTCCATTCGCCGTACGTGTCCAACGTAACCAACGCACAACTCCTTTCTTGGTCGACAATTCTTATCTCAGATTTCATGACGCGAGAATCTCGATGTTTGTGCACCTATCGTCATGTTTTACCGCACATTCATCCGAGAGATCGCATTTCATGTGAAATTAAAGTACAATGTACAAAAATAAATAAGAATAAATCTATAATACTCGTACCTTGCACATAGTTCGTTATATCCCAAAATAAAATATATTTTGCACCTTTATTCACAAAATCACATAAAGTTTCAAAGTAACTATTTATTTTTATTTTTTCAAATCACACTTGTTCACATTTTAAAAATCACTTGCATTAAAATTCGATTTCACTTTATTGTTGTAAATTTGAGATATTTTTTTAATGACGTACTGTTTTAAGACTATGTTAAAATCGTATAAATGTGTGCTTAATTTTTAAAAACATTGATATTTTATTGAAAAGAAGTTAAGTTGGAAAGTAAGTAAAACGTTTTAATTTTACGTGAAATTCACTGTTTTTTGAGTATTTGTAAACTTTCGGTGTAATGGGTGGCGTAAATACAGTTATTCTAACTGTATTTTAAATGTACTATGTGCTAGCGACCACCCAGCACCGAGTTCAGTATTATACTGATGTGCGTTAGTTCGTCTGAGCGAAGCCTTCGCAAAGGCTTTTCCTTGAACTTGGCGGCTTAAAAGAGGCCACTTTATTAAAAAACACGAATCTTTAAAACAAGATGAAAAATAACGCGGTTGGTATGCAATGCCCCGTTGAAAACAGGTTATCGAATGAAAATGTATTTTGAAACAGCTAATATTTTAATCAGTAGTTTTATAAAAAAATAAATCAATTAGAAAAAAAAATACGTTTTTTAATTATCGATTTCATATTGGGTTAAAATTTTAAATCTGTTTTTCCTGAGTATTAATAAATCATCGTCATCATAATAATTCCCTTTTTGCACCTAATGATACATAGTACATTGCATTGGTCCACCAATCGCAGCGTATCTTGATCATTTTTTATTACATGCAGGTAAGATGATCAGTCTTACGCCAAAGGTATCAGTCCAGAGACTATAAAATATATTCTGATGTGGAAACACTCTTTTAAATAAATATTTTAAATCTACCATGTCGGGAGTCGAACCCGAGACCTCTCGCATGGTAGGCAAACGCGCTGACCATTACACCACGAGGCCGACTATTTTATTTAAATGTATAATACTGCATTACTGCTAATTACATTGTACATAAATTATATTATTAGGTACTTACAAAATCATGTTTTTAAAAAATCACCATAGATTATTGAGGTCCGAATTAAAGTCCATAAAAACAATAGTAAACAAAGACGAATAAAACGCTAATACACATTATGATACATAGTTAGGAGAGGAAGAGTCTTAAACTGGTAATCCCAGCGTGGTAAAGATCCACCTCTCTCGGTAGGCTGTTCAACAGACTGACCGTTTTCCCCACAGGCGTCATCAATTGTGAATTTGTCATGCATTCGGGAAGAACAAATGGTCTGTGTTGCCTGGTTCTCAAAAAGTTGCTTGGATTGGTCTGACACACGTTTTGTACAAACAAACTTTGCGTTCGACCCGCGTACTTGTATATGGTTGAATTCCAAAACATAAAAAAAACATTTTCAAATATAGAATTCTTTTCGCAAATGTCAAACTCGACTCTTCTCACCAACAGAGGTGCACTTTATTCATGAAAGCGATTTCAAAAATGTATTGAATGTCAGTTAATATTATTTAAGTATTACCGAAATCCAGTAAAAAGGAAGAATTGTGGAAGAAATTGTAAGGAATAAAAGGAAAGAATCTGATTGGGATCCATAAAACCCGTATTTTTTTTGTAAACATTCAAAAATAAACTTTTTTTCAACACAAAAAAAACAATATCCTTCAATTTTTTCGTATATGCATTTTAGTCGAACGCAACCCTGGTGGGTCGATGAAAAAAATATTTTTGCTTGTATTTATTTTTTCACATTTTCAATTGATAATTTAAATATCTACAAACACGCGCAGTGCAAAGATCTACATTTCGCTGAAAATTGCACGTAAATCGGCGAAGCCGTCTAGAAGGAATTTAGTGACATCACACGTACAGAAGAATAATATATTTAAAGATATACCTAGAATATGCCTATATACCTGCCAAGTATTTCACAGTTCGGGTAGGTAGGAAGAAATTGCCATAAGGCAATATGCCCGCCCTTATTTGTATATAAAGTGTCTTAATAATAATAATTTTAATCCAATAAAAAACAACCCCTTAAGAAATATTTTTTAATGCTGTGTTTTTTCCAATGGAGTTTCATAGTTTACCCATACTGGTATTTAAAACTCAGAGCAAAGAAAATCTTTGACTCATTTAATAAATAAATATCGTGATACTCAAATTTGTGACAACAGAAAACATCTTTGAGAAGGGAATATGGAAGTCTAGGGATTAACAGGGCTTATGACCTGTCATTGGCTAGTTTAAGTGGCCACTTTACACACTGTGTAACATTTCCCGTTCTGCCCATGTTTAATCATCCAAATTTCCTCAACTCTTTCGTCTGTTGGCTTTTGTGAAGTCAAAAATCTGAAACCTTTATCACGTGGGTGAGATTCATCCGGCTGAACCAATTCGCCTACTCGGCTACGCCTTAAAACAATTTTCCATTTTTTATGCTCCTTCTTTTACCAGGTAGTTAATTAAACAATGTTTTGTGTATGTCCAAATGCTTGCAGACTGGCTGGATTTCCTCCCTAGGGAGTTATTCATATTTAAAATGTTGCAACAGAGGGAAAACATTTTTGAGAAGGGAACATGGAAGTCTGGGCATTTACAGGGCTTATGACCTGTCAGTGGCTGGTTTAAGTGGCCACTTTACACACTGTGTAACATTCACCATTCTGCCCATATTTAAACATTCACATTTCCTCTACTCTTCCATCTGTTGAATTTTGTGAAGTAAAGGAGCTGAAACCTTTATGTGGGTAATACGTATTAATTTGTGTTAATAAATAAAAATAATTTAAAATATGTACATGTATCTATATATATGTACATATTTTGTTGGATATCATTTTACAGAAAGGAATAATTAATTCTAGGCAACCACAGGGCTTATGACCTGTCATTGGCTGGTTTAAGAGGCTTCAGTGGTTTCAGCATACAGCGCTTAAGCTTCACAAACGTCAACAGATGGAATAGTCTAAGAAATATAGATGTCAGTGGCTGGTTTAAGTGGCCACTTTATACACCGTGTAACATTTACCATTCTACCTATGTTTCAACATCCACATTTACTCAACTCTTCCATGCTATTGGTGTACTGATTCAGTAACCTATGCACTTTTGGGTGCGTACAAGACTTCTCGGAAGAGAAAGACATTTGAATTTCGCAAATCGAACGTCCGTTGTAAATTTGATGCAGTTCGAATTTCGTATTTGGAATATTACTCACGCGCGCTGTCAAAAATTTGAATAAAGAATAAAGGTGAATCTTCGAGGGACCGTGCGCTGAAATTGATATTTTATCTTAATTTGTTGCAACAGAGAAGGAAAACATTTTTGGCTTGTGACTTGCCATTGGCTGGTTTAAGTGGCCACTCTACACAGTGAGTAACGTTCACCATCCTGCCGATGTTTAATCATCCACATTTCTTCAACTCTTCAATCTGTTTACTTTGGTGAAGTAAAAGAGCTGAAACCTTCATCATCTGGGTGAGATATATCTGACTGCACCATTTCACCTACTAAGCAAACGCCTGACAACAATTATTCCATTTTTATACCTCTTCTTATACAAGTTATTTCAATCAACTCTTAATAGACTGTGGTAAATAATTCCTTTGCGGGCAGTTATGTAACACCGTGTTACTACGAGCAAAAGACAGAATATTCTAAAGTTCAGACATTTACAAAAAAAGGAGATATTCTGTTAAATAATTGTTTTTCCTTAATTTAAAATAAATATATAACTTTGCCCTGTTAGAAAAATAAATTAAAAATCATAAATACACCGGTCATCCTTCGTGTGTGCGCTCATCCCATATCACTGTCAATAACCGACTGAATCTCTTTTCTCACAAACACCGGCCACAGAACAGCGTCTTTGCCTTTCTTGTTATGAGTTCTATCTTCGTGCTCTCTCTTATACATATTTTTTTTTGAGATAAAGATTTCGAAATATTTATTATAAAAATAAATTTAAATAATAATAAAACTCAACTCATCAATTAAATCATTTATAAATCCTCAAAATAAAAAAAGCCGTCAAACAAAATTTAAATATTATTAATAATCAATTAAATTTAAGTCAAAGCTCTATTCTTATACCCGTATGCAGGGACAAACCTTAAGGTGAGGAAAGTACATTCTATTGTCGTCACCATCGGGTTATTCTCTGCATTTGAGATTAGAATGTACTTTCCTCACCTTGAATTTTGTCTCTGCATACGGGTATTAATATTTTCCCTGTAAAGTCTAACCCTACTTTAAACACAATTGTTCTTTCTCCTACTCCTACCCTACTATAAACACAATTACCTCCTCCTCTGTCCTTATCGACACCCACCGTTCACTATTTCTTCTACGTGTGTATATTTAGTTATTACATAACCCTGAAGAGGGCAACGTGAGTTGCTGAAACACGTCGGTTGTGACAATAAAAATAGTGGTTCATATAACAAAGTAATTTTATTTATTCCTTTAAAATATACCGATGAACAACAAAGTTAGTCCTACAAACATAAAAAATATTATATCGAAGTGTTTATATTCTATTAAATATGTATTTCTGGAAGATAAAAGTCACTGCGTGCTGTGTATGTCAATAAATAAATAAATAAATCGAGTGAACTATCCAATGAGAGGTCATTAGCCCTGCAAATGACTTAAATTCCACATTCACTCCTCTAATTTATTTTCCATCTCTGTTGCAATACATTTATTCATTTAATTTCAAACAGTTTATTACACATTTTTTGGACAAAAGTCCTAACTCCATGTGACTAAAAGTTCAGTGTTGGTTTGAGACGTGTAATTAGTTAACACATATGTGTCATCATCATCCTAAGCTCGACATTCCTGGGTAGGCCTTGACTGAATCCAGGAGTTTCCATTACTCTTGCCGTTCTGCTACTCCTTTTCTTCGCTTCCATAATTGTCGTATCTGCAGTGATGCAGTCTATCCATTGCATTTTGGACCTTCCTGGTTTTCGTCGTCCTTGTGGCACAGAGTGTTAGGCGTTTTATGGGGTTTTCGTCGTCTATTCTAATTATATGGCCAGCCCACCTCAAGCGCTTTACCTTAATGGAGTTAATAACATCGGGCGCTCCGCAGTTTTCTTATAGCCCCCTATTGTAGCGATGACGTCATTAGTTATTTTCTCTTATAGGACTATAGACAACTCCCGAGGATTCTTTTTTCGAAAGCTCCAATGGTTCCCTCAATATGCTTTATACATACAAGTATATCACCACAAATATTACATAGAATCAGAAACAAAATAAAACTTGTATGCTATATGGCACATCAATATGGTAAACAGTAAATTCAAACATTTGTAAAATCATTAAGAAGGTTCCCACCCACAGGAAAGTTCAGTCCTTAACTCCTCTCTTGAAAATAGTTTTTGTCCTTGAGAGCCTAATACGCTCTTCCAAAATATTGAACACTCTCGGTGCGATAAAAGAGGGATGTCTCTGAACAAAACCCTTGTTAATTTTTTTTTTAGCGTATTCAGATAAGTAAAAAATATAAGTATACAAAATTACTACTAAATACTATTTTTTATATAAATTTAATAAATGTATTTGCATTAACGTTTACCGTCACGTAAAAGAAAAAAACAATTCTTGTGTACATAATGGGGATTGACGTCTTATAATAATTTATTAAATTTTAATTTTAATTATTAAGATTTTTAGTGTAGCATATAAATTACAAAAAAATATATAAACGGTAAAATAATCTTAATTACGTAATTACTTAATACTAGGGGAATAAATCCAGTCCTTGTCTACAAAAGTTTTGGACGAACAAAAAATATTGTTGGAAAATATTGTTTTTTTTAATACAAATTTGTAAATGTAGAAATATTTGTTTCGGCGCAGTACTCCCAAATTCCATCTCTGGTACAAATGTCAATGACCGTTCAAAACGGTAAAACGTCCTTTACCTAGCTTCCCGCACGGAACTCTCAAACGCACATCCGTCTCTCTCCCGCGCGTACGAATTCCCATTCAAACCATCCCATCGTCTCATCTGACCGTTACAATACAAAACCACACTGAATCATCGAGATCTTGCGTCTTTTTCCTCGCGGTATATTTTTTTATCCCCGTCTCTCGCGCACTATTTCGAGTGCTGTTGCATTTACTCCCACGGGTTTGTGTAAATGCCGCGCTCTTTCAGTCGTATTACGACATGTGACGTAAAATTTGACGTTAAATTTCCTGTTATTTCTACGTCTCTTTCTCACGCGTTACAGTTATGTAGGTCTGTCGCAAGTTTTAGACGAACAAATAATCGACGTACGTTTAGAGTATTTGAGCAACTTTTTCAAGCTTAAAATTGTTAATTTGAAATAACTTACGTGTATTATTATTAATTGCGTCCGGGCGAATGAAGAATGAAAAAGAAATAGAACCTGAATTTTGAACGAGTGTTTTCAACTCGAGTGGAAAAATGTCCGCCTCGCGGTACAGTGGTTGACGTGTTTGTCTAAGATGCTTGAGATCCTGGATTCGACTCCCGAGAGGCTCAACATGAAATATTTTATTCAGAGTTTTTTTAGTTCAGTCGCGAATAAATCGGCGTTTATTCATTTATTTATATTTCAACGGTTCAAAGAACATTTTACAATGAAAAGTTTTACAGAAATAATCATAGCAGTGAACAACTCATTATGTTATATATAATATGAAAAATAAAAAATAAATAAAAATAACAAAAAAATAAGAAAGAAACATAAAATAGGTACCTAAGATGACAAATAAAAGATAACAATATTTTGAGTTTGTCTAAATTTTTTACTAGGAGAAATAATTCAATTGGATGAATCTCACCCGCATAAATAAAGGTTTCAGCTCTTTAACTTCACAAACATCAACAGATGAAAGAATTGAAGGAATTAAGATGTTCAAATATGGGCAGAATGGCGAATGTTACACATTGTGTAAAGTGGCCACTTAAACCAGCCAATGACAGGTCGTAAGCCCTGAAGATGCCTAGACTTCTTATTACCTTCACTAAAATGTTCTTCGTCTCTGTTGTAATATGTCGATGTTAACAGCTCCCCAGGGAGTTAAATCCGGTCGTTGTCTACAAAAATTTGGACAAACACAAAATATTGTTGATAAATCTATTTTGTCCATGGAGAAGTATAGAAATTGAAAAATAAAATTTTCAGCTTTTTAACTTCACACACATCAACAGGTGAAAAAGTTGAAGGAATATAGATGTTCAAATATGGGCAGAATGGTGAATGTTACACAGTATGTTAAGTGGCCACTTAAACCAGCCAATGACAGGTCGTAAGCCCTGAAATGCCTAGACTTCTTATTACCTTCACTAAAATGTTCTTCGTCTCTGTTGTAATATGTCGATGTTAACAGCTCCCCAGGGAGTTAAATCCAGTCGTTGTCTACAAAAATTTGGACAAACTCAAAATATTGTTGATAAATCTATTTTGTCCATGAAGAAGTATAGAAATTGAAAAATAAAATTTTCAGCTTTTTAACTTCACACACATAAACAGGTGAAAAAGTTGAAGGAATATAGATGTTCAAATATGGGCAGAATGGTGAATGTTAAACAGTTTGTAAAGTGACCTCTTAAATCAGCCAATGACAGCTCGTAAGCCCTGTAGATGCCTAAACTTCTATATTACCTTCACTAAAATGTTCTTCGTCTCTGTTGTAATATGTTAATGTTAAGCGCTCCCCAGGGAGTTGAATCCAGCCTGTCTGCAAACATTTGTACATACTCAAAACATTGTTGAATTAACTATCTTGTGTAATTATGAAATCAGGCGAGAGTGTAAATCTGAGTCAAGTATAATTGATAAGATTAAGAAAGGGTCTCTGAGATGGTTTGGTCATGTAGAAAGAATGGTAAAAAAAGTATATTTCGCGAAAATGAACGGCAACGTGAGACGAGGACGGCCAAGGAAGACGTGGCATGGTCAGATAAAACAAAATCTCAAGTCTGGTCATGTCAAAAGCAGACAGAACCGAAGGGCATGTATAACAAGAAGTTTGAATGTGGAAGAATATACGCCAGGATAGACGTGTGTGGCGGTCTATTCTCTCTGCTAACCCCTACGGGGAAATGGCGTGATTGTAGTAGTAGTAGTAGTACTAAGAAGTATAACAATTGGAAAATTAACAGTATTTTGAGTTTGTCCAAATTTTTGTAGACAAGGACTGGATTCAACTCCCTGGGGAGCTGTTAGTGGCCGCTTAAACCAGCCATTGACAGGTCATAAGCACTGTAGATGCCTAGACTTCTATATTACCTTCTCTTAAATGTTCTTCATCTCAATTGGAAAATTGTTTCAGGCGTTGCTCAGTGGGTGAATTGGTTCGGCCAGATGAATCTCACCCATATGATAAAGGTTTCAGCTCTTTTACTTCACAAAAGTCAACAAATGGAAGAGTTGAATAAAATAAAGCGTTTGAACGTGGGTGAAATATTCAATATGTTACCCCAAAATATTCAAAATGTTACCTAAATATTGCAAAACCGTGACCCGAATTCAATTTAATAATTTTGTAAAAAATTGGTGACTGGGTTTAGGTCGAGAAAAATCGGAAAATTTACTCAAAATACATTCCTAAATAATAAATTAATATTGTATAACTGTATAGTAAATTAACAAGTAGGTAGTAGTGTTATTTATTATTTTTTGCATAAAAATGTCTGCCTTAAAACAGGTTGTACCTAGTTAGGCAGACTAGACATGATCCAGAGAAATCTATTACCTAAGTGTGTGTGTAGTAGATAAAGTAATTGTTATTTTTATTAATAAACTATGATTATCATTGACAAATTGCAACAGGGATGTAGAATACCTTAAAAAGGGAATATGGAAGTCTAGGCATTTACAGGGCTTATGACCCGTCATTGGCTGGTTTAAGTGGCCACTTTACACACTGTGTAACATTCACCATTCTGCCCATGTGATAAAGGTTTCAGCTCTATTACTTCACAAAAGTCAACAGATGGAAGAGTTGAGGAAATATGGATGTTCAAAGATGGACAGAATACTAGGCAACGCCTGAAAATTTTATATTTTTCAATTTTTATACTTCTTAATGGACCAGGTGGATTTATCAACAATATTTTGAGTTTGTCCAAATTTTTGTAGACATGATAATAATATATATTATAATAATTCAATTAGATGAATCTCACCCTCATAAATGAAGGTTTCGGCTCTTTAACTTCACAAACATCAACAGATGAAAGAATTGAAGAAATATAGATGTTCAAATATGGGCAGAATGGTGAATGTTACACAGTGTGTAAAGTGGCCACTTAAACCAGCCAATGACAGGTCATAAGCCCTGTAAACGCCTAGACTTCCATATTCCCTTCTCAAAAATGTTTTCCCTCTCTGTTGAAATAAATTTTAATAAGATTAACATATGCTGATATAACAAAAGACAGGATTTATTTGCAGTATTTCAATATAAATTTTAATTATTTTTTTAAAACGAAGGTGTCTGTATATTCCTTCCATGCTAATCCAAGACCTCAAACCTACTTCAATCGAAATGGTTTAAGTAGCTACTTTACACACAGTGCAACATTCACCATTCTGCCAATGTTTGAACATCCATATTTCTTCCATTCTTCCATTTGTTGATTTTAGTGAATTATTATTATTATTATTATAATGGTGAATGTTACACAGTATATGTATATATATAGTTGGATAATTTATAAAGCGCCATTTTTGTGAAAATCACCTCAAGGGCGCTGTACAATTAATAAATATCCCAGTACGTCTTGCAGCTACAGAGCGCATGGACGGTTGGGATTCTAGTTCCTCGTTTTCAATTAAGATCAATCAAAAATTATAATAGATAGGAGCTAGATTACATGACGTCTTGCAGCTACAGAGCGCATAGACAGTTAGAAATTTAGCCCCCATTTACACATTTTAAAAATTGACAAATAAATTTAGTGTATTACAAAATAATATTAATATGAATAGTAAAAAGGAGTAAGATTACAACACGCCTTGCTGCTACTAAGCGCATAGACGATTGGAATTCTAGACCCCGTTTACAAAATTAAGGTATTTTAAAGTTGATATATTAAAGCTAGATAACCAATCATCGTGCAGCTACAAATCGCATGGATGAGAGGAATTCCAGCAAAGTTAAAACAATATCAATAAATTTATAAAAAATAGAGTATAGTAGTAAATTGGTCAAGTGTTCATACCAAAAAGTAAGCAATAAAAAACTAAATAAATCAAACACTGTTTCAACTCCATGGTTAACAAAGGGAGATAGATGTCCGAAGAGAAGCTTTTGTAGACAGTAGGTAGATATCGTCGCCATGTGGCCCGCTGGCTAGTAGAAAGTTTCTGGAAACGCACGTGTGTAGTACTATTATGCCTTTTGTTCCAATGACTTGGTGTCCATTGTGCCCAGTGCCCAGTAAATGCCTAGACTTCCATATTTCCTTCTTAAAATGTTTTCCCTCTATGTAGCAATAAATTAATTACTTAAAGGTGCGTAAATAAAAACATTATTTTGTTAATAGATCAGTAAATTTATTTATTTTTTTAACATTACACATATATATAAATAATTTGTAAATAAATAAAAGTTTTTTTGGACTTGTGGCCAAATATTGGCCATACAGGATTCTCCGTTTAAAACACAGATGTAAATCTAATATAATTATGCTAATTTAGAACTACGGCGCTTATATTATATAAATTTACACTTAAGTGTAAATGTGGCGTTCATATCGATGTAACTTCGACGTCTATTCGAAAATATTAAATATTTTACTGTGACTTAAGCGTTCTTACACATATAAGTTAAATGTAATAGTGACTTTTATACTAACATGTAAGGTAAACGTTACTTTGAATGTAATGATGACTTTCATATGAAACTTGTTTAACATATGCAACTAAAAAAATATGATATTTTTTATAACTTAGCTTCCTTACGATGTTTTTGTAAATTAATAATGCAGAAATACTGCAGTAAAACTCCATTTACCCGAAATCCGGTCATCCGGATTGCCAAATATCCGAATCGTAATCAGAAAATAACAAATAAAGATGCTATAATAACAAATATCAAAGGGCTCTGGCGGCAGGCGCGTTTGTTCGTCAAAGCAATTATCTTTGCTGTAGCTCAATCATAAATAAGTATCGACGTGCTTATAAGCAACGTAATAAATATTTCTCATCCTGGTTGTTTATCGTATTCGCGATCACAATGGAACACCCGTGAACACCTAATATTAAAATATTATATGTCAAAATATTTACGTTTCGCGTCAAATAATCCTGCTGCGCAATCACATGTTTTAATTTCGCCGGTGTATATATGGAAAATATTCTAAAACTACTATTATTATTTATTTATTTATTGTTTATCACGCTATTTATTGCATTTAGCCGGCGGTTGGCGAGCCGAATGTGGAGAAAAGCAGTCGCCATAGTAATTGTAATTTAATTTTCACTTTTTTGTATTAGATACGCCTTACTATTTTGCAAATGAAAAATATATAAATATTTTAAAATTGTAAACGCCGATTTTTCGCCAACGAACTATATTTGTTTACGAGGAAAACAAAAAACAAACCGACATGAGCGCTGACTTAGAGATTACACACGCGTTGACTTATGACTGCGATAACTGAAGCATGTTCATTGTTCATTGCGATCGCTCAAATGCTTAGCACGTTTTTAAGCACGTCGATGGTTATTTGTGATTAAGCTACTGGCTACTGTGTGGAAGGTGACAGTTTACATTTTTTTAAATCTTCCCCTCCAAGCCCAGATCCGTAAAGTATCGGGCTATTAGGTAAAAATGTTCTAAGCATTTGAGCGATCACAATAAACAATAATGAAGATGCTTAAGTTATCGCAGTCATAAGTCAACGCGGGTGTAATCTCTAAGTCAACGCTCGTGTCGGTTTGTTTTTTATTTTCCTCGTAAATAAATACAGTTCACTGGCGAAAAATCGTCGTTTACTATAAAAAATAATACAATATATTGCATTTGCAAAATAGTAAGGAGTATCTAATACAAAAAGGTGAAAATTAAATTACAATTACTATGGCGACTGCTTTTCTTAACATTTGGCTTGCAAACCGCCGGCTAAATGAATAAATAGCGTAATTAAAAAAAAAAAAAAAATATTTTTATTTAATAGCATTTATTAAATACATTTTTACAATTTAAAAAAAATTTCACTTGTTATATTTTTTACTAAAACTAAAATCCCACCAAGCCACTTTTTGTAGCTTGTTGGTGAAATATGGATAAATAATAAATAAATAAAAAAAGTAGTTTTGGAATATTTTCCACATTTACACCGGTGAAATTCAAATATGTGATTGCGCAGCAGGATTATACGTCGCGAAACGTAAACATTTTGACATTTAATATTAGGTGTTCACGGATGTTCCATTGTGATCGCGAACACGATAAACAACTATGGTGAGAAATTGTTATCTCGTCGCTTAATAGCACGTCGATAGTTATTCGTGATTAAGCTACTGGCGACAGGAGCGCTCTCTGGGGTCAATCACAATCTGAAGATACGGAAGTCATACCTTCACCATGACGATATAGTTGAAGATAAATTTTCTAGAGCGATTACGAAGATACACTACCGACCATCTATCTTAAAGTTCTAGGTAGGTTCATTGATATCCAAGGAGGTGCGTTCGCTACGGTACATATATATACGCATTAAAAGTGTCAAAAATTTTGTTCCGCGGAGCAAGTTTTGCCTTTATTACTATTGATTTAAATTTTAAATTTTTCTGAGGTGGCCACTTTTTTTCTTAAAAGCCAACTAAATCACGAAAGAGATATAAGTAAATTTTGAAGGCGAATTAAATTCATTTTTGCATATGACAGCGTCTAGCCATTCGGTTTGAAAACTCGGTTAATTAGAGCACGTGTCCTTTGAGATTTAGTAAAAATAGTGTCAGTATGAAAAATAAATATAATTTTTATATTTTTTACACATTTTTTCCTATCTTGCCAGCGCTTTTTACTTTGATTACATTTTTTTTAAATCGTTTTAAAATGGCTGCTTTATATCACAGAAGCATATTTTAAATTCGAAAGAGAAATACTTTAATTTCAATTTAGCTTTAAACGCGGAGTAAAATTAATGGGAGATAATTTATTATACAGTCAAGCCGCATGGACAGTGGACACTATATATTATGCAGTTGAATTGAAGTAAAAGGTTCATTGGTTCAAAAGTAATAAACAGTTGTCGGCCTCGCGGTGTAGTGGTCAGCGAGTTTGCCTACCATGCGAGAGGTCTCGGGTTCGATTCCCGACATGGTTGATATGAAATATTTATTCATGTTTCATAGTCCCCGGACTAGCACCTGAAGCGTACGACTGATCATCTTACCTTCATGTTACAAAAACGATAAAAATACGCTGCGATCGGTGTACCAATGCAGTGCCCTATGCACCATTAGGTACGGAAAGGTAGTTATGATGATAATGATGTGTAAAGCAATCACAGCGCCAATTCACACCAATTTTTGTTGCAAATTAAAAGTGACATTCATACAAATATACAAAACAAAGTAGCGGTGACATCATCTATGGAACAAAGTTCATACATTGAATGTAACTTTAAATTTACTATGCGATGTAATCATATACTTATATATTATTAACTATGAAATATACTAGAATATACTAAAGCGTTCGTTTATATTTGTAATTACATACACACATGAATAATTACTTTATGCTACATACTATATTATAGCGTACTTTTGAACACGGACATTTAAAAAACATTAAATTTTTTTTAATACGCATTAGCCTATTTAAAAAGAAAAAATACTGTTTATTTGCGTATATAAAATGGTCGGATTTTTTCAGTTAAGTAGCAATAACTTTTGATGTTTTCATTATGTCTTTTTGTTTAGTCCGTATACGCTAAAAAATTGCCAGAAAAAAAATAGGGAAAAATCAGTTTTTTTTACAGTTTATGTAATAAAGGTCTATGAAATACTGCCTAGTAAAAAAAAACTTTTTGTTTCTTATTGGTAGCATAAAAAAATATTTTTAAATTTGTAATTTTGGATTCCCGCAAAACCGCTCATTCCATTGGCCACGCCCCTAATACGTCACGATTCATGTTTATTTATTCCTGGCCATTCAAAATTGTTTAGAACATTATCATGAATCTTGACGTCACAACAACCGAGGCCAAACGCGTCGCGTTTTTCTTGCAACGTAATTTAATTAATTTTCTTTTTTACATTTATACATGAAAACATTTCTCCACAGTATCCACATTTATTTAAAAATTCAATTAATTATTCCAAGTCGATTTCCTATATTTTTATCGGTATTCGTAGTATGTGATATTTTCCTATTTGCACACTTGCATTTACAGATTGCAATTAAGTTTTACATTCGCCTAAATACATCTGTAAACTTAAACAATTTCCTAAGAGTAATATACTTTAACGTAGGCACTAAGCATCTAAGGCTAAAAACGACGGATTTATGTTTATCAAGTCTTTGTGTGAAGATAATAAATCATAATTGGCTTAAGTTTAAGGTATGAACCAAAAGCTTAAGTCAGGTCATGTCAAAAGCAGGCGGAATCGAAGGGCATGAATGAAAAGATGTATGAATGTGGAAGAACCTAGGAATGTATGCCAAGATAGACGTGTGTGGTGGTCTATCCTTTTTGTAGCACTTTACTCATATATACATTATGATATAAAAAAATAAGCTGAAATTTGGCAAACAAACGCAAAATTTTAATTTTTAATCGTTTTTTTTATTATCTCATTTAAAATACTCGCCATCGACGATACATTAATGCCAACGCTTAATCCAATTGTCAATGCAATTTTCATAGTCCTGCAAAGGTATGGTCTTTAGCTCTTGCAGCGAATTCTCTTTTATGGAATCAATCGTCCCGAAGCGCGTACCTCTTTATAGCAATTTTCTTCTTCTTCTTTTCCACATCTGCTCCTAAGTGGAGCATGTGGACACCACCAGTTGCCTCCAGGAGACCCTATCGCAAGCCAGCACTCTCGCTTCTTCCCATGTCAATCCAGCGCCCCCTAATTCCGCCGAATAAAGTCCAAAGATCGTCATTGACGGCCTTCCAGGACGGTGCAGACGCAGGTTTAAAGAAGAGGCAACTAGGGTTTACGTTCTCCTGAGGCATGCGCAGCACGTGTTCAAGCCAGGTCCACCGCTGCATCCTCAAGACGCTCGTTATAGGAGGCTGCTGCGTCCGTTCTCGGACCTCAATGTTAGTTATAAAATCGAACCACCTTATACCTAATATTCTTCTCAAGCACTTACTCTCAAAACTCAGAAGTTTAGTTTTTTGAGCTTTGGTAAGGTGCCAAGATTCAGACCCATAGGAGAACTGGCATTATACAAGAGTTAAATAATCGGAATTTCGTTTTGACCGAGTATAGACTTGAGTTCCAGACTACACGCATCATGTTAAAAGTTGCTCCAGCAATTCCTAGGAGGGTTGCGAGCTCTTTACGCATGCTTTCATCCTCAGTTATGTGTACTCCCAAGTATTTTCATAGCAATTTTAATCTTGGGAAAAGAAAAAATCACACGGGGCCTGGTCTGGAGAATACGGTGCTTGACTGATGAGATAAGTCAAATTTTTGACCAAAAACTCCGAAACAATCACCGCCGTATGAGACGGCGTTTTGTCGTGGTGTAAAATCCACGAATTGTCCTTCCACGTTCCTTCAGTGTTTTGAGAAGGATAGGAGCAGTGACGCGTTTCATACCTAAAACATTTCAATGCTCAATAACGCAGCAAGCTCTCGGATTGGTACACATCGATTTTTCAACACGACTTGCTTTGCCGATTCGATGTTTTCTTCGGCACTTGACGTTGCTGGACGTCCAGTATGTTCATCATCATCTAAGCATTCACGAACGTCTTTAAACCTCTTTTACCATTCGTATGCCCGTGTTTTTGACATACACGATTCTTCAAAAGCTTTATTCAACATTTTTAATGACACGAAATTTTATTAGCATCACAAAATTTGAGGCACGCTCGTTGTGCCAATTTTACATCCACTGTAAAAATCGCCACACAGGATTTTTCCGACTCACTCGAACAGACGCTGACAGAATACTGAGCATCCGATCCCGTCAAACTTTGACAGATTGTCAAAAACAGTGCCGTCATTGTGGCTACAAAAATAACACCCATTGATGCAGCGCGGGCATTGTAAATTAGAAATTCCCCTTTATTTTTGATCGTATATATTTCGATATTAAAATAAATAAACATCACTTTGTTTTTATGTACCACTTATATATTTTTTTTATAATTTGACATGCAACTAGTTTCAGCAATACTATGCCTTCTTTAGGGCTAATTATAAACGAACATAACATATATAAAATTTTCACAGTGAAGGTAGAGTGGGCGTGGCTACGGGGTAAAGAAGAGAGAGGGTTTGTGTGTGGATTTAGGGAGAGGGAACATATTTAAAATGGGACTATTGCTAAGATTTATTTGATTATTAATAAAATTTAAATTTTTATTCACAGCCTTTCTAATCTCCAATATTTCAAAATAATCAAGTGCATATTCCTTTTTTGTTTGTAGGTAGAATTTCTATGCCATCTTCAAAGTTGAGTGAATGACTATTTGTTAGGATATGGTCAGCAAACTCAGAAAAATTGTTGTTTTTAAGACATCTCATATGTTCATATGTTCAACTCGTCTGGGTCTTAATATTAATGCAAAAAATACTCAGATTATGTGCAACAAATCCTGTCCTGACCTTGATCAGCCTCTTTATAATAATGGACAGGGGACTGAAAAAGTTGACAGCTTTTAATACTTGGGAGTACACATAACTGAGGATGGAAGCATGCATAAAGAGCTCGCAATCCGCCTAGGAATTGCTGGAGCAACTTTTCACATGATGCGTGTTCTCTGGAACTCTAGTCTATACTCGGTCAAAACGAAATGCCGATTATTCTAGTCTTGTATAATGCTAGTACTACTCTCCTATATGGGTGCGAATCTTGGCACCTTACCAAAGGTCATAACACCAAACTTCTTAGTTTTGAGAGTAAGTGCTTGAGAAGAATATTAGGTATAGGGTGGTTCGATTTTATAACTAACATTGAGGTCCGAGAACGGACGCAGCAGCCTCCTATAATGAGCGTCTTAACTTGGACACGTGCTGCGCATGCCTCAGGAGAACCATAACCCTAGTTACCTCTTTTTTAAACCTGCGGGCTCACGCCGTCCTGGAAGGCCGTCAATGACGAACTTTAGACTTTATTCGGCGGAATTAAGGGGCGCTGGATTGACATGGGAAGAAGCGAGAGTGCTGGCTGGCGATAGGGTCTCCTGGAGGCAACTGGTGATGTCCACATGCTCCTTTTAGAAGCGGATGTGGAAAAGAAAAGAGAGAGATATGTTATTTGACTCTAGTTTCAAAAGTACGTGATGTTTTACCTATATAAAATGCCTTGCAGTCATGGCACATCAACTTGTAAATGCCTGATCGATCTAATTTATCAGTTCTTTGTTTAGTGTTTTTTAGTATACTTACTTTATTATTGGTTGTGTAAAATGCTGGTTTTATGTCATACGGTAAATCTTTTGAAATTCTATTTGAATAATTGTTAATGTATAAAAATCTTCTCTGCCCTCAATCAACTTTGAAGATGGCATCGAAATTCTAGCTACAAACAAAAAAGGAATATGCACTTGATTATTTTTAAATATTGGAGATTAGAAAGGCTGTAAATAAAAATTTTAATATTATTAATAATAAAATAAATCTTAGTAATAGTCCCATTTTAAATATATTTCCTCTCCTTATATCCACACACAAACCCCCCTCTTCTCTACCCCGTAGCCACGCCCACTCTACCTTCACTGTGAAAATTTTATATATGTTATGTTAGTTTGTAATTAACCCTGAAGAAGGCATAGTATTGCCGAAACTAGTTGGTTGTCAAATTATAAAAAAATATGTACAAAAGTGGTACATAAAAACAACGTGATTTTATTTTATTTTAATATTTTAAATAATAATGTTCTACTAAGTGCTTCAAACATCAAAAAAAATATTTATAAATGTATTCCGTTTTTTTTCCGTCCAACATATTTCCAAAATATCATTTCGGGTAGGCACCACTAAACTTCAAAAATAAAACAAATTTTACATTTATTTTCCTCTTCGGAAATATATAAATAAATGTATTTTTTTTACATAACGCGTGTTTTTTATGTAGCTTTTTCGTCATCTATGTATTTACATTTAAAGCTTTTTCTGTTTTTATTTAAAATGTAGCTAAGAACCGAACCTTTATCACAATACATGTAAAAATAAAATTTTAATATAACATGACAAGCTTTCTTCGCTCACCTGTATGTATTCGATCCATTTGAGAGGTCTTATTTATATCAATAATGATTTGAGTATGTTCAAATGTTTATAGACAGGCTGGATTTCCTCGTTATTTCTATCAAAATTTGTCGCAACAGTCGCAATATTTGAAGAGAGAGTATGGAACTCTAGGCATTTACAGGGCTTATGTATTACCTGTCATTGTCTGGTTTAAGTGGCCACTTTACACACAATATTGTTCATTAAACTAACTGGCATAAGATCATAAGTATAAAAATTTAAAAATTGTTTTCAGGCGGTGAATTGGATCAACCGGATGAAGCCTTTAACTCTGTTACATAAAGTTTGGTTTTAAGTTTATGTTGCGTCGTGGATGATATTCATAGAACTATTTTTATCCGTATGGGTGACTCTATGAGCCAGTGGCGTATTATTACTATAAGCAAAAAATAGTCGCTATCACTGAAATGAGATAAAAAAATCGGGTTGTGGTCCTGTGGCTAGTGTCTCGGACTCACGGACGGAAGGTCCGTGGTTCGAATCCCACTCTACCCCAACTCGATTCCATTTTCTAATAGTGAGTTATTTACAACTCGTTGAAAATGGCCCTCAAAATTGAATATTTAATTAAATAAAAAAAACGCAAATATTTCTTTTTTCTATTCAAAAACAAAATAATAAAAAAAAAATTATAATAATAATAAAAAAAAAATAAATAAAAAAAAATAATAATAATAAATTATTAATTAAAAATATTTTGAGTTTGTTCAAATTTTTGTAGACAAGGACTGGAACATTAATATTAACTCATTACAACAGAGACGAAGAACCTAATGAGTTGATATGTTAATATGCTGTGAGGCTCCCAAGGGAGTTGAATCCAGTCTATATCTACAAAAATTTGGACAAACTCAAAATATTGTTAATAAATCCACCTGGTCCATGAAGAAGTATAGAAATTGAAAAAATACCCCTTTCTTGATTCGTCGATACGGCATGTCTCAGCCTTACACAGTCCACGGATTTCGACATTTGTGCACCTATCATACATCGTTTTACCACACATTTGCCTGAGGGATCGCATTTCGACAGCATTCAACCTACTTTCATCATCATTTTTCCAATTCCATACTTCGCTCCCATACACAGAATGGTAAAAGTTACAGAGTTTGTAAAGTGACCAGTAAACCAGCCAGTGACAATTCATAAGCCCTATAAATACCTAGACTTCCACATTTCCCTCACAAAAATGTTTTCCGTCTCTGCTGCAATAAATTCGGATCCTAATGACTTCCTAGGGAGTGAAATACAGCCTGTCTACAAACATTTGGACATGCTCAAAACATTGTTAAATCATTTCTGCGATAGTGGACGTAAAGTAAAATTTGGACGGTTCATTTAATTAAAGCTCTATAAAAGCGTTCGCTTTGATACTTAGGAACTTCAGCCCTACGGGAAATTTGATATAAATAATGTGTTTTTATGCGCGGTAAAAATTATGGCATCAAATTTTTCAGCGAAGTTTCTTAAAAAGTATGAAAAAAAACGAACCACTTTGTATGACGTCACTAGCTTTTTTTTCCGAATCAACCAATGATAAGAGAGTTGTGATAGTTTTCCCGTGAGTCAACTGACGCATCAGCAGAACTCAACGAGAAGAATGAAAAGTGAACATAAGACGTCACACGCGAAGTAATTTCAAAAATACAAAACGTTAAAAAATCAAAGCGCTGAAAATACGACATATATACAGGGTTTTCTTTAAACCCTGTCACATCTGAGACCACAATGATAAGTATGGGCAAGAAGACATATAAGCATATTTAAAAAAATATTTAGGACACAGAAATTTAAAAAAAATTAAATATAAAAAAAACAAATGGTTGCTTATTTCTGCAGGGGAGATGTGAGGGGAGCGCGGCGCAGTATCAGACTCCTATTTTCTCTCCTCGTTTCAGCCCTGCAGAAGTAAGCAACCATTTGCTTTTTTTTGAATATTTATTTTTTAAAAATTTTATTCGTTCTAAAAAAATTTTTTAATGTGTTAATATGTCTTCTTGCTCATACTGATCATCGTGGTTTCGGATTTGACAGGGTTTAATGAACACCCTGTATATATTTATTTTTAAATTGGACAAATGCATCTTTACAAAATACTTGGTTCGCATTTTAAAATTTGTAAAAAAAAACCACCTGTGTGTGTTAGTACCCAATGGATAATTAAATTCAAATTTGTTTTTTTTTTAGGAAATCATCGGAACGTCATTCTTTTATTTAAAAATAATTGATGATTATATTTAAAAAAAAAACAGTTTTATTAAAATGCCTGTTTTTATATTTTTTAATATCTTAAACACAATGTTAATTTAATTAACATTTCCTCTAAATTTCGACTAGCTATTAATGTACAATTTTATATTTCTACAAAAAAAAATTGCGTTGGCCAGCAGTCTATGTATATTCATTACATTTAATGTTATTTCAATAGAAAAATGTATATTATATTTATCTACTCTTAAATATTTTTTAAATGGCACTTACATTGAATTAATACTAACATGAATTGTTTTTTACTCATATGCATTTTATATAATATATTTCATAAGCATTTTGCTGTTAAGCTGGTATTACATGGGTCCAGCCTTGCCAACCTTACCGATTTTTCGGTAGATCTACCGATTTTGGGACCAATTTACCGATCTACTGAATTTAACGAAAATTCTACCGATTTTCACATTTTCCCATTAAATAAAATTTAAATTAAAAAACGGTTTTATAATTGGCACAACAATTATAACACACAACAGCAGCTAACTCTCCGTCCGTGCTTTTGGCCTTGGCGAGAATTATAAATCTTGAGGTTAGGAACTCTGTCCACCTCCTCTCCGTGCGCACGGCCACTGTGAGAATGCTCTAGAAGAGGCTGAGAATAATGGCCCCCCCTCTCCGCCGTCCATGACACTCGGGTTCAAAACGAATCTACAAAAACCTATCAATATATTTTTCTGAATCTACCGACTTTCGCTTGTTAGAGGTTGGCAACGCAGCATGGGTCAGAAAATGGTACAAGATCTTGTGTAAGATGAGACCGCATAAATATTGTAAAAGACTGATGTTCAAAAAAGGCGAAATGGTGAATTTACACGGTGTGTAATGTGGCCACTTACACCAGCCAATGACAGGTCATTAGCCCTGTAAATACCTAGACTTCCATATTTCCTTCTCAAAAATGTTTTACTTCCGTTGCAACAAATTTAGAAAATCACTTTCTTTTATGATTTACTCTTCATCAACACAACCGACTAGTTTCGGCAACGACACGTTACCCTCTTCAGAATTATAAAATAACTTGTGTCAATAAAAACAGGATATATAATTAATTGTGTTAATAAAAATATGATACATAACATTTAAGTTTGCAAGTGAAAATTCTTGATGGAAGTTCATTGTAATTTATTATATAAATAAAACACGAGTGATACTTTAATCCTATTTTATAATTTACTTACATATAACTTTGAATTATGTATCCTTACCTCTGTTCTGTATAAATACATTTAACTTTTTAATAAATATACCAGTCTCGAAGATGTCGCGAAAGCGATGAAACCGGTCAATGGATATTCCAAATTTGTGGATTAAAGTATCACTCGTGTTTTATTTATGTAATAAATGATACATAACAAGTTATTATATATCATGATAAAACGTCTGCCAAATATATGTTTACAAAGTCATTTACTAGATTGGTTTACAAGCTATTTATGTGGTAGAACACTACTACTACTACTACTACCATCACGCCATTCCCCCGTAGGGGTAGGCAGATAGAATGGACCGCCACACACGTCTACCACATTCATACATCTCGTCATACGTGCCCTTCGGTACTGTCTGCTTTTGACATGACCAGACTTAAGATTTTGGTTTATCTGATCATGCCACGTCTTCCTTGGTCGTCCTCGTCTCACGTAACCGTTCATTTTCACCATTTATTCTTGATTTACCATTCTTTCGACGTCCATTCGTTCTACGTGACCAAACCATCTCAGAGATCCTTTCCTAATCTTATCAATTATAGTTGACTCAGATTTACACTCTCGCCTGATTTCATCACTCATAATCCTGTCATACATTGATTTCACACACATTTATTTCCCACACACTTTAGTTGACAAATTATTTATTAACAACGTTTTGAGTATGTCCAAATGTTTGTAGACAGGCAGGATTTCCACCCTAGGGAGTTATAAATATGGAAGAGTTGAGGGAATGCGGATGTCTGAACATAGCTAGAATGGTAAATGTAACCAGCCAACGAAAGGTCACAAGCCCTGTAAATGTCTAGACTTCCATATAAAAAAATATGTTTACATTTTCCGTTTTTTTCTTAATAACTTCATAGGGAGAAAATCCTGCCTGTCTACAAACATTTGAACATACTTATTTTTTTATTACATCATTTGTAACCCTGTCATATATATTGATTTCCCACACATTCGTCTAAGAGATCGCATTTCAATCGCGTTCACTCGGCTTTCATCCTTCCTCTGCCAGTTCCATGTTTCACAACAAGTTAAAGAACACAACACGTTGAAATAGGTAATATTACTAGCGAAGAAAAAAACATTGATTTTGGTGTACCGCAAGGCAGTGTTTTGGGTCCGATCTTGTTCATTTTATATATTAATGATCTATGTCTGACACTCGTAAAAAATTGTGATATTATTGCATTTGCAAATAATACTGCTCTCATTTTTAGAGGTGACAAATGGGATGAAACTTATTCTGCGGCTTTAAACGGTGTCAATACAATAAAAATGTGGCTGGATAACAATCTCTAACTTTAAATATTGACGAAACAAAATTCATGACATTTAGTAAAACCACAGTGGGACAGCCTAAATTAAACCTTCAATTAAAAATATGCTCTGAAATACTTGAATCGGTACACCATAATATAATATTTGGGAATGATTGTTGGTAAATATTTTAAATGGACAGAACACATACAATATAAACAAAAAATTAGACAACTTTCCCATATCTTCAAGACGATTCGTAACATCTTATCCCTAATTAAACTCAAACAAGCAAATTACATCTTATGTAACTTAATTATAATTTATGGCATAATAGGATGGGGAGGCACTAATAAATCAATATTAAAACCTGTCAAATCTGCTCAAAAATCGATTATTAAAATATATTTTTAAAAGCCCTTCGGGTAAGTTGTTCGAGGGATTCGATATATTAGATATAAGGCAATTATATCAAATCCCAAAAGGAAAACTCCCACACTACCGGAAGTCAAATTAAAGGATGGGTCATGGGGTTTACCACAAACTCTGAATTCGGGCAAAAAAAAAATCAGGCTCATCAGAACATTACAAAACCAAAACCCAAATTTCATTAAATAAATTTGTAATAAAATGGTTATTGGATTTAGGTAGAGAAAAATCGGAAAACTTACTAAAAAACATTCTAAAATAATAAATGGTATAAATGTTGTATAACTTTATAATAAATTAACTAGAAGTTGGCATGTTATTGTTTATTTTTGCATAAAATGTCTGCCTTAAAACAGGTTGTACCCAGTTAGGCAGACTAGACATAATCCAGAGAAATCTCTAACCTCAGTATGTATATATGTAGTAAATAAAGCCATTATAATTTTTTTGTCAATAAACCATGATTATTATCATTTAAGTTTGTAAGTGAAAATTCTTGATGGAAGTTTAGTGTAATTTATTATGTAAATAAAACACAAGTGATACTTTAATCCACAAATTTGGAATATCCAGTGACCGGTTTCATCGCTTTCGCGACATCTTCGAGACTGGTATCTATATTAAAGAGTTAAATGTATTTAAACAAAACAGAGGTAAGGATAGATAATTCAAAGTTATATGTGAGTAAATTAAATAAAGTTATTTTTATCTTAAGAATCATTATCAAAAATTTTTCTTCGGGTTAACTAATGAGTTGATATAATGCTATTTTAATGAGTTTAAGTATTTTATTTTATTTTTAGTGTCCCATCCTTCGTGAGTGTGGTTTTGTAAATAATGATTTCTGAAAAACAAAGGGTAAAAAGAAATCATTATTATTTTACTTAAATACTTAAACTCATTAAAATAGTATTATATCAACTCATTAAAATAGCATTATATCAACTCATTAGTTAACCCGAAGAAAATTTTTTGATAATGATCCTTAAGATAAAAATAACTTTATTTAATTTACTCACATATAACTTTGAATTATCTATCCTTACCTCTGTTTTGTATAAACACATTTAACTCTTTAATAAAGATACCAGTCTCGAAGATGTCGCGAAAGCGATGAAACCGGTCACTGGATATTCCAAATTTGTGGATTAAAGTTTCACTCGTGTTTTATTTATATAATAAATTATTATCATTATTATTGAACCTAAAGAGGGCAACGTGTAGTTGCCGAAACTAGTCGTTTGTGTCAATAAAAAGTGGTAAATAAAACAAAGTAATTTAATTTATATTTCTCTAAAATCTTTTTATACGTTTCACCAATTATTCTACGATCTTGCGCAAAACATTGTACCATTTTCTTGCCCGTGTAATACGAGATTTATTTCACTTGGGTTAATTTTTAATACTGATAAACCAAAAATAATGTTTAAATTTATTTCAACAGCGGGGGAAAACATTTTTGAGAAGGTGACAGATGGAAGAGTTGAAGAAATATGGATGTTTAAACATGGGCAGAATGTGAATGTTACACAGTGTGTAAATTGGCCACTTAAACCAGCCAATGACAGTTCATAAGCCCTGTAAACGCCTAGACTTCCGTATCCCCTTCTCAATTTTTTTTCTGTCGCTGTTGAAATAAATTTAAATATGAATAACTCCCTAGGGAGGAAATTCAGCCCGTCTGCAAGCATTTAGACATACTCAAACATTATCAAAGATAATGTTTTTGTATTTTTGCTTCAGCGGAAAAAGATCAGAAAAAGAAATATCCATGCAACAGTTATTTTAGTAAATAGATTTTCAACCGCAGCAATAAAGGTTTCCAATCTTCAACTTCACAAAAATACAACGTTGTTCAAACTTCAAACATAGGCAGGATGGTAAATATTACATAGTTTGTAATGTAAATGCCTGGACATCAATTTTTAAAACGTTCTCTATTTCTGTTGTAACATGGTGTAGTTTTTTTGCTAAATATTCTCTAATCAATTAATTTATATTTATGTTTGTGTTATACCATAATTACATTATACTCTAGTGGGAAAGCGTATTTTTTATTAATATAATGTACCATTAATTTTTCAAAAGTTCGAAGGATATGTATGTATGTACTGGAAATATAAAATTAAAACTTAATTGAGTTCGTCAGATCTTGTATATTAGATTATGAAACACCCGGGTCACTATAATACGTAAATCTAAAATAAATTAAAACTCCGATCGTCTAGTTCATTAGTCAGACATCGCCAAATAAAGTTTTTTTTAACTGCCTTCGTTTTCACGCAATGCAAACATGCCACACACCTTTGGCCCGCATGTGTCGGTAATGTAACACATCGTCGCTTTAGTTCGTTTTTGTCCAACAGACCATTTTTCGAGCTAAGCATACAGGAGTTCTGAGAAAGCCTTTATTTATAAAATTCTAAAAAGAAAATATTTTTTTAAATTGTTATACAGGGTGTTCTTTTAACCCTGTCACATCTGAAACCACGATGATCAATATGGCCAAAAAGACATATAATCATATTAAAATAAATATTTAGAACGCAGATTTTTTTAAAAATAAAATATTAAAAAAAACAAATAGTTGCTTACTTCCGCAGGGGAGAAGCAAGGAGGCGTGGCCATGTGGTTGGCGGTGTATCAGACTCCCCCTCCTCTCCACGATTCTCCCTTGCAGAAGTAAGCAACCCTTTTTTTTAAAAATATTTAACTTAATTGTAAATTTTGATCGATCAAAAAAAAATATTTTAATGTGCCAATATGTCTTCTTGCTCATACTGATCATAGTGGTTTCGGATGTGACAGGGCTTAAAAAACACCCTGTATGTAAAATAACAAAATTCACATATTTATCTTATTCTTCCAACTATTGCGAATAACCGCTAAGGAATAAATCTTACTAAATGTAATTAAATATTTGTATCTAACTACTTACCAACTTTCCTATGTCTACCGGTTTCGAGACGTACCCGTCTCTTCGTCAAGACACCAATTAAACCAACATGCAAACCAACATGCAATATAGTCCTTTATACAATGTTCTACTGTAATGGTCATCCTATTAAACCTATTAAGCTCACCCCCTCCCTCCATCCCCATCCTTTTTTAAAACTATTTCTCAAGGGAGAATGCTTTATCTGTCAAGAGAGAATACTTAGGTGATCAAAATTTGGTGTAATAATATAAAAAAATAAAGAAGTTATGACGAAATTCCCGTTTTTTTTGGGTCCGTATACTTGGTGGTGGGTATGTACCAGGGGCGAACCGTGTATAGAAGCGATTATGCGCAGCTTACCATTATATTTGACTAACTATAATAATGTTTTACTGTAACTTTATTAACAGAAAAACAAATAAATAATTATCATTTACTATAAATCATTTTCACCGTTTGTATTTTTATCCTAATATAAATATAAATTTTGATAAAGCGCGCCCAGCGCCTGCGGTGAGCCAAAAAACTAGCCGATTATTCCAGCTTATTTTTTTCAAACAAATAAGTGTACTATATTTTGAATGTATTAACCCCAGTGCGGGTTTTTTCTCCTGGATTAAACTTGCAGATTACACAAATTATTTGAAGATTCTTGATTTGGAAAACAGTATTTCAAACATTATTTCTTGAGGACTATTTTTCTTTGAGTTAGTACTTTTGACATACCATAATTACTTTCATGCGTCATATTACAGGACAAATAGCGATCCGCGCGGCCATTTTTAGCACTATTAATTACTAGAACAATTCGGCCAGTCGACATTTCAATTGAACACCTAATATCGACTGAATTCATAGTGGTATTATTTATTTATTTTTTAATGAATTATATATCAAAGTAATGAATAATATATCTATATAATATAATATATCACGAAGTTACATATTTTGAGTTGATTTCATAGATGAGAGTTGTTGTATCACACAGAACCACAGAAAAATATCAATTTATAGTATATATTACTTACATTATATTATGTACCTTCTATATAGGTACAAATATATGATATTTTTTATAGCTTACTTGTAAATAAAATCATCATTCGCCACTGGTATGTACCTATATACTTTTACTGCTCAATCAACTTATTGTATAAATAATTCCATGTAAATTGCTGTAATAAATATGTAAATATGTAACAATTAAATAATGAAAAAAACCGAAGTAAACCGGGTACCGAATTATCACTCTGGGGTTCCTATCAATTCATTCTATATTTCTGTAAAACACCCCTCATGCGTTTGCTTTAAATGCGCCCGTGCCGAAGACTCTTGCTTGGTAAGTGATCCGCTGATCGGACCCATCAGACCACGAAGCAGATATCTGACTAATGAACTAGCTGTACGATCGACATAATTAAAATACCTATTTTTCAGCTACCTATAATATCTTAATTGCTGTATATTTTTGGTTGATATTTTGGTGTTCTTGTCTTGTTTTTCGTCCTGTTTTGAACTTGAATTGTTTTTGGATGCTCTTGGATTTACGTCTGATGATTTGCTAACAGTGCGGCAGGAACCTCAAGAGACCCTTATTTCTATCCTGAGGGGGAGCCATCAGCATTGGCACTTGGTTCCGGTGAGTAATATTTATCTGAAATCAAAAAAAAATATTTACCATAAATATTGTTATTTATTTTTTATCATTACACATATATATAATTCCTCTGTACGTGTGATGTCACTGAACTCAACAACCGATTAACGTGCGGTTTTCAGATAAATATAGATCTTTACGCTGTGCGTTTTCGTAGATATTAAAATCTTCAATCTAATATGTAAAAAGGAAGTAAGGAGCATAAATGATTTATTCATCGATCCACCAGGGTTGCATTTGAGGAAAAAGCATTAAAAAAAAACAACGGAAATATGTTGTTTTTTGTGCATAAAAAAAGTTTTTTTTTAATGTTTGCAAACAACATTTGTTTTTTATCGATCTCAATCTTATTCTTTCCTTAAATTCCTTATAATTTCTACCCATTTATTTATTTTTACAGGATTTTTGGTAATACTAAAGTAATATTAAATTCAATACATTTTAAAAAATCGTATTCCTACATAAGTATCCCCTCTGTTGACGTTTGCAAAAAAAATGCCATATTTGAAAAAATATTTATTTTATGTTTTGGAATTCAACCATAAATAAGTACCTACTTAAATTAAATATTTGAATATTAACAACTTTGAGTTTTGGAATTTAATCACAAACAAGTACCTAGGTACCTACTTATCAATGAAAATTTTTTTTTCCAAGGTAAAAGCAGGCAAGCCAACGTTCGGGCAAGACGTCTGTCGGGTCGGCTAGTTATTTATAAAACATATAATACATGAACAAGTTATTATACTCCCAAGAGTTATAAAAACAACTCATTTGGTACCGTAAAATATTGAATTTTTATGTACGGTACATTAAAGGCGCCCATCACGTAGGGGTCACCATTTTGTAGAGGTATTTTATTATACTCTACTAGATAGTAGCTATTTTTTTATTTCATGGATAAACATAATATGATTAAATGGATTTAATGGGTTTAACCTCACGGAATAACCACAACAACAACAACAACAAACCATCACATTTTCTTGTGAGGGTAGGCAGAGAGGATAGAACGCCACATCACTCTATATTTGCATACAGATCTCGCTTCATCTACATTCATACATCTTCTCATGAACGCGCGCCGATTATTCCGAATTTTGACATGCCCATTTTCAAGTATTTTTTGGATTTGGTCATGCCATGTCATTCTCGGTCTACCTCTATTTCTGCATTTATCAACATTTGCATTGTAAATATTCTTAGACGTTCTTTCGCTGTCCATTCGTTCTACATGTCCAAACCGGCGCAGAGCTCCTTTCTTGATTTTGTCGATAATGCTTGTCTCAGCCTGACATAAGGTACGGATCTCAACATTTGTGCATCTTTCGTACATAGTTTTACCACACATTTGCCTGAGAGATCGCATTTTGACAGCATTCAGCCTACTTTCATTCCTGTTTTTCCAAGTCCATACTTCGCTCCCATACATCAGGGTCGCGACCAGGACTCCGCTGTGAACTGCTAATTTTGCCTCTTGCGACAAACATTTATTTGCCAAGGTTGATTTAAGTCACCGTATTTACGAAAAAATACATAAATACATGCAGAGTTAAAGGGGATGCAAACACCACCATGTCCGAACATGCACTAAAATTAGTTTGATTATATTTAGCGATATGACGCAGAATGTGTCGGGTGGGGGTTAGAAAGGAGTGGATGCTCAGAGGTTGAATGTGTTTGTTAATTTTTAAAACAAAAAGTGGGCTATTTTGACAATAAATACTGGTGGTTTAACTGAGGCTGGCGCGTTCAGAAAACTCACACTAACGCATTTAAAATCTACAGGATGATGATTTTAAAAAACCTTGTATTAAATTTTAACTAAATGTTCTACCTTTTTTCAAAATTAAAATACAATGGGTTAAGAAAATGTTATATTAATTTACTAAAGAACTTTGTTTCATTATTTTTAATTTTTCAAATCATTTTTTAAAATGTTGCATTTTACTAATTACTAGCGGACCCGACAGACGTTGTCCTGCCCGAACGTCGGCTTGCCTGCTATCATCTTGGAAAAATACTTTTCATCTAGGTACTTGTTTGTGATTAAATTCCAAAACCAAAAATTGTTGATATTTAAAAAAATATTGAATTTAAGTAGGTACTTGTTTGTGGTTGATTTCCAAAACATAAAATAAATATATTTTTTCAAATATGGCATTCTTTTTGCAAACGTCAAACTCCGGTTGTCTCACCAACAAAGCGGTGTTCTTTTGTAGGAATACGATTTTTAAAAATGTGTTGAATTTAATATTATTTTAGTATTACCAAAAATTAAATAAAACGAAATAAATGGGTAGAAATTATAAGGTATTTAAGGAAAGAATCCACAAAAAACAAATGCTGTTTGTAAACAAAAAAACAACATCTTTCCATTTTTTTGCAAAAGCATTCTCCTCGAATGCAACCCTGGTAGATTGATGAATAAAACATTAATGCTCCTAACTTTTTTTTTACATATTCGATTGAAGATTTTAATATCTACGAACACGCACAGCGCAAAGATCTTTATTTCTTTGAAAACCGCACGTAAATCGGTTAAGCCGTGTAGGAGGAGTACGGTGACATCACACGTACAGAGGAATTATATATATATAAAGATAGTCCTTCCAAGAACAAGGGGCAATTAAAATTTGAAAAAATGAATTTTTTATGGTCAATTACTCTTAAACTAGAATGCGAAGTTGTGAAGATTGTTTTAAGTATATAAATAACAAGATTTATTGTTTATCAATAAGTTTGTATACATATTTTTTCTGATATAATTTGTAATGTGCATTTTAATTTTATTTTATTTATTTCGAATACAAACAGATGTACAGGTTAAATGAATATTAAAAAAAAAAAAACAATATAAAATGCATACATAGTAGGGCCTGCCATCCAATTATATGTATTCACTAAATAATACTGTAATAAAGCGACGACGGCTTGAAGTTTAAACTATATAAATAGTAAATATACTATTTATTAAAATAAGATAAATATGGACAAAACAAGGAGATAGTGGAAAGGAAAAGAAGGAAATTGATAAGGAGCGGTAAAGGATGATTGAAGGAAAGTGAGAGTGGAAAATTGCATTTGATTTAATGATTAAATGAATTATGAATGAAGAGCATGAATCAAGCCTATTAATTCTCTTCTGTACATATTGTATGGAGTGTTAAATATATCAAGACTATTACATTTTTTGTTAAATGTTTCACATATACGAGGGATCGTAGAATGTTTCCGATGATTAGTTTTAAATTTAATGACACTTTATTAATTATTATTATTATGAACACAAAATATTAAATAAAAAACACGCTCGTTTAAAAATAAACCCTCAAATATATGACATTTTCTTAAATAATTGTTTTTTTTCCACTCTTATCCAAAAGAGATTTTTAAAAACATTTTATAAAACATCTAGATTTTAAAATCAGTATTCCGTACATTTAAAATGTTTTTGTGTAAGTTTTGTGAAAGCGCCATCACTAGATAATCGACCTATTCATGATTCGATTAAATGAAAATACCTACATATTTATAAACCAGTGTTTTTAATCCATAACTTAATACTCGTACAAATAATTGTATTTTTACTATTAACTCGTAAAGCCCAATGGTCAAAAAAATAGGCGAAGTGGCCGAAATAGACCCAGTTCAAGAATTCGCGAAAATAAAAGAAATATTTGCGTTCTTATGATTTACCCAAATATTTAATTTTGAGGGCCATTTTCAACGAGTTGTAAATAACTCACTATTAAAAAATGGGAATCAAGTTGGGGTAGAGTAGGATTGGAACCACGGACCTTTGGTCCGTGAGTCCGAGACACTAGCCACAGGATTACAACCCGATTCATATATTTTTATCGGTATTCGTAGTATGTGATATTTTCCTATTGCAAATAAATAAATAATAAATATAAACATTTTATTATTGTGGTCAATGATTGTGACCGTTATATTTTTTACCTGGCAAGGAGATTGCATCCAAGGTTCACCATCGATCTGCATAGGTAGAGTCTTCCTAGTAACTATAGTAACCGCTTTACACTGAGCCAACCTCTGTCCGGACGCTCTGAGTCCTAAAATAAAGAAAACAGCTTTAAAATTAATAAAAATGCAAGAAAAGAATTTTGCTCTGACTGCTATTACAATCGGAGCTTTCAGTCTCGCCATAAATTTAAGTCTCCGGACTTAGGCAAGACTCGGAGACCAGTCTCAAAATTTCGAGACTCTTCGAGACTGCGAGACTATTCGATATTAACTCTTAAAAGACTGTAGTAAATAATCCCTTTGCGCGCGGTGATGTAACACTAGTAAAAGACGGAATATTCTGAAGTTCAGACATTTGAAAAAAATGAAAAACATGGAAACATACTGTTTAATAATTCGTTTTCCATAACTTATGCGAATAAACATATAATTTAGCCCTGTTAAAGCAAATAAATTAAAAATCACAAAAACGCCGCTCATGTTACGCGCGTGCGCTCCCTATCATTGTCATTAACCAACTGAAGGCTAAATCTGTTTTAGACGACACCCGCCGCAGAACAGCGTCTCTGTCTTTCCTGTTATGACTTATATCTTCGTGCTCTCTCTTGTATAAGGTATATGTATAGATGTGTTGCTAAATTAGCGGACATTCATTCTTCGCGTAGCAAGGATAAATATTTTTTAAATAAACATTTAGCATAGTTATACAAATTTTACTTTCTAAGTCGGGTGAGAAAATGTCCATTTGAAGAATACAAAAAATACGAATTCATCACTCAAAAAAATAAGAGAGATATATCAAGTCTTGTGTCCTATGTCGACTTGTGTGATATCACAGCCACACAAGAGTTAAGGAAAAAAATTGTAAAGTTTGGTATTTATATTGTATTATTATTAATCAAAAATTATTTGTTTTTAATATTGTTGACTCCCCTTCGTGCTGCTGCGGATACCCTAACCAATCTTCTGAACACATTCTGTGGTCTTGTCCCTTTCCCCTTCTCTATGATTACCGAATGGAGCTTCTCGCTACTATCCGTGGCCCTGTTATAGGTCCTGTCGGATATACAGATCTGGTGGCTTCCTAAAAGAATTTCAAGGCTTTTAAAAAGTTTTGTGATCATTTCGGCGAATCGATCATGTCCAATCAATTTAATCCCAGTCGGTGAAAAATTCACTTTTCTCTTTGTTCAATCCAATGAAGTGCATATTGTGGACTTCTGCTACCAGATTACCTTCTTGCTACCAGATTACAGAGAACTCCTTCGGGCAGCTTTTTTCGTTTGACAACGAGCAAATTTTCCGTGTCTGTGGGCACCGCCAAGGAGACTTATGTCCTTAGATGCGGTGTGCGGTATGTGGTTGCTCACCAGCTATGTATTGTTATTTCAATTTATCACAAATAAGTTAATTCACCACATGATCAAAAATAAACGGGAATTTCGTATTTAAAATGCCCGCGTGGCACCAATCGGTAATTGTAGCCACGTTGACAACACTGTTTTTGACATTCTTTCAAAGTTTGACGCCGATCGAATGCTCAGTATTCTGTCAGCGTCTGTTCGAGTGAGTCGAAAAATTATTGTGTGACGTTTTTTTCAATGGATAAAAAATTGGCACAACGAGCGTCCCTCAAATTTTGTGTTGCTAATGAAATTTCGTATGTCGAATCATTGAAATTGTTGAATAAAGCCTTTGAAAAATCGTGTGTGTTGAAAACACAGGCATATAAATTGTATAAGAGGTTTAAAGACGTTCATGAATGCTTAGATGATGATAAACATTCTGGACGTCCAGCAACGTCAAGTACCGAAAAAAACTTCGAATTGGCAAAGCAAATCTTGTTAAAAAATCTATGTGTACTAATCCGAGAGCTTGCTGTGTTATTGATTATCTCATCATTGAGATGTTTTGGTTATGAATCGCGTAACTGCCCCGCTTGTCCCAAAAAACACTGAAGGAATGTGGAGGGGAAATTCGTGGATTTTACACCACGATAAAAAGCTGTCTCTTACAGCGATAATTGTTTCGAAGTTTATGGCCAAAAATTCGACTAATCACATCAGCCAAGCACCATATTTTCTAGCCCAGGTTCCGTCTGACTTTTTTCTCTTCCCAAGACTAAAATTGCTATTGAGAGGAACGCGCTTTGAGACGATTGATGCCATAAAAGATAATTCGCTGCAAGAGCTAAAGGCCATACCTTTGCAGGCCTATGAAAAGTGCATGGACAATTGGATTATGCGTTGGCATCAGTGTACCGTCGCAAATGGCAAATATTTTAAAGGAGATAGTAAAAAAATTATTAAAATTAAAATTTGGCGTTTTTTTGCCAAATTCCCGTTTTTTTTTTATTATAAGGTAGGTTTACCTGTTCTGACTTGGCCCATGTGTAAACAATTCTCTAAGCCGATTACTTCAATCTGCTTGTCTCCAATATCTGTAATTGAATACAATAAATTAATAATGCCTAGATTTCCATATTCTTCTTAGATCTTAGATCTTCTGGCTTTTCGTAGATGTCTTCCATAAACACAAAGAGGGAAGAAGATAGATAAGCATCGGTTAACTCAAAGTTTGGACTCATTAAAATAATTTCTAACCAAGCGGGTACTCCAATAAGAAATTGATGGAAGGGAGCTGGAGTAGGGTAAAAGGAAGAGGAAACCAGAGAAGGATGACCAAAGACAGGAGCCGATAAGAAACACTCAAGAAGAGACCAAATCCTACACTAGAATATATAAGGGAAAATAAGAAGAATTGAATTAAGATGTTCTACTGTACAATGTTACCTTGGACGGCCTGTGCAAGAGTAATAGGCGAAGGAGGTGATCTTCTTCTTCTTCGTCTAGGAGGTGGTTCACCCCATAGGTTAGAGCCACCGTGGGCGAAGGGAATGTTTAGTAAGGCTACTCCTTGAAGCCGAGAGCCTTTAGACAGGTCCAGAGGAACTCCGTCACACTAAAAACCCAAATATATTGAATTTAATTAAACATTTTAAATACATATATTCTTTTTTACCGCGGAAGCGTATTTCTCCAGTTATATTTTATTATGAAAACATAATTTATAACGCGTCTTTATCTTCTGGTTTCAATCCCCGCTAATTACAACAAATCTCCTGCATCTCCTTCTCTTTGTTTATCTTGGTTCTCAGTATTTTTTTGACTGTCCAAATTATGTGTAGTCCTTTCCTTTAATCATTTTACCAAGGGGCCTTGAATGGCATGTCCTCTATCGCTTGTGCCTTCTACTGTTCACAAAAAAATCGCATATCGATCATATTCACTTTGCTTCGGTCTTTCCTTTGCTTATTTTTTATATTTTTTATTTAAATCTTAAAGTAGGGCACACATATCATACATATTGTAATGTGTGTTCTAATAATAACATTGCAAATATATTTAATTTATAAATTGTTTATCACATATGTCTTGACCATTATTTTAAATTTTGTTATGTTTTTTTCTTCATAAATATGTTTTTCCATTTCGTAATACTTTTTAATTGATTTAAATAAAATGGAATTTTGTGACTTTGCCTTTTTCCTAAATGGAAGTCTAATTTTGTTCTTTTCTCTAGTATTGTGATCGTGTTCATGCTGGTTCCGATCATTTTTTTTCAAAATTCTGTTTTTTTATTAGAGTTTATAATTTTATGAACAAATATCGTTGTATTGTAAAATATTCTTTGTTTATATGTTAATAATTTCATTTCATTTACCATCGACTTTACCCTCGTGTATCTGTTTTTTTTCAAAATGATTCTAAAGGCTTTATTTTGTAATACAGTTAGTTTATCTATGTTTTCTTTGTTTGATAAAAATAAAATGCTACTACAGTAGTTAACGTGTGGTTTAATAATTGCTTTGTAAATAGTTTTGCAAGAGTCCTTATCAATAAATCTTCTGATCCTTCCCAAAATTGATATTTTTTTTGCTTATTCCATGTTTCACTTCCATACATAATATGTTTCGAAACAAAAAATAAACAAATGCATACTGTTGAGGAGTGGATGAGATGTACAGAAATATCTCGTCCCGTAGAAGGAAGATTTTGCGAGTAGAAGGGAAAGTTGCCCAACTCCACTAACCTGCCGTTGTGTTGAGGCGAGATGTAATACTAGAACCTTCTGGTGGTCTTCTAGCACAGCTTGAGTATAGAGTTGAGCCGGTGGTCTTATTAAACGCTGGCACAGCTCTGTTGTTGATGTTGTGATGGGAGCGCTTTGCTTATTTTATTCACTCACAACGGCACTCACACGTGTGATTATGGTTGCGTAGAGCCACGCTAAGAAAATAGGAAGTGGGACGGGTGACTTGCCAGTTCAGTTGGCAGATGAACGCTCGAATCGGTCTGGTTCGCGGATTTGAGTTATTTTGCCACCGAACCCAAATACAATGAATGCAATTACCTACCTTGTACTGGGGTTCTGGCACCTTACTGTTCAGAACTTCTCTCGCAGCAGGAAGTATCAGACCACGTGGTCAGGAAGAAGGAGCACTTGACGTGTTTTTTTTATTATTACATGCGAAACGGATAGTGGAGGTGGGTTGCACACGGATCGATGAGTGGATCAAGCCAAATAGGTTTGATTGGGTTGTGGTCCTGTGGCTAGTGTCTCGGACTCACGGACCAAAGGTCTGTGGTTCGAATCCCACTTTACCCCAACTTGATTCCATTTTCTAATAGTGAGTTATTTACAACTCGTTGAAAATGGCCCTCAACATTAAATATTTGGGTAAATCATAAGAACGCAAATATTTCTTTTTCTAAAAAAAAAAAAAAAAATGTACTGTATATGAAATTTGGTTTACAGGTCTATATACATTGGTTATGTTTCTTATGATTATTTTAGTTTATATTGCTTATTATGTAAATGATAATTAGGTTTAATAGATTAATTACATTTTTTTTTATTATGTTAAATAACTAATTTAAAGCATGTTTCTCTTTTTGTAAAATGTTTCCCTCGGCACGGGACACCCCAGTGAGGGAACATTATTCTGTATAAAAAAAAAGAATACAAACATTGTAAAAGTATTAATAAATAAAATACACGAGACAGTGGATTAAATGAATTATTGATCACAAAAATAACTTATTCGCGTTCGCGGTGAGAATATCAAAGGCACATGCACACACGATGACAGTTCAGTTGTTATTATTGGGACCGGAGACAGTATTGGTACCCATGGTAAAAATTGCAACATCTTAACCAGGGTCCAGTAGGTAGCAAATAAATTTAAACGTCTCAACCTAGTAAATGTGCTATACACACATATAGTAATTATAGCGTAACCAACAGATATGGATATGTCGATACAAATTAAAAGCTATATGGATGAGTTGATCCGGAGTCATAGGCTGTTTTAAGATTAAAAAATAAAGTAAAACTACAATGTTAAAAACAAAATATTACCACAATGTCTATATGCTCCTGGAGGTTCTTACAAGATGCGGCAAACTGTTCGGTAGTTGCGTACTCAAAGTACCATAGCTTATTCTTCATTCGCGAACTGAACTTTTCTGGGTTCTTCTCCCTTTCCACGTGGAATTTCACACATATAGCAGCATCCTAAAAATAATATATTTCTTGGTTAACATCAAAAGTTTTCACCGGGAATCGAACCCGGAACCTTTCGGGTGTGAGTCAAGCATCTTGACCACACCACGGAGGCCACCTAACTTAACTTAACCTAACTTATTTAACTCACCACGCCAATGGAGAAGTAATTATTGATGATATTGTATGGAGCTACAGACGGAGCTCTTCTGGCACAAGTTTCAGATGGAGTTGAAGGCATTTCACTCTGTAAATAATCACAATACTATGTTTATTTATTTTATTTTATTTTATAAGATAATTCAACAAAGATACGTACTAGAAAATATACAATTTGAAGTTATTCGTCGATAAAATTTCACTTGCATATTCTCGCATATTTTATTTTTATTTTATTTTATTTTATTTTATTTTATTTTATTTTATTAACATAAACGGCAAATCTGCCTTTTACAAATATTTATAATATTAACATATTTGGATTAATATATATTTTTTTTTTCAAAAACATGGATATTAAAAACAAGATTTATAAAATATTAAAAAATCACACCAAAAATTATACATGAATGAAGAAAAAAAAATCAAATCAATCCTGAAGAAAAACATTTCCAATCTCTTTATTTACAGTAGTTTCATTCCTCATTTCTGTTTTTTCCTCCTCTCAATTAAAATCAAATAATTTTATCGAAAGTTAAAATTTCGTGTGCGCGATAGCGATAAAACTGTTTTTTGATCTATCAAGCCAATTGGGATGAAGGTTTACCCTGCCATTTGCGTATTTTTAGTAATTTCGCTATTTACACACATTTTTCGTTTCCTATTTTTTATTTTTGAAATCATTACTTCCATTCGTTTTTTACCTAACAACGAAGATTTTTTCAGAATTTTTATTTATACAGGGTATTTCATTAAGCGCTTTCTATCTTTAAATTGAAATTAAAAAAAATGTGTGTGAGATATTATCGAATTTTTTTATTCGTTTAAAAGGTCCATTAATGCCATTATGTATGGAATATAACATCGCTCAAATGTCCACCGCGGCTTCTCTGGGTGGCGCGCATCCGAATATCAAATTTTCCATGACTGGCGCATAAATCAGGCTGAATTTGTCTTACGGCATGGATTATGTTGGCTTTGGGGATCACTGTTGTTTGTGGCTTATTTGCATAGAAAAGCGACTTAAGAAAACCCCACAAAAAAGTCTAACGGTGTCAAATCGCACGATCTCGGTGGCCAGTTCACATTACTTCCACGTGAGATGACCATGCCCTCAAATCACTCGTGCAGAATGTCCAATGTGCCATGAGCTATATGGCACGCAGCGTCATTTTTTTGAAACCACATGCCGTTGGTATCTATATCATCCAATTCAAGCCAAAAGAAGTTGGTAATCATCAACCTATATGGCTCACCGTTAACGGTGATGGGCTGGCCAACGTCGTTCTCAAAGAAATATGGACCGATGACTCCGCCAGCTCAAAATACACACCAAACGGTGACTTTTTCGGGATGCATTATACGTTCTTGGATCTCATGTGAATTGGTATTGTCCCAAATTTGACAATTATGTTTGTTGATGCACCCATTCATCCAGAAATGGGCCTCATCGCTGAAGATGATTTTTCGATGAAGATAAGGATCAGTTTCCAACTGCTCCAGAGCACATTCAACCAACACACGTCGTTGTCTATGGTCATTTACCTTCAGCTCCTGAGCTAGTTGAATTTTATACGGGTACAAGCTTAAGTCACGACACAAAATTTGCCAAGCTGTGGTCTGCGAAAGGTCGAGTTCTTGTGATTGATGCGAAATTGACTGCCTTGAATTCTTCAGTACACTGTCACGAACAGCGGTAATGTTTTGGCAGATCTTGCGTTTCGTTGACGTACGAGTGTTGATTGATTGATTTCTGAACCAGTGGACTCAAATTAATCCACCACACTGCGAATAGTTTTCTCGGTAGGACGCCTATGGCGACCGTAAAATGAGCGAAGCCCGCGGAACGTTGCTCGAACAGAACACCCATTTTTATAAAACAATTGTATCATTTGCACATGTTGTTGAACGCTATGTCCGCCCATCGCCCATAGTGATTTGGCAAAACAGACTTAATAAATTACAGCTAATTTGATAGATGTCGCTTCAACAATATAGCCGCTATCAACTGCCAAAGTTCGGAAGTCCTTATTGGAAGAGCTTGTACAAGTAGGCGGAAAAGTTGTCACCCGATGTTTTTTGACTGTATTTTTTTTATGAATGAAAATTTTTGATTCTGCTTTTGGATTGTGTTTATTTAATACCTTCTTTTTCATCAAATCGAGAAAATGACATGGGCCAAAGGGTCGCTGCCAGAATTGATGACTATACGGGCCCAATTTATGGCATTTTTCATTACTCTTTCCAGAACTTCCGGCGCTAGGTTCTCGCATTCTTGGCGGATAATCTCTTTGAGGGCGTCAAGAGTCTGAAACTAGTTTACATAGACTCTTGACTTCGAGAAACCCTACAAAAAAGTCAGTAACGGTTAAATCGAGTGATCTTGCCGGCCAGTGCCAATCACTAAAACGGGAGATTAAGCGACCTGGAAATACAGCCCTCAGAGTATTGGTTGTGGCTTGTGTGTGTGTAAATCTGCCAATGTTCAAAACAGGTTCTAAAAGATAAATAAAATAAACTTTAAATTTTTACCGTTATTTTTGTCTAGCCAGGAATAAAAGCCTGAAATTTTGTGCACGAGGTAAATTAGCCATTTTATCACAGCACTGCCAACTTGTAAACAGTAAAGTCCCAAATTCCGAACCTTGTGGTACCCCAAACGTAATATTAACTGATTCGACTTTTGTCCATATTGGAGTCTTATATTACTCACATTTTCCGAAGGAATAACTTCTATCTGCCATCTGTCCATCATCACAGTACTCGACTTGTCCACTCGGTCCAGGATTTTGTGTAATGATTCACGTTCGTATCTGTAATGAAAATTAATTTTTATTTTGAGTATATACATATCTTAATCGTGATTCTATGATTTCTGCCGACTCTAACCTAGTATCTGATCGAATAATAGTTTTCGGCTTAATCCAAACCCGATTGTTCGACCGAATCACACTGAAAACCATAACTAAAATATGTGTTTAGCAATCCTAATTAGATACTGCTTGTTTGGTTTCTGCGTTTTCGTTCTAGTAGGCTATAAATTTACAAACGCAGAATTTTATTGGTTGTTGGGAGTGAAGCTCTTACACCAGTCGGGTGAATAGAAGAAACAAACTTGAGTTTTTATTATTTACTTACTCCTAAAAGTCGTAAATACCTTGTGCTGGAAAAATGGAAATCGAGTTGTGGTAGTGAGGGATTTCAACCTCGGACCTTTGGCCTATGAGTTCACAATACTATCACAAGACCACAACCCGGTTTTATAGGCCGGGTTTTTTTGTTCTTCATGTCTCCATAGTGGGAATGAAATTGAATGTCCTGAGCGTTGAATTGGATACGTCATCTTATTTCGTTATTGAGTTGGTGCTGTGTGTATCATGTTGGTATTGCACAATATAATGTTTTGTGTTAAATATAAAACGCTAAGTTGCTTTTTCGGTCGTTGCTGAAGATTTGTAGTAAATCAATCGGCACGTGTTCGTGTCATCGATCTATGGACGTTTTACCCACATGTTGAATAAAATACAGAACTTGGTTACGAAGAGCGAAATCAAGGCGATAATTTTGTTGAACTGGGCTGGTTAAACTTGACTGCATAGTGTTACTACACCCTGTAGTTCTTTAACGGTATTTAATAAGGTACTTAAAATATTCTCACCCTCCTCCCCAGCGTAAACAGCGAGCCAGGTCATTTCCCGTACCGAGAGGAATAACGCCCACAGCGGGTTGAATTTCAAAGGGCACCTTGTCTGAAAACATTAAAAAATATTACACAAACAAGATTAGAACTGGACGATTGATATGCCTATATTTATTTCATTATTTCTTTTTTACCCATTGTTTCAAGGACCCATCCTACAGTTCCATCCCCTCCACAGCAGATAACTTTGAAGTTTAGGACATCCTTAAACATTGCAAGACCTGAAAAAATATTTATTTAAACAGTTTAAATATTTTTAAAGTAATATTTTGTTGATAGTAATCATAATCACATAAACGTTCTACATAACCACCAAACAAACTTAAATTTTTAAAAAAGCCTCATGGTCAGGTGCCAATCTAGGACAGTGATTAGTTCAGTCATTACTTCAAATTTTCTTAGGTTATTCCTGATCGCACTATCCAATTACTAGGCAATAGTAAATTTATTGAAAAATTGATGGTTTAAAATTATTGAACCCTTTTTTACTGCTGCGGATATCCTAAACAATCTTTTGAACACATACTGTGATCTCGTCTCTTTCCCTCTCTCCATCGATATGAAAATTGAGCTTTTTGCGACTATTCATGGCCTTTTTAAAGGTCCTTTTGGTATACGGATTTGGTGACTTCCAAAATTTCCTGCCTTTTAAAAAGCTTAATAATCATATCGGTAAATTGATTATGTCTAACCAATATAGTTCCAGTCGGTGTTCAACTTACTTCACGCTTTTCCTCAATCCAGTGGAGTAAATATCATGTATTTATGGACTTCTTCCATCAACATAAATTTGTCAAGGCTACCAAAACACAAAAAACTCTTTCGGGCAACTTTACTTATCCAGCAACGAGTAATTTTTATCTAATATGTGGGCACCGCCAAGGATTCAGTCCTCAGATGCGATGAACTATTACGAACGTTTTGAAGCGCTGTGAACGCGAATACTACGGATCACGTGGTACTAGCTATCGTGCCGGCAGTGCCCCTAGCGGCGAAGAGAAGAAGAACTGGTCACGTGGTAGAAGGACTGTCCTGCAGCATTGTTAATATATGTTCATATACATATGATAATTCTATTATAATTAAATACTCAAATATGGCTCTAACAGTACGGAATGTGGTAAGCAAGCTGTCGATTTTGCCCGGAATCAAACCTGGGGCCTTAAGCATAGTAGACGGCAATACTACATGCCACGAGATCCAGTCTTTCAAGAGTTTTACCTTTAATTAGTTTAGCTGTATACATATATAAACTAAAACAAAACAACAAAAAATTAAGTATTTTTTGCAGTGATATGTATTTTGATTAAAACAAATTACCATTAGCTGGGCCTCCTTTACTGAGATCGTGTACTTGTCGCGGGTTCAGAATGTACTGGAATTTCCTCATGACCCTCGCCCCTTGTCGGCCCCCGCTCTTAGGGTTCACGAACACGAGCAGGGGGCAGCCCGGGGGGTGCGCCGCCGCTACGAGGGCGCCGGGGGCGGCGGGCGGCAGCGGTGGCAGGGGCGGCAGGGGCGGCAGGGGCATCGACTGTGAGGAGGAGAGAGCTATCCCAGGAGAGGGACAGATCTAGGAAGGTAACAAATTATGTTTAGGCATAGTTAAAATTCTACCGCTATGCCTGGACAAAACTTTATACCTGGTTCATAAATAAGGCCCAGGTTTTCTGCAGAATGCAAAAACTCATATATAACAATGCAACCAAGAGGTTGAGCAAGAGAGCTGTAAAAGTGATCGTAATATCAGTGCTGTTGTATGGAGCAGCAGGATGAACTCTCGATATCTCCATGATAAAGTAAAATTGAGGCATTTGTAACGTGGTTGTACAGGTCAATGCTGTGTATCTCATGAACTGATCGAGTGTGCAATGAGAGGGTATTGAATAAAATGGAAAAAGAAAGAGAACTGTAAACTACTGTTAAAAGACGAAAGGCCACATACTTCGGCTTTACACATATTATGTTGGGAAAAAATCTGCTCTTCTACAGCTCATAGTCGAAAGGAACATAGACGGAAGAAGAGAACATGTCATGTTTGGCGACAAAGCTAACGCTTAAAACATTAATAAAATTTGCAAATATTTAAAGAAACTAAAAGCTAAAATTTGACACTAGCTAGAACACTCAGTTGGGATGTGAAAATGCCAAAAAACCAAAAAAAAGATCCAATTACCTTTTTAGAATAATTATTACACTTACACTTAATTAACTATCTATTTATAAATAAATCTACTCATCTAATAAAACCGACGTTTGGTTTAAAATGACACATTTTTTGTTTGATTTGATCATTATCATTTTTACACAGATTTGATCTTTCTCACTTTTACCCATTCTCTGCATCCATCTATTTGCATCGTAAATCTTTTGAAAAATAAAATAAAAAGCAACTCTTGCGTACATCTGAAGGCGTGGGTGGAGGAAGGCTTCTTTGTCGGTCCAGCACTCTGGGAAACAGGGCGTTTGGCGGCAAAACATGGATAGCATGAGGCCCTAAACTGCACTCGACCTTTATACCGCCACTGCATCTGTTGTGCACCTGAAAACAACAAATACTAAATTAAATCATTTGGCCGATTATTTCATTATATTATACTGGAGTCCCTCAAGGCTCACATTTAGGACAATTACTTTTTGTCATTGTTCTTGTAGGAAGATGGGGGTTGATGCTTCATAGGCTCCTTATGTCACTGCAACCTGTGCATAACTACTGTGACGGGTCTCCATAAAAAAGTTCTCAACCCTCCGAGCCCAGGCATTTAAAGAACCTGGCTACTGAGTGGAGAGCGAGTGTTCTCATATAGCTGAATCTCCAAGCCAAGACCCTTAAAATATTGAACTATTAAGTAGGGAACGAGATTCCAAACGTCCTCAAGTTTAACCAGCGATCCCTTAAGGGTGCAGATTCTTTAGTCATGGCATGTGTATGGATGTTTTATCATTTGGACAGCAGGAATACATCTAGAAGTTTCAGAAAGGTTTATTCTAGCAAGGTTGTTCAATCTCCAGTGCCCTGTTAAGACTTTAGTGATAACCTTCACTAGATTTTTTAGTTTTGATTCAATATTTTTCTGTATTCAAGTGGTGAATAGTAAGAAAACAACATTTTACTATTATCCAGATTGGCTTAAGCTCGGGTTTCCTAGGACAGCGGTGCCCGTATTTGAACGGCCGTAGTGAACATTAATGCGGTTGACAGCCGTCGCAACGGTGACTAGAGAGTGGTTTCCTATAAAAATGGTGTTGATAACACCGTTAAAAAATAAAACCACTCTCTAGTCACCACTACGACGGCTGTCCACCGCATCACCGTTCACTACGGCCGTTAAGATACGGGCACCGCTGTCCTAGGAAACCCTAGCTTTAGAGTAAAATTTCTAGTCTAGTTTCCGACTCGTGTCCTGCCTCACCAAGGTCTGACACCAGCGGCAGCGCACACCCGCCACGCCTCCCTGCAGCGGGGCCCGGCAGCGGGCGCAGCGCCCCCGGCAGTTGCCGCCCACCCAGTGGTGGCGGGGCCCAGCCCTGTCCGAGCGCCCCCGCGACACGCCTGCGTGCGTCTGAATGCAGTTGGACGGCGCGCGCTGGACGCAGCGCTCGTGGACGGTGTACTTGCAAACTGAAATGAAATATGAGTAGTTTTATGGAGAAAGCGTTAACCGGTCATTCATTAATTTTTTGTATTATTTTACAAAATAACCCAGAAAAGTTCAATTCGCATTTTTATAATTAAAAATATAGTGTGCTGTTTCAATGTTCTGTATTAGTGTGCATGTACCATCACTAGCATCACAAAATAATAAGCGACTGAAAATCGGATGAAAGCCGACCAGGAATTACTAAGTACTGTTGAACTCCGACAATCCGAATCACTTGAAGAATTTCAAGGAAAAATTAAGACGAAAACGTACTGCGATTCGCAGAATAACGACTTAACTGCCTTAAAGCGGATGATGACAGTCAAACAGCTTACTTTGACCGAGATGTTCAGCAAGATGACTTTTATTTACAGTACGGTACGTATGCGTACATACTGTACTAATGTACAGCACTTGTAACCACGCTTAACATGTAAAAGTGTTGCCTTTTCAATTAATTTATTAAAGGCTCAGTTTTCATTTTCGATTATTTATTTTCATTTTCAACTACAGTAATCAATTAAAATCGACACTTTTTTCGAAAAAAATCCAACTGTCCGATTTTTTATTATCTGGATGGGGTCCGATACCAAATGATTCGGATAGTTGGAATTCTACTGTACTTGTATGATTATTTTTCATTATAATCTTATCTGCAACTCGTGAGAATTTTAGAGATAATATTTTCCCTTTTTTTCGATTATTAGCCGTTTTAATAAAAATAAACAAACGTTAAAGTAAAAAAGATGTGCTTACATATACAACAGAGTCCTTTTTTACCCAGGCCAACAAGCCTCGTGAGACACAAATTGCAGTAAGCAGGTCTGTTGAAATGTTTTAATCTCCACGCATGCTCTCCGTCTCCGGTTAAGCTTGTGTCCAGTCCCAAGAGAACCAACAGAGGAATGGTTGTCAATCTGAAAGCAAAACAAAATGGCCACGTAAATAAAACACGCATCATCTTCTTATCAGCATCAAAAGTTGCACATAGCACTGCATTGGTACTCCCATCGTAACATATCTCGTAATATTAATGCATGGACGCTAGATGATCGGCCTTATGCTTAGGACTTTTTTACAGCCAATCGACAGGCTTACGAAAACCTTTGAGGATTGGTATTTGATGTTTATAATACAACTTTTGAACTTAACACTTAAATTCTCAGAAATTATTTTTAATAACAGCAGGTATGATAACTGTATGAAAGAACTGAAAGATTTAAGAATGGGAGCAAAAATGAGTGGTAGAACTGTTAACTGTCTTCTGTATGCGGATGATGTCGCGCTTCTTGCTAGCAGCAAAGGAGACCCGCAATTCTTGGTAACAAAAGTCTACGATGTATGCAAGAAAAGCGATTTGCTTAATAGTTGATGAATCTAAAGTGATGGTTTTTGAAAGGGATGAAAATATAACTAAATGTGAGATCAGTGTTCACACTGATATTCTGAATCAGGCAGAAGAATTTGTGTACCTGGGAAGTATGTTTACTAGAGATGAAAAGACCGAGAAAGATATTGAAAGGAGGGTGAGTGCCGGGAACAGGGTGAACGGTGCGCTGAAATCTACTTTGGCAAACAAATGTTTATCGCAGGATGCTAAACTAGCAGTTAATGGAGTTCTAGAGCCAACTCTAATGTATGGGAGCGAAGTATGGAATTGGAAAAATAATGATGAAAGTAGGTTGAATGCTGTCGAAATGTGATCCCTCAGGCGAATGTGTGGTAAAACGATGTATGATAGGTGCACAAATGTCGAGATCCGTGAAGTGTGTAAGCCTGAGACATGCATTATCGACAGAATCAAGAAAAGGGTGCTGCGTTGGTTTGGACACGTAGAGCGAATGGACAGCAAAAGAACGACTAAAAGGATCTACGATGCGAATATTGATGGATGCAAAAAACGAGGAAGACCGAGAAAGACATGACACGATCAAGTCCATCAAATACTTAAAGATGGACATGTGTCAAAAGTAGGAATAATCGGCGTGCGTGCATGAGAAGATGTATGAATGTAGAGGAAGCGAGGTCTAAATGCCAAGATAGAATGTTATGGCGTTCTATCCTCTCTGCCTACCCCTACAGAGAAACGGCGTGATGGTTCATTTACAGGGCTTATGACCTGTCATTGGCTGATTTGAGTGGCCACTTTACACACTGTGTAACATTCACCATTTTGTCTATGTTTTTACATCCATATTTCTTCAATTCTTCTATTTATTGATTTAAGTGAAGTTAAAGAGCTGAAACTTTTATTATTGGGAAGAGATTCATCTGACTGAATTCTTTCACATACTAGGCAACGCCTGAAAACAATTTTTTTAATTTTTCCTCTAACTTCACTAAAATCAACAAATGGAAGAAATATGGATGTTCAAACATAGGCAAAATAGTGTTACACAGTGCGTAAAATGGCCACTGTAATTTCCTGCCGGTAAAACAACTTTGTGACTACAAATTGATCGTAGATCACTTTGTTGATCCGGAATATAAAAAAAGAGTTTTCCACACTCACAACACTAGATTAAAAACTAAGGGCTCCCTGTCTGTTCCCCGAGTTACAAATTACTTCGGAGAGCGAACATTAAATTGCGTTGTTCCAAGATTGTTCAATGATCTCCCACAAACCATCATTAATATGAAAAATCTTCAAATGAAAAAAAAAGAACAGAAGAAATATCTTCTAGATACTTTATAGTGCATGTTTATAAATAAATCTGTAAAATATAAATAAAATAAATGTAATATAAACCTGTCATAAAAAAAAGTCTCTAGACTTAGTGGGTAACAAATTCTTATTTGTATTTTTTAATTATAAAATAAACGCTGCTCTGCAGCACTGAAACTGAAACTGAAACAGCCAATGACAGGTCACAAGCCCTGTAATTGCCTAGACTTCCATATTCCCTTTTTGAAGGTGTTTTACATCCCTGCAATTCCATTTGAGGAAATCCAACCTGTCTACTAACATTTGGACATACTTAAAACATTAAATTGTTGTCCATCCCTGTTGTAATTTGTCAAATTACTCTTCTTTCGGAGTAGAATAACCTTGTATGTGACATGTAAGACTGCCAAAGGCAATCAAATTTTTTAAAAATGAATTCATTTATCTTATACAAAGAGGTAAACCATTTTTTTTTCAGTAATTATGACTGAGCGTAACCACCAAGTGCAAAACACTCGTCCAAGGTTCTGGTTCCAAATTCAAACAGAATTGTTATTTATAATCCCAGCACGCGAGCAAAAAATGCAACTCACCCGCCTCGTTTCCACTCTTCTAAGGAGACAGTTCCATCAGCGTCATAGTCAATCTCCACCATCATATCTTGCAAGATCTAAAAACACCAAGTTTTTTATTATTCACATGAATCAATATGTGGATATTTATTGATCGGAACCAGCATGAACACGATCACAATACTAGAGAAAAGAACAAAATTAGACTTCCATTTAGGAAAAAGGCAACGTCACAAAACTCAATTTTATTTAAAGCAATTAAAAAGTATTACGAAAAGGAAAAAAATATTCATGAAGAAAAAAACATATCAAAATTTAAAATAATGGTCAAGACATATGTGATAAACAATTTATAAATTAAATATATTTGCAATGTTATTATTAGAACACACAAAACAATATATATGATATGTGTGCCCTACTTTAAGATTTAAATAAATAAAATGAATATATTTTGAGTTTGTCCAATTTTTGTAGACAAGGACTGGATTCAACTCCCTGGGGAGCTGTTAACATTAACATATTACAACAGAGATGAAGAACATGTTAGAGAAGGTAATATATTAGTCTAGGCATCTACAGGGCTTAAGACCTGTCATTAGCTGGCTAAAAAAAATAGTGATATGAATAAAAACAAAGTAAAATTGGTTTTAAAAATATTTTTCTTAAATTCTAAGTTTAGTCTATAAAAAAAAAAAAAAAATTATAAAAAATGGGGAAACCAAACAATTTAAAACAGTGTAAAAAAAAAGTGTTTGTTTATTATTTTTTATATATTTCGTTTTCAAAAAAGACTTGATTAACTTGTATTTAATTTTTTTTAAACTTTTATTTTATTGATATTTTTAAGATTTTTTTTAAAAAATATTTTATGTAAACATTTATTATACTATGTTACAAAAATGTTTAAAGAGAGAAATCCCTGCAAAAAAACTGCTTCTGCAGTTTGGCGGGAATTTAAAAAAAAAAAATTGTTTTGAATTTAAAAAAGAAAAATAAATAAATAAAAAAAAAAAAAAAAAAAAAAGTGGCCACTTTACACACTGTGTAACATTCACCATTCTGCCCATTTTCGAACATCTGCATTCCTTCAATTCTTTCATCTGTTGATGTTTGTGAAGTTAAAGAGCTGAAACCTTTATTTATGCGGGTGAGATTCGTCTAATTGAATTATTTCACCTGCATACTAGGCAACGCCTGAATTTTTTTTTTTTTTTTTTAATTTCTATACTTCTTCATGGACCAGGTGGATTTATCAACAATATTTTGAGTTTGTCTAAATTTTTGTAGACAAGGACTGGATTCAACTCCCTGGGGAGCTGTTAACATTTACATGTTACAACAGAGATGAAGAACATTTAAAAAGGTAATATAAAAAATAAAATTTCAGGCGTTGCCTAGTTCAATTAGATGAATCTCACCCTCATAAATAAAGGTTTCAGCTCTTCAACTTCACAAACATCGACAGATGAAAGAATTGAAGAAATGTAGATGTTCAAAAATGGGCAGAATGGTGAATGTTACACAGTGTGTAAAGTGGCCACTAAAACCAGCCAATGACAGGTCATAAGCCCTGTGGATGCCTAGACTTCTATATTACCTTCTCTAAAATGTTCTTCATCTCTGTTGTAATATGTTAAATTGAATATGCTTTTTTTGTTAGTCAATGTTAGTGCTTTTGCAAAATTTACAATAATTGTAAATAAATTAATGATAATTTAAAAATTTTAACGGAAATTTTTTTATGAGCAAAGAAATACAGTAATATGTTTTTTGTACTCGTATATTACCGGTCTAAGTTCTGAAACATCCCAGCCCAGGTACTCTGCAACATTCATCATTTGATTGACAATGCAGTCCATTTCGTTTGTGTCGAGTACTCCATTTCCATCAGTATCGTATAGTCTGAACATAACTAGAACAAAATTACGGAACAAATTCAATCATTGTTTGTGAGGTGCCTACTGCTTAAATTTAATGATAAATTAAGTGAGGTCAAAAGACCCCAACAAAATATAAACACTCCTTCAGCAACACAAATTAACTGTATTGTCCCATTTGTATCAACCGCCTTTGGTAAAAGGCAATACAATGTAATTGCTCCAAAAATATTTAATGATTTATTGCCAAATATAAAAGACTCAAAATGTAAAACTAATTTCAAAATAAAAATAGCTGCACATATAAATAGTGTAGCGAGAGATTTTTTTGAAAAATATATATGTAAATAAAAAAATCGCAGTACTTTATTTAATTGGTAAACATATTATTTATATTTTTATGTATTTCATTGCTTTATATTTGTTTTTATTGTATGTTATACTATATTATTTATCAACAATATTTTGAGTTTGTCCAAATTTTTGTAGACAAGGACTGGATTCAACTCCCTGGGGAGCTGTTTATATTAACATATTACAACAGAGATGAAGAACATTATATTACCTTCTCTTAAATGTTCTTCATCTCTGTTGTAATATGTCAATATATTTTTTATGTTTAAGTAACATGTATTCTTGGCACATATATTTACTTTATATTTGTATAATAATGATTTTTAATTTCTTACATTTGATTAGCTAGGCATTTATAATTAAGTAGTTTTAGTTTTTCTTTTTTATGTTATTGTTTTTTTAGTATAGGACTACTTATGCTCTAAAGATAGAAAATTTCCATCTTAGAACAGGCTGTGCCATGTTAGATGGAGACTATTGTAAACAGAGAACATTCAGTTTTCATTTTACATTAATTGGTTTTATATAGATTCCCGGTTATTATGTATACATATTATTTTTTTGCAATAAATTTAAAAATAAATAATTTAATATTACAATTATATTATTGGGTAGCAAACAGTTTATTCATAATAAAGATTGCAAATTGTTAGGTTAAATCAGTTTTATGCTTTTAAAACTCAACAAAAATAAAGGTTTGTGGCAAATATGAGAAACGGAAAAACCCAAAGAAAAACGCAACAGCCTTTAAAAGGATAAATGTGAAAATGCGGCTCTGAAAATGGTTCACATGCTACAAATGTCTCCTGATAAGCCCTGCTTGCCTTTTTAATCAGTCCTCGGAAGACCGTTGACCACTATCCACCAAGCATATTTGGCGGAGCTTCAGGAAGCTTAACTATGTTCTTCTTCTAAGTCATTTGCTCTTGGCAGAGTGGTTACGTTGGCAGGAGGGTTGTGCGTCGTTAGGATCCGCCTCCATCCATTTCTGCCTTCAGTGCTTCTGAAAGCCTCGTGATGATAGACGCCAGTCGCTTCTGTCAGCAAGTTCGTCCATCTTGTAGGACTTAGGGAGGTTGAATTCCCTCTTCTTGTCTTTGTACCACCAAATTTTCCACGTTGTCTCTTCGCCTCGTGACGCGGCTAAAGTACCTGAGTTGATTCGTGAAAAAATACGCCGTTTAAAACTCAATTATAGGATTAAAGAAACGTCCTATGGGCTGTCTCTGTCCGCGTCCATCTTTTTTCATTATCTTTCTCTAAAAGTTCATGTTTCTTAAGTATCCTGGGGCGAAGCAATTGAGCTGGTGCAGGACAAGATTGAGTGGAGACGACTGGTGGTTGCCATATGCTCTACATAGGTAGACAAAGTGTGAAAACCCGAGAACCTGCTTCCTCACTCTGTTTTGTTTGCCGTCTATTACGCTATGATACATTCTCACCTATCCTATTAATGCTGTATTTGGGGTTTCGCTAACAAAAACCAGATTTCTGAGATTCAAGTTCTTCAAAACCGAGCTCTGAGAAGCATTCTTGGTTTGAAATGGGATTCCCATGTCAAGGGTATTTATCGTAACACAAAAATACTTCCTTTCAAGGTAATGGCACTGTATGACATCACTAACACTATTTCAAACATCATAAACTTTTCTGCTCACACAAATTTAAAACTTACATTTAATCATGAAATTCACAACTATAATACACGACATGCAAAAAATCTTCACATTTCTAAATTTTGTTCCACGAAGTTCGGCAAAAGGTCTCTGGAATACATTGGTCGTATACAATTTAATAAACTGCCTGATGACCTTAAAAATGAAATGTCGAGTGGTAAATCTCAAAGACCAGAAATGAAGACCTATTTCTTGAATCTTTTTGAAAGTGATAGTTTTTAGCTCAGTTTCTGTGAATAGTCTATATATTGTGTTTTGGGTTTAAATGTTTTTCTTTTCTTTTTTTAATATTAAGTTCACAGAATGTTTAAATGTTTTTATTTTCTTTTTGAATATTAATTTCACAGAATGTTTAAATGTTTTTCTTTTCTTTTTTAATATTAAGTTCACAGATTGTTTGAATGTTTTTATTTTCTTCTTTAATATTAAGTTCACAGATTGTTTAAATGTTTTCTTTCCTTTTTTAATATTAAGTTCATAGATTGTTAAAATTTGTTTACATTTTTATTGTTTAAATGTATACTATGTATTGTTACAAGAAATGTACTATTTTTTTTATGCACCGTCCCAAATGAGTTTTCTCGTACAACTCCTGGGAATATAATATCATGATATTCATGTCTTATATGTTTTATTAATAAATAAAAAAAAAATAAAAAAAAACATTAAACATTTATGAAATAACAAAATCAATCATTGATATAAAAACAACTAAAACAGATTCGACAGATGATAAAGAAATGACCACTGAAGGAAAAATAATATTTAATTCGGCTTTCTTTTTTAAAAACTATTAAGTCGATTGACATGAAAAATAACATGAGTTAATTAATTATTACAACTACGTCTCCACCAAAGCAAGTAATACTTGCTACTTCTACCATCACGCCATTTCTCCGTAGGGGTAGGCAAAGAGAACAGACCGCCACACACGCCTATCCTGGCATACATTTCTAGCTTCTTCCATATTCATACATATTATCATAGATGCCCTTTGGTTCCGCCTGCTTTTGACATGATCAGACTTAAGTTTTTTATTTATCTGATCATGCCACGTCTTTCTTGGTCGCCCTCGTCTCTTGTTACCATTTATTTTTGCCATATATACTTGTTTTACCATTCTTTCTACATGATTTAACCATCTCAGAGACCCTTTCTTGATCTCATCAATTTTACCTGACTCAGATTTACACTCTCACCTGATTTCATCATTTGCTACCCTGTCATACATTGATTTCCCACACATTTGTCTAACAGATCGCATTTCGACCGCGTTCACTCGGCTATCATCCTTCCTCTGCCAGTTCCATGTTTCACTTCCAAATATAAGTGTTGGGACTAAAACTTCGTTGTGCCCTGCCAGCTTAGATTCGATTGACATATTTTTATTAGCAATTACTGTACAGTGCGCTGTTCATTTTGTTGCCCGTATTCGCTCTCCTTTCAACATCTTTTTCCATCTCTTGAAAACATGCTTCTTAGATACACAAATTCTCGTACTTGTTCAAGACATTTGTTGTTTACATTTATTATGCAGTCAGTAACCTCATTTACCCTTTCAAATACCATAACTTATTACTATCTTTTGCCTATTTAACAAAAGCAACACCTCTTTGCATCGCAAGACCACCTCTTCGCATCGCGAGACCACCTCGCCTAAAACCTTTTCTAAAGGGCCGTACATAACAAAGCAATACTCACATTCTAATTTGTCTTCTGGTCTTCCTGCTTCCAGAAGAGAGAGGTAACAGACAATATCCTTAAGGGATACTTTTACGGTGTGAACATCCAGAGCTGAAGACTTTCTCACGAGATTTTTCATGTCTATAAAGAGAAAGAAAAAAATCATAAATAAAATATACATGTACATCAGATGGTAGCATAAGCAAAGAGCTTTCAACCTGCTTAGAATTGCCAAAGCAACGTTCAAAATAATACCTGCTGTTTAAATCCCCGATCTACACTAGATCAAAACTAAATGCTGACAATTCAACCTTGGTTATACCAGTTATCCTATGAATGCGACAATTGAGGCTCTGGCAAAACACCATATTAAAAAGACGTAACAATTAGATTAGCCACAATTTGAGCTACTGAAATCTCCTGCATCCTATTTTGAAAGGAACGGTAGAATCCAATGGAAAACGACTCCTCAAACCACGGAAAACGACTCCTCGAGAGTAGCTAGTAAAGTAAATATAAACTGCACATCATATGGCCAGTCGAAGAACCGTATAAAATGGAAAAGGAGATGCGGGTGTCCAGCTGCAAGCCAATCCCAGGTATTGAAGATTTGCCATAGAAGATGTAAAAAATGTTAATGGCGGTCAAATTCAAACTGAAATCGATGTTCTGTACAATCTATCTAGAATAACTATTTTACCTAAATTAGTATAAAAAGGAATTTTTATTATCATTTCAAAATACATCCAGTAAATCAAGAATTATCTGTCAGCTTTGACCTTGATATTTGCCGTTGTTGACAAGCAGGGAGTTGTTTGACTTCCTCGAGGAGTTGCGAGACATCTGACTATGGTTCGGGCTACTTTCCGCCGGCCTCTTATCCACTCCATCCTGGCAGGAGTAGCTGGTCTGCATCAGCTGCTGTACCACGGGGTGCACGCTGCCTGGAAACCATACAAAAATCAGTTAATAATAAACTGGATTAAACCTCAGAAGAACAACAAATTCCTTTAAAGGGGAATTTTTAAAGCGTTTGCAGAGTTAATAACAAAATTGTATGGAGCCAGTACGAGATAGTCATGTCAAGTCATGACGAAGAGTCTGAAAGAACTGTAGATAAGGAATGGGTCAAGTGAATAAGAAGACCGTTCACATTAAGTTCAAGTTCGTAAACATAACGGATATGCAGCAATATACGTATTTTAAAATTATGTCTTAAAATTTTATTAAAATACAAACATGCACATGCTTGCCAGTTTTTCATTCCACCTCGGCTTGTAAATGCCAAAAGTTATAAAATCTGTTAGATGATATTAAAGGTTTTTTAAAAAGTAATAACCCGCTAAGCCTCTATTTTGAGGCTTGTCAGCAGGTGGGAAAGAGGGGATATGGAAGGTGGTAATGAAAAATACACCACAACACCCATAACAATTGAGAAAAAAAATTATATGGATTTTTTTCTTGCAATTGGCGGGAATCGAACCCGCGACGCCAGATTCACAGTTGGTCATCTAACCAACTGCGCCACGGCGCCTGTCTGTCTTGTAATTTTAAATGCATAATAATGTCATTTCATAGAACAAAACAACCAATTTCCTTCGAGTACCTAATAGAAAACTCCAAAATTGATGCAGTTAAGTCCATCAGAGATTAAGGAGTTGTTTTGGACTATAAACTGACAAACAACGAGCATATAAATAATACAGTAAATAAATCACTGAAATTACTTGGCTTCATTAACAGAATATCCTCTGATTTTACTAATGTCCGTACAATCAAAACTCTTTATTGCTCAACTGTTCGCCCTCTTCTAGAATATGCCTCCGTGGTCTGGTCTCCATTCTATGTCAATCGCATAAATCACATTGAATCAGTCCAACTTCGCTTGCTTCGAAAAATAGCGTGGATGCTCGGACTAGAGAGAGATAATTATTCTTATGCTGAAATAGAGTCGATGTTAAATATTTCTAGTCTACAAAAACGTAGAACTAATATTGACTCCATATATATGTTCGGCATACTAAATGGTATAATCGATGTTCCATCATTACTGGGACAAGTAAAATTCAATATTCCGACTCGTAGATTGAGAAACAATGAAGTACTGTTCATCGATCAGCATAGAACAAACTATGGCCAAAAATTCTCCAATGACCCGCTTTTGTCGTATTGTTACTCAAGACAAGATCTGGACTTTTTTGGTTTAAGTTTACAACGATTTAAACGAGCACTAAATAAATAGTCCAGATCTTGTCTCGATGTCCCTTATGTTTGTCAATGCTTCTTTTCTTTTTTTTTTAAATGTTTTAAACTATTATTTTATTGTAATATGTAAACCTTATAAATTGTATACATGGACAATGTCCGTTAATTAATAAATAAATAATTCTGTCTTAAGGGGCAATACAGATGTAAGATGAGATCTAAATAGGTGTTCAAAGTCAGAAGGCTTCTTGGATGGTAGTCCACTCATTTCTGCATGAAACATGGTGTTAGTGCGTGATACGAAAAACCACTTCTGTACTGTAGGTAAAGAAAAATCTTAGAATAACATATGTTAAGCACCTGTTCTAGATCGCGACGTCTCCTCCGCCGACCGCTGGTGGTGGTAGTGCAGCGCCCCCAAGTGCAGGCGCTCTGTGAGGCCATGCAGGCGACTGACCAGCCCCGCTGGGGGTGCGCTCGCGGAGCTGGCGCCCCCCTCGGGCTCCGCCGCGCCGCCGGCCGGCCGCCGCACGAACGAGAGAAACAGGTGTCTGGAAAAAAATATGGGTACTGAGCATTTATTTGTTTTACTAATTTATTTATTAATTTACTTGAAGACGACAGTGTTTGAGTATGTCCAAATGCTGGCTGACTGGCTGGATTTCCTCCCTAGGGAGTTATTCATATTTAAGACCATTTCAACAGAGAGAGAAAACATTTTTGAGAAGGGTATATGGGGGTCTAGGCATTTACAGGGCTTTCGATCTGTCATTGGCTGATTTAAATGGCCACTTTACACACTGGGTAACATTCACCATTCTGCCCATGTTTGAAAATCCACATTTCATCAACTCTTCCATCTGTTGACTTTTGTGGAGTAAAAGAGCTGAAACCTTTATCACGTGGGTGAGATTCATCCGGCTGAACCAAATCACCTACTAGGCAACGCCTGAAAACAATTTTCCGAACGCGAATTTTTCGAACGTCCCATTTCCAAGACAAACAAAAACGATTTTTTCCGAGTACCTTAGCCTTGTACATGACACGTATGGCTACTAAATACAGGAGTCCAAATATATATTTCAAAAAATAAAAGAAATATGGATCTGGCCCTCGTCACGAAGATTTTCCTCGTATGTGAGCACCACCAAGATGTCTTCAATATGACGTTTATGGATATTATATAAAGCATGGTCCCAAAATAGAACCCTGAGGTACCCCAAATTCCAAATAAAAATAAATAAATGAGTACCACATAGTAACCACAGCATTACGTATAAAAATAAAGAAGTTTGATTACCAAGAACCAATCCATCACTCGAATCCGGCACTTGGTATCTGGGACCTCAATTTGTTTGGACATTATGTTGGTATAATGGTGTATCGCCTTACGTAGTGCACTGATATAGCGGCACAAGTCAATACAAATGATTGTGTTCTCAAGGTTGGTAGATAATTCATTTTGTATCTGTTATTTTATTTATTTGTGTTTTCAATAACAATTTGAGTTTGACCAAATTTTTGTAGTCAAGATTCAACCCCCTAGGGAGTTGTTAATATTGACATATTATAACTGAGATGAAGAACATAGAAGTCTAAAGCTAGGGTTTCCTAGGACAGCGGTGCCCGCATCTTAACGGCCGTAGTGAACGGTGATGCGGTAGACAGCCGTCGTAACGTCGACTTGAGAGTGGTTTCCTAGGGAAACGGTGTTAAATGGTGTTAATAACACCGTTTTCCTAGGAAACCACACTCTAGTCACCGTTACGACGGCTATCTACCGCATCACCGTTCACGACGGCCGTTAAAATACGGGCACCGCTGTCCTAGGAAACCCTAGCTTAAGCATCTAAAGGCATATCATTGGCTGAAATGTTAATACAATATTTACAGATAAACAAAAATGATAGGTCAATTAAAGTTTTCTATGTGTTACTCCGCGTCATTCCACTCTCAAAAAAAATATTTGTTAGCATATTATTTTCAGGCTAAGCAAAACAACGTAAAGCTAGGGTTTCCTAGGACAGCGGTGCCCGTATCTTAACGGCCGTAGTGAACGGTGATGCGGTGGACAGCCGTCGTAGTGGTGACTAGAGAGTGGTTTTATTTTTTAACGGTGTTATCAACACCATTTTTATAGGAAACCACTCTCTAGTCACCGTTACGACGGCTGTCAACCGCATAAATGTTCACTACGGCCGTTAAAATACGGGCACCGCTGTCCTAGGAAACCCGAGCTTAACCGACGACAATGTAGGCGGTTACGCTAGCTCGCGCCGCTGTCAGAGTCATAGGCAAAACAGCGTTACCGCCACTTTCTTAAAAGCAGAAGGTATTTAAACAATATGTATGTCTATTTAATAATATTGAATTTTTATTTTTGCTATTTTTTAATTATATTTATTTATTTGACGGACTTATACAGTCCATTCTAACGATAGTTTCTTATAACAAATACAGGTACTAATCAAATAAAATACAACTAAATAAAATTAAAGCTAGGACAGAAAAAATATAAATTACTACCTCAAGACAAGATCCGGTCTATCTTAGTGAATTTTTAAAACTATAAAGACTTACAACAAAAAAGTCCAGATCTTGTCTCGAGTTTACAATACGACACAATTGGGACATTGGTGCATGCGAGCCATAGTTTGTGCTGTGTTGATCGAGGAACAGCACATTATTATTTCGCAACCGGCGGATCAGAACATTGAATGCCACTTGTTCCAGTAACGATGGTACATCAAAGCCATTCAGAAAATTAAACATAAATACGGAGTCAATGTTATTTTAACGTTTTTGTAGACTTGAGATTTTGAACATTGACTCCATTTCTCCGTAAGCGTAGTCTCCCCTCACGAGCATGGATGATTGGCCATGCTACTTCTCTCAGCAAAAGATGTTGCACCGATTCGATATGATTTATCCGGCCGACATAGAAGGGAGACCAGATCACGTATGCATATTTTAAAAGAGGACGAACAATTGAGCAATATAGTGTTTTAACCGTGAACATATATACGTGCTTCTACTTTCCATAATGTTGTGTCCCAACTTGGCCTCATAGAGTTTAGGATACGTTATTATTGTATTGTTATTGTAATATGTATGTATTTGTATGAATAAATAAATGTTAAAAAATAAAAAAAACTGTGGTGCAATTCGATCACCAATGCAGTACCCTATGTACTACAAGTAAATGACGATGATTATAATGTAAAAACTTGAGCAGTTAGTAAATTTAAAATTTAATAAAAAATTGGCGTGGGCACGCCAGTTTCGCTCTGAACCCGCCAAAAATAGATTACAAGTGTTATTTTTGGGGGAAAAAAGGGAAACATGAGGTGACAAACAGACTAACAAAGGAAAAATACATAAACATGTTATCTTCATCATCATCATTCCTTTCCGGTGCATAAGACACTGCATTGGTACTAGTGGCGAGCCGTGATTTATTTTATGGGTAATTTACAAAAAAGATTATTTAATTTGTACCTACATATAAATACATAGCTAATAAAGTAGCGCCATTATCCTTACTGCGCAACTTAGAAAGAGTCAACAATTTCATTTATCTAGGTTCTCTCATTAGCGATGGCGGTGGGTGTGAAGGTGAAATACGGCGACGTGTTGGTATTGCCAAAAGTGCTATGAGTCGGCTGGTGAAGATCTGGAAGAATCGCAGTATAACCACTAACACCAAAAAGAGACAGGTGAAGGCCTTGGTTTTCTCAGTGTTCATGTATGGTGCGGAGTGCTGGACACTGAGGGAATCTGAAAAGAAAAAAATCGAAGCTTTCGAGATGTGGTGTTGGCGGCGAGTGCTGCGGATTCCGTGGACGGCCAGACGTACGAATGCATCTATTCTCCAGGAACTGGGCATAGGAGAAAGACTGATATCCATGTGCGAGAAAAGAATCCTGCAGTTCTTTGGGCATATTTCCGGGGGAGATTCTGATAGTTTGGAGAAAACTATTCACCTGGGAAGTGTCGAAGGGACAAGGTCGCGTGGACGTCAACCGACAAGATGGAGCGGTACAGTCCCTGAGTTATCAGAATCATCACTGACGAATGCCTATAGAAGAGCACAAGACCGTTCCAGATGGGGGGAGACTGTCCACAGACGAGCCATGCCTGGAGTCAGGCGTAATCACCATCCTCAGACATGAGGCACGGATTGAAGAGATAAGTACATAATATGTAAGTAATAGGCCGCTTTCACACATGCCACGCCAGTCCACCCGGTCAGGTAATTTTACCGGGTTTTTTTTTAATTTTTAATATGTGAGTTGCATTATTCTTTTACCTTGCTTGTAATGTATAATGTTTATATTTACTTCAAAGGCATAGTTATTTATTTGTTTACTTCAAAAAATAATAATTTATTCCATTACATTTACTTCATTGACAAACTTTGTTAAGTTATTTTATGTAAAGATCGGTGGGATGTTTCGGCTGTGACCTGTTTTAGGAGCTTCTCCGCACTTGCTCTAGTGACGAGGAAACCACAGAAAAATCGTCAGGAGAAGGCGGACCGTTGTAATTCGTCAACAGATCTTCCGATCCACTTGAAGAGTGTTCGGCATTTGGTGTCCTGCTATCATTGATACCTTTTATTGCCGTTACTATATCCGTCATGTATAATGTTACCTCTCTTGACAAGTCCTTATGACTAATCACTACATGAACATCGTGTAAATCCTTATTTAGACTTCTGCATCGCGCCTCCAGTTGCATTCTCTGCAGACTAAAAAAGGGGCAATGCATCAATAGATGGGAGACGTCTTGGAGAGTAACATCATCGCATGGGCAAGTGTTGATCTCAGATATTTTGAATCTGTGTAAATAGCTCATAAATCAGCCATGTCCTGTCAGGATTTGTGTAAGTTCGTATCCTGCACGCTGCAGTTTCCTGAATTCAAAAGCATGGCAAATGGATGGAAAAAATATTTTTGTTACCTTTCCTGTGGGTTCTGCTAAATAGCGATCATTCCAGAGCTGTAAAGTTCTGCTTCTTATTTTTCTCTTAGTAAAACTTGTTGGAAAGTTAGCAAAATCAGGAACTGTTTTTTTGAGAGTCGCTTCTCGAGCCTTTTCGTCAGCTCTTTCATTGCCAATTATTCCGCAGTGTCCGCGAATCCAGCCAATGTATACATTTTGCGATCGATTTTTTAATATCTGGATATCAGTTCGTATACTCATGACGATTGGGTTCACCGAATTGCGATCCGCAATCGCGTGAATACATGATTTACAGTCTGTCAAAATCGTTATATGCTTCCATCTATTATGCGGTTTTTTTAAAACGTAAACTATAGATTCTCTAATAGCGTATATTTCAGCTTGAAATACTGAGCAAAAGTGATCGAGTTTTAATTTCCTGGCAGGCAGTTCTCTTACGCCATCGTAGGGTACAAATGCTGCACCTATTTTGCCATTTAAGAGACTGCCATCAGTAAGATCCTCAATTTATTCTCTTTCATGTCAGGCAGCGTTTGGTCATAGAATCCATAGTCTATCTTGTATCGCCCCGCAGGATGAGGAAGGGAGAGAAAATTTCCGGTTTCCTGATAATTTTACCGGGTACACCCTACAAAAGGTGACACATTTTGTATGCGTTTGTAGGGTGGATTGGCTGGATTTGCATGGCATGTGTGAAAGGGCCATAGTAGATGAGTGTGACATCATAACCAAGCAGGGCCGCGATTATAAAGTCTATCTTCATCGGTACATACCAAGACGGTATACTCGACTTCTGTACTATCTCTATCTACCTCGGTATGTAAAACAGACTTGTCGTTTCGACCATCATATAATCGAATTCAACCAATGAATGACCCTAGAAATTTAGTCCGCATTTTAACTTTATTAACATTTAAAATAGTTCTCTCTTGTATTTTAAATAGGCTTCTGTGATAAAAAGTGGCCACATCAAAGCGATTATAACCTGCAATAAATCCCAATTCAACCAAAAAATGCTTGCCGTAACATGATTTTTATATGACTTTTGACAATTACCAAAAAGGTATGTTTAACTTTCGTCTGTATACATATATATATATATACCGAGCGATTTCAAAACCAGCTCTTTTGCCTCTCGATACGTAAACTCAGAAAGATAGAAAAAAATATAATTATTAAATTTGATTTTTATAGTGGCAACATTTTTAAGCCTAGATGCTCTTATATGTTAATAGGACAGAATCTAGCTACATTATTTGTGCTTCTAGGCGTTCGGTTTCAAAACTGACAATTATGTCGGAATTTTATTTGACTTTAAAATTGACTTATTTCACTATTATTAGTAATAGGCTTTTAAGAAAAAAGTGCCAGCCTCAGAACGATTACAATTTTAAATTATGGCGTGATTGTTTGCGGTGTTAAGTGATTTGTGTTAATTATTGAACAAAATTGTTATTGTAGTAGTGGGTTTATTGTATTTTTATGGTGGCAACGTTTTTACGCCTAGATGCTCTCATATGTTAATAGGACAGAATCTAGCCACATTATTTGTGCTTCTAGGCGTTCGTTTTAAAAACTGACAGTTATGTAAGAATTTGACTTGACTATAATTAAAAACGACTATTTTTTTGTGGTTCTGTAAAAAACAACTCAAACAACAATTGAACGTAGTTATAAAGAAAGCCGCCAGCCATAGAAAAGAGAAACTGAGATAAGAAAGAGTGCATAATCAAATCTACCCAATAGTCGGAATGTTTTTGACTTTGACAAATGATAAAAAAATAATACATTAGTTTTTTATGTTACAAACAAGAATCTTATTATTTATTTGACCAGTTTTAATAATTTTTAGAGTACCGTAAGATTTTTCTAGTCTGTGGGTGTTTTCTGCAAATTGAGAAATGCTGTTTTTTGTGATATACCTACAATAGGGATTTATCACTTTTTTTTACTTTTTAAAGTAATAAAGGTCTATGAAATAATGTCCAGTAAAAAAATTTAAGTAAAAAAAAATCATTTGAATTTCGGCCACGCCCCTAATACGTCACGATTCATGTTTACTTGTTCCTTCCATAGAATTTTGTTTAGAACATTGTCACAAATCTTGACGTTATAGCAACCGAGGCCAAACACGTCGCGTTTTTCTACGAACTTATTTTTATTGAATTTCTTTAATAACATGTATGTATGAAAACATTGATTTTGAAAATACAAAATAACTATTTAAAATCCGTTTCATATACTTTATTTATTTATTTATTTTAAAGAAACAAACAGTCGACAATGATATAGTAAAATAAAAAAAATACAGTTTAAAGACAGACCAGCAAAGTTTCTAAATAAGAATCATACATATTATTAAATTGTGTTACAACAAAAGGGTGTGTTTATTTGTATTTGTATGAGAGTAAGTGTAGATGTGTGTTTATGTGTATTAGTGTAGGAGTAAGTGTTCAGGTGTGTGTAAGTGTAATCATCATTAAATTGTAAGTGGGATCGTATCGCAGCCAGAAATAAGGAGTCTTAATTTATTTTTAAATAAATTAAGGGGCATGCAAAATATATCAATAGATAAAAAAATCATTATAGTTAGAGTAAGAACGATAGAGGAAAGAGTGTTGTGCATAGTTAGTGCTACAGACTGGCAGAAGGAATAAATACTTATTTCTTGCTACGCGAAAGGGGACATTAAGATTAATTTTGGAGAGTAGGTCAAAAGAGTCTACTTTATTATTTAATAATTTATGTAAATAGCAAAATTCAGATACAGTGCGTCTATTTTCACTACTACTACTACTACTACTACCATCACGCCATTTCCCCGTAGGAGTAGGCAGAGAGAATGGACCGCCACACACGTCTATCCTGGCATACATTCCTAGCTTCTTCCACATTCATACATCTTGTCCCTTCGGTTCTGTCTGCTTTTGATATGACCATTAAGATTTTGGTTTATCTGATCATGCCACGTCTTCCTCGATCGTCCTCGTCTCACGTCACCGTTCATTTTCGCCATATATACTTGTTTTACCATTCTTTCGTCGTCCATTCGTTCTGCGTGACCAAACCATCTCAGAGACCCTTTCTTAATGTTATCAATTATACTTGACTCAGATTTACACTCTCGCCTGATTTCATCATTCGGAACCCTGTCATACATTGATTTCCCACACATTCGTCTAGGAGATCGCATTTCAACCGCGTTCACTTGGCTTTCATCCTTCCTCTGCCAGTTTCACTTCCATACATAAGTGTTGGGACTAAAAAAATCCATTTTGTTTGGCAGATTGGCTGTAAGTACAAAGCGTTTTATTGTTTTTATAATCTAGGTATTTTAAAAATTTTCGTTGAACATTTTCAACCCTTTTTTATTTCATTTTTAATCGGTATTCGTAGTATGTGATATTTCCCTATTTTCAAAAGGTAATTATTACAGTTTTTTTATATAAAAGCGACCTGGCTGTTTTTAGCAGAATTGACCTTACTGCACCCGATAACACTAATATAATAATTTATTATATAAACAAAACACGAGTGATACTTTAATCCACAAATTTGGAATATCCAGTGACCGCTTTCATCGCTTTCGCGACATCTTCGAGACTGGTATCTTTATTAAAGAGTTAAATGTATTTATACAAAACAGAGGTAAGGATAGATAATTCAAAGTTATAAGTGATTAAATTAAATAAAGTTATTTTTATATTAAGGATCATTATCAAAAAAAATTCTTTGGGTTAACTAATGAGTTGATATAATGCTATTTTAATTAGTTTAAGTATTTTATTTTATTTTTAGTGTCCCGAACGTGGGTTTTATTTTATTTTATTTTATTTTTAGTGTCCCGAACCAGTGTGGGACACTAAAAATAAAGTAAAATACTTAAACTAATTAAAATAGCATTATATCAACTCATTAGTTAACCCAAAGAAAATGTTTTGATAATGATCCTTAAGATAAAAATAACTTTATTTAATTTACTCACATATAACTTTGAATTATCTATCCTTACCTCTGTTTTGTATAAATACATTTAACTCTTTAATAAAGATACCAGTCTCGAAGATGCCGCGAAAGCGATGAAACCGGTCAGTGGATATTCCAAATTTGTGGATTAAAGTATCACTCGTGTTTTATTTATATAATAAATTACAATGAACTTCCATCAAGAATTTTCACTTACAAACTTAAACGTTTTCTAATATAATAACACTATTTACTGCTTTTTAGTGCTATTTACTGCCTCAGAAGTAATTTAGAATTCAATTCAACAATTTGGTCACCCTATTACAATGTTCATATTTTAAAGTTAGAAAAAGTACAACGTAAATTCCTTAGATTCATCAATTACAAACTTAATATACCCACTGAAAATATTGATTACGATAATTTATTATGTACACTAAATATGTCAACTCTTTGCAAAAGAAGAATTATAAATGATTTATTAAATTTATATAAAATAGCAAATGGCGTATTGAACGTCCCGGAATTAACTAGTGTTATCAGCTTAAAAGTACCAGTTCGAAATACTCGGCAGCTAACGTTATTTTTTGAATCTCCTGGCAGTCACAATTATTATTACAATTCACCAATACCTAGACTACACCGGCTAGGTAACGAGTATAGTGAAGTTGATATATTTCGTCTGTCTTTATATAAATATAGGTTAAGTATTCAAAAGGTTATAAATTAATTCGTATAAAATTTCTTAATATTGTTCTTTATTTACTATTTTTTTTCTCATGTATCTCTATAATAATAATGTATGTATATGTATGTGCATGTATGTGTATGTATATATATGTACATGCATGTATGTATATGTGTGTGTGTATGTATGCATGTGCATGTGTATGTATGTGTGTATGTTTTCATATGTAAATTTATTAAATATTTTTCTATGTACCCATATACCTATGTTGGTTCATTTCCTGATTTTTACTTATTATTGTATCTTTTAGTTTCTCTTATGTTATCTTTAATTTTAACTAAATTTGCATACTTATGTTTCACTGCTGCGCTTGAATGTAAATTCCAATATATGTTAAAGCCCGTAGGGCGTGTAAATTAATAAATAAATAACACCATTTTTTTTACCTGGAGAGTTCATCAGGTGTTTCGACGTCCAAAAATGTGTCGAGAAATCTTCTAAAGCCCTCGTACTCGATGTCCTGGAAAAAGAAAATAAATTTTAAAAAATTATATTTTTTACTCCAAACAATTTTGTACAGATGGACAACGAGGAACTTAAGCCCTACGGGAAATTGGATAGAAAAAATGTTTTCTTGCGCGCGGTAAAAATTAGAGCATTCAATTGTTCGGCAAAGTTTCTTGAAAATGTACGACAACAACAACAACAAACCATCACGCCGTTTTCTCGTAAGGGTAGGCAGAGAGGATAGAATGTTTTGCATACAGATCTCACTTCCCCTACATTCATACATCTTATCATGCACGCGCGCTGATTATTCCGACTTTTGACATGTCCATCTTCAAGTATTTGTTGGATTTGGTCGTGCCATGTGTTTCTCGGTCTTCCTCTATTTCTGCATCCATCAACATTCGCATACATCTAAACCAGCTAATAACAGGTCATAAGCCCTGTAAATGCCTAGAATTCCATATTACCTTCTCGAAAATGTTTTTCCTCTCTGTTGCAACAAAATTTAATATTTTAATGATCCTTAACAAATAAGACATTGATCTTCTAAATTTGTTAATATATTTGAAAAAAATCAATGTTTATAAAAAACACCTTTCTCGTTAAAATCAAAATATTTTTCATATATTTTTTTCACGAGAGACAAAAAACTGCCGCCTAAAAAGTTGGCTATATTGACTTATGTGATTGTTCCCCCGCCCATAGATATAATGCATGTATTAAATATGTTTTCCTAATAAATATTTTTTTTTAAACAAATGTAAAAATAGATCAAGCTCTTGTTATTATGTCCCTGTAAAATTTCTAGGCGAAGTAGGCGTCGCATCGGACGACGCTGCGTACGAGGCGTCGGCGTCGTTGTCAGGGAAACGGGCGCCTAGCAACCGCAGCAAGCTAGCGAAGAGGCTTTTTGGACGCGGCGGGCGCGAGCCTTGCATTGCGCACGTTCTGTGATCATTACGTCACAATTAAAAAACATTTGTCGCTTTTCTGCCGTTTATATATCGTTATTGAACTTCCGATTGGTAATAATATCTTACCTTTTTTAACTAATAATGACAGTCAAAGGCCTTGTGATGTAATCATCGGCGCGTTTGCCTACCATGCGAGAGGTCTCGGGATTGATTCCCGAAATGGATAAATTTAATATTTATTTAAAAAGGTGTTCTTACACTATGGTCCTTAAAATATACCTTGATTAAATTGACAGCTGCCAAACTAATGCCACTAGTGAAGGTAAATTACTGATCACTAATCATGTACCGATCAAATCGATTTGATCAGCTTTTTCATGCAAACATGAAACTCTGTTTCCGAAAATTGATATCAAAACGCAAACACGAGCCTATTATAGTGTGTTTCAGACAATTATTTACTAAAAAATAAGACATTAAATGCTTCTTTTAATGAACAATAAACAAATGAACTATTTTTTATTTGATCGATTTACATTGATTAATTTGTCCCATCTCTGACATTTTTGCAAAATGACGTAACCCTGTAAGAACGTCGTTAATAATAAGGTTTATTTTAGTTTTTTTTATTTATTTATTTTAGCACCACAACAAGCCAGGAGGGCCAATAACAGTGGTGAATTACATCATAGAACACCCAGGCTTGAGAAAAATCACTTTTTTTTTGTGTTCTCACCGGGAATCGAACCCGGAGCCTTTCGTGTGTGAGTCAAGCGTCTTGACCACTACACCACGGAAGCCGCATTTTAGTTTTACAGCTGACATTATGTAATTATGTTGATTTACATGTCAAGCATTGTATTAAAAAAATAAATTAACATGCCAGATACGAATGATTTTTCGTGTGTCAATATAAATCACTCCTTAGACGTTACTACAAAGTTATGTCGTCACTTCTGCTGACAACTGTCATTCTAATCAAGCTGTATTTTAAGGACTATCGAATATTTTAACAATGGTTAAAATATGTCCAAGTTTTTGTAGACAAGGACTGGATTTAACCCCCTAGGGAGCTGTTAACATCAACATATTACAAGAGAGATGAAAAACATTTTAAAGAAGAGAATGTAGACGTCTAGGCATCTACAGGGCTTATGACCTGTCATTGGCTGGTTTAAGTGGCCACATTAGACACTGTGTTACATTCACCATTCTGCCTATATCTGAACATCCACTCGTATATTCCTTCGATTCTTTCATCTGTTGACGTTTGTGAAGTTTAAGAGCTGTAACCTTTATTGTTGCGGGTGAGATTCATATGATGAATGTTACACAGTGTGTTAAGTGGCCACTTTGGTGGGCAATTTCGTGATTTCGAAATGTCATAAAAATGAATTTCACCTAATACATTCAGAGTTTATGTGAGGTTTCATTGAATATTAGATCTGGTTGTCATTAAAATTTGCAAGTGTGTTAAAAGTGTTTCTAATCAATAAATGTTTTTATAATACAAATGAATATTTGGAAGATGTAATGAATAATGCAAAATGTATTAAATATAACTAATGTTAGCAATAGGCATCATAATCTTATGTAATGTTTTTACTACTTGTGTCTTTCTAAACTATTCCATTTATTTGGTTTTTATTTTAAGTTTAATTTATTTTTTAAACTTATTTTTATTATTTTTTGTTATTTAGTTGTGGAAAGACTGTAAGAAATTGCAATCGGCAATAAGTCCGCCATTTAACTGTGTGTACCTTTGTTATTATTTTGTATGTATGACATTGTATATAACGGTAAGTAAAGATTTATTATTATTATTATATGACTATATAAATGATGCCTCGTGTCGGCCTCGTGGCGCAGTGGTCAGTGCGGTAGCCTACCATTCAACAGGACTCGGGTTCGATTCCCAACATGTTTGATGTAAAATATTTATTTAAAAAGGGTATTTTCACACTAGAATATTCCATAGTCTCTGAAGCGTAAGACTGATCATCTTACCTTTATGTAACTAAAATGATCAAGATTCGCTGCGATTGATGTACCAATGCAGTGCCCTATGCACCATTAGGTGCGGAAGGGAATGATGATAATATAAATTAATATTAAGAAGATGTAATAGAATAATGTAAAATGTATTAAATATAATTAATGTAAGCAATAGACACCATAATCCTGTGTAATATTTTTACTGTTGGTGTTTTTCTAAATTTTTTCATTTATTTGTATTTTTTATTTTTTATTTTTTTTATTTATTTTTTATTTATTTTATTTTTTTATTTTATTTAGTTTTGGTAAGACTGTAAGAAATTGCAAGTGGCAGTAAGTCCGCCATTTAACTGTGTATACCTTTGTTATTATTTTGTATGCATGACACTGTATATTACGGTTTAAAAAGATTTATTATTATTATACGACCATATAAATGATTAAAATCTTTTTTGTATTATGTAAAAACGAATACAAGCATTATTTATCATTTGCCAAAGTAAAAAACATTGTGTAGATTTGATTATTCACACTTTTGGAAAAAGTGCCATTTTGTCAGTTTCACTTTTCTATGGCTGGGTGCTTTCTGCATAACTACTTTCAATAATAGAACTTTCAAATTATGGACATTCACTTAAAAATCGGTGTTCAGTTCGCCAAACAGTGAAAGAACTCCCTCCGCATACCCGAAAACCGTTTTAAAGACTGTGGGCCTTCCTGTCGGTTTCGCTCAGACTAAAAAGCAAAGTTTTTTTGTGAATAAACGGGTTACTCTGAGTATGTCTAAATGATTGTAGACAGACAGGCTTTAAATATTTGGACACACTCAAAACATTTTTTATTAAGCTAACTGGTAAAAGAAAAAATATAAAAATTAAAAGATTGTTTTTAGGCGTTGCCTAGTAGGTGAATTGGTTCAGCCGGATGAATCCCACAATAATATTTACTCTAAGTACTAGTTTTAGTCACAAAAAAAATTGTGTATCCGTTTTATGATTGTACATATTAGTGAGGGTGAGTATATATATTTAGGGTATGTGAGGGTGTGCGTATATGTGTACGGGTGTGTGAGTATTGTATGTATGCGAGAGTGTGTAGCGAATATAAGTGGACGTATTGAACAGTGATTATCAAAAAATATATGTTTTAGTTCACAAAAGTCAACAGATGGAAGAGTCGAGGAAATGTGGATGTTTAAACATGGGCAGAATGGTGAATGTTGCAGTGTGTAAAGTGGCCACTTAAACCAGCCAATGACAGATCATAAGCCGTGTAATTGCCAAGACTTCCGTATATTTTTTTATTTTATTTTAAAGTAAATATTTGCCATTTTTACGAGTTGTAAAAAACTTACCATTAGAAAATGGGATCAAGTTGGGGTGGAGTGGGTTTCGAACCACGGACCATTGAGCCGTGAGTTCGAGACACTAGCCACAGGACCACAGCCCAAACAAATTAAAAAATCCTTGGTACACTTTCACTTATTTATTTGACCAATTAGCGCTTTCACACTCTAATGGGCATCTTTAGACTGGTGAATATTACACAGTGTAAGGATATTTTTTATAAAAACAACTCGATCTTCTTAAAAACGTTTTTCCTCTGTTGCAAAATAATTGGGCATTTACATTCGTTCGTGGGGGGAGTTTTGACTCACGATCCTGAAGATGAGATATTGCAGTAAAATACACACATTTATACACCAATTAAGTGCGTTTGCTTCTTGCTTTTCAGTTTATTATTTACTGCGTTTATAGCTTCCATTTTTCCGCTGTTGATAATGACAACACTGTTACTTTGACCAATGAGAGCGAAAGTGTCGTCACTATCAACCAATAGGGAAGAGGTCATTCACAAGCAGCCAATATAAGATGCGCCAGTAACTAAGGAAATGTCGGCTTGAATCTGGTTTTCTAAATGAAGCGATTTCCATACAAAAATGAATGTTTTAAAAACTCACGATTAGTTCACCTTAGCTGTAGCACAGAAACCTTAACTGTAAAATTGGAGAGCGTTTATTTTACAAGGCGTGTGTATACTTAAATGTTTTTAAACTGCACTATCCACGGTTATAGAATTAAATTACTGGGAGTTTCAAGACTTCGTCTGACATCGATTGAGTAGTATTGTTGTATGTATATTGTATGAATGTATTGTTTTTTTTTATTCCAGTAAAATGGCTACATAGTGCAGAGCCAATTCTACCATATACCACAAAATTGGCAATTATCATGTAGTTTTTTTATTAGCTAATAAATTAATCTATAAAATCACAGGCCGTTTGGTACTATTCTTATTAAAATATGTTAAAAAATAAGGGAGATATAAAGGATTAAATTCTAGTCTTTTGAATGGTGCCAAAAACAAACAATTCGTGACGTCATCAAGTATGACGTCTTCGGATGTTTTGTGACGTAGTCGATTTTTTTTATCAATGCCTATGGATTTTATAGAGTATTGTAGATAGTTTCCTTTTTCTATGTGTCGTTTGTTTACATTTACGGCGTCCTGTCACTTATCAAACGCTACATTATATTTCTATCTGTGGCCTCTGGCATTATCAACATTAAAATGAATGAACTTATTCGTGAACTTCGGTGACAAAAATTATTACCAACTTACGAAACGATCGTTTTCGAAAGACCTTATTTTCGAAACGAAAATAATTAATGAAAATATTCATTATAAGGGCTTATATAAACACTAGAAGAAACTTTAAAAAATCTTTTATTTGTAGAGTGGGTTAAATCCGATATTCCTCCCGAGTGATAATACCCTATTATCAAATAAATTTTATATTTGAAGCACTTATGGTGGTCTCAGCATATCCCGCCATCGCTCGAAAGGGGGTGAAACATTTTTTTTCATTTATAAAAATAACAGAAAGAATAATCAGTTACTCAGAATAATGCCAAATAAATAAAACAAAAAAGAAAATAATAAATAAGTATCATCCCACCCTAATTTTACCGGACCGACTGGATTGACGCGATACGCTTAAAACAGGCCCGTACATGACAGACTCAATCAATCATTTTAAGACATGGTAATAAAAGTTGGTTGGAACATAATTAAATATTTTCAAAAATTATAACAGTTTTAGACAAAAGAAATAAGTCAGCAATTGGTGTTATTTTGTGCATAGAATTATAATATATAGAAAGAGCGTAGAATAATATTTGAAAAAATCGGACTGTGTCCAAAAAACCGTCGATCGTCCCCCCCTTTGTCCCCGCTTTTCCACCGCTTTGCCGTGCGCATGCGTAAAATCAATAATTACTTCAAGATGATTAGTCCATTTAAGTTGACAGTCAATGATTACTCCCAGTTATTTTATGCACCTTTCAGACTTCATATTTTCGCAGTTATTAAATATGTCAAGATTACAATTTTTATAATGAAACATTACATTAAGGGAAGATGAAGGGGAAGATGATTTTGAGTCATGAAATGGAATGTTTATAATGTTCGTTAGTTTATGGTTAATTATTATTATGTATTAGTTATATTTCCAGTCTATGTTAATTTTAATTTAAGGTTTATGGGTTGTTTACTGTCTATGGTAAATCTTCAACCAATAGTAGTTAGAATTAAGCTGTCAAAACAGTGATAACTCTCTTTCGTGTGACAATAGTTTGATCAATTATGCAAGTAAGAAATGTAAATTATATACTCACTGTGACTTGTTTTCTTGTATGTATTAAATTATCGAATTATTATGTAAACTGATCTTCGATTTGGAGGTAATGAGTGTTACGCATTATGTTTATTTTCAACTTTGTGCACAAATGGATTAAAAGCGTCAGAACACTTAAAAAGGTAGGAAAAGAAAAATTTCTGTATTTTTGTAGTGGTAAAGGGGAAAATGTATTTCAGGATTTTTAAAGTTCATTTTTATTTTATTTATTTATTGAAATCTGCTGTCATATACACAATTATACTGTTATAATATAATTGATACTTAATACTATAGTCCTTAAAATATAGCTTGATTAGAATTACAGCTGTCAAACTAAAGTCATTAGTGATGGGAAATTACTGATCACTGATCAAATCGATTTTATCAGTTTTTTCGTGCAATCATGAAACTGTTTCAGAAAATTGATATAAAAAACGCAAAAACAAGGCTATTATAGTGTGTTTAACACAATTATTCACAAAAAAATAAGACATTTATCAACATCAAATTAATTATTTTTTTATTTGATCACTTTACATAGATCAATTTGTCACATCTAAAACGTTTTTGCAAAATGATGTAACCTTGTGAGAACGTCATTAATAATTAGGTTTATTTTAGTTTTTTAAAGTTTTTTTTTAGTTTAAAAACTGATTTTATATATTTATTTATTTTTTATTATATTATTTTTTCACGCCCATAAGGCTTTTACATACATGAAAGTTATACAACATATAAGTATTTAAATAACATTAAATTTTAAAAATACAATATAAAGCAACAAAAGATAGAACAGTGTTTAGAATTAAAGTTGGTATTAAAAAAAGAAGATGAGTATATAAACAACATAGATTTTTTTTAAAAACGCAATATAAAGAAATAAAATATAGGAACAGTGTTAAGAAGTATAGTTGGTATAAAAATAGAAATAAAAAGATGAGTGTATTAAAAACATGAATTTAAAAAAAAATACAAAATAAAGTAATAAAATATAGAACAGTGTTTAAAAGTTAAGTTGGTTTTTAAAAAAATTAAAAATTAAAAATTATAACAATATTTATATATAAACAAAACAAAACCAACAAACCATCACGCCGTTTCCTCGTAAGGGTCGGCAGAGAGGATAGAACGCCACAACACTCTATCTTTGCATACAGATCTCGCTTCCTCTACATTCATACATCTTCTCATGCACGCGCGCCGATTATTCCAACTTTTGACATGTCCATCTTTAAGTATTTGTTGGATTTGGTCATGCCATGTCTTTCTCGGTCTTCCTCTATTTCTGCATCCATCAACATTCGCATTGTAAATATTCTTAGCCGTTCTCTCGCTGTCCATTCGTTCTACATGTCCGAACCAGCGCAGAGCTCCTTTCTTGATTTTGTCGATAATGCTTGTCTCAGCCTTACATAATGTACGGATCTCAACATTTGCGCATCTATCGTACATAGTTTTACCACACATTCGCCTGAGAGATCGCATTTCGACAGCATTCAGCCTACTTTCATCCCTGTTTTTCCAAGTCCATACATCAGGGATGGGACCAGGACTCCGTTGTGAACTGCCAATTTTTCCTCTTGTGACAAGGATTTATTTGCCAGGTCGATTTAAGTGCACCGTTCACTCTGTTCCCCGCACTCACCCTCCTTTCAATATCTTTCTCAGTCATTCCATCCCTAGTGAACATACTTCCCAGATACACAAATTTCTCTACTTGTTTTAGTATAACTCCATTCATTATTTATATATTTTTATTTTTATTCTTTTTTTTAAATAAGCTAAAGAAATACAGTTAAATGTTTAAAGCAGCTAGGTACATAATGTTATAAAATACAATATGAACGGAATATCAAGTTCTATTTGATAAGGAACATATACATTGATATTTAAAATTTACAAGACTCACGCTAAAGACATCGATGTTGTTAGCATATTGGTTCGCGAGTATATGTTGATTTATATGTCAAGCATTGCATTAAAAAAATAAATCAACACGCCAGATACGAATGATTTTTGTGTGTAAATAAATAAATAATTCCTTAGACGTTACTACAAAGTTGTGTCGTCATTTTTTCTGACAAATGTCATTCTTATCAAGCTATATTTTAAGGACTATAGACTAAAAATTATGTCAAACTTATAATTAACAAAACACGTAGTTTATCATCAGTGTTAATTACATCATCATTCCATGTCCGCTTCCTCGTTGAAGCATATGGTATCCACAAAGAGCCTCCATGCATCTCTATCGGCTGCCAACTCCTTTGCGTCCTCCCATGTCAGGTTCCGTCCCGAAGTTCTGACATAAACTGCCGACAAACAGTCAGCAGTGGACGTCCAGGGCCTCAATTACGAACGATATCTTCATCTGTATATATCGAGACGGTAAACTTAACTTCTGTACTATTTGTATCTACTTCGGTATGATCTACCTACTTGCCATATCGACATCGTATGATCGAAACAATCCAATGAATGACCGCAACAATTAATTCCACGTTTCTTGCGTCATTAACATCAAAAAAAGTTGTAATTTATATTTTAAATAGGCTTCTGCGATAAAATATGCTCACTTCAAAGCGATTATAAACTCCAATGAGTCCCAATTTAAGCAAAAAATGCTCGCTTGAACATGATTTTTGTATGACTTTTTTTCACACAGCAATTTTAGACACTTTTAATGCGTAAATAAACGTATTTATTTATTATTTATTTATTTATTTTGTTCATTAACGCCCAAAAGGCATTTACAAAAAAAAAATACTTGCTAACATACTAAATAATAAACACAGAATATACAGAAAAAAATATGTTAAATTAGTTAGAAAAGATATAAGAAAAAGTTTTACAAAGGAAAAAAAAACAATAATAATAAAGGTATGCAAGAAAAAAAAATAAGCATATAAACAAAAAATGTAAAGATATAAGCTTATGAAATAAATTCTGTAAAGCAAATAATAAATAAAGTGTTACGGTAAGCAAGAAAGACAAATTTAAGTTAAATTAATAAACAAGCAAGCATATATTATCCCGAAAAAAAAAAGAAATAAAAATATGTATAAATGAAATGCGTATTTGTCAATACTACAATGCTATAGGTAATATAGGTACTATCGAGGGGTTCTAGACCTGTCGGTACAAACCGATGTACTTACATGAAAACTTATTTAATTCTATGATTAACATAGTCTAATATATATTTACAACACAATGTTTACATCTATACTTATTCTAACATTATTTATCACTATTATACACTTAATATCCTAATTTATAATATTCACTGTTTCATATGTACATTTTCATTTATTATATTCACTATTTACACTATATATTACCTGATATTTTTCACATATATACTTTTTACATTTAATTTTAAATATATTTACATTTATGTCATTTTTTATGCTTTCTGGCATTTCCTCAAATAATCGGGATAATAATACTTGATAATACTGATGGTGGGGGGATCGGTAGCGTATCTCAGTAATCGGTCGGGAGAATTTAATCTTCAACTATGACGTCATACTGAAGCTATGTCATTTTAGTGTGTGGATAGATGTACCGTGACGTACGCTTTCCCTTGTTTCATATCGATGTACCTATCCAAACTTAAAGTTGGGGGGTCGGTAGTGTATCTTCTTATCTTATCTTCACTATACCGTCAATTGTGAAGGTATGACGTCTTTATCTTACCATCATAATCGAGACACAGGACGTCGAGAACATGATGCCGAGTAAAGTAGGCAAGCGGGGGCGTGGTAAAGGCATTTTTATCTTAAGGATCATCGACAAAATTTTGATAATGATCCTTAAGATAAAAATAATTTTATTTAATTTACTTTCATATAACTTTGAATAATCTATCCTTACCTCTGTTTTGTACAAATACATTGAACTCCTTAAGAAAGATACCAGTCTCGAAAATGTCGCGAAAGCGATGAAACCGGTCACTGGATATTCCAAATTTGTGGATTAAAGTATCACTCGTTTTTTATTTATATAATAAATTAACTAAATGTAATTGCCCATTCAAGTTGTTTTTTTTATTTTTAATAAATATTTGCGTTCTTATGGTTTACCCTAATATTTAATTTTGAGGGGCATTTTCAACGAGTTGTAAATAACTCACTATTAGAAAATGGGAATCAAGCTGGGGCAGAGTGGGAATCAAACACCAGACCTTTGGTCCGTGGATCCAAGACACTAGCCACAGGACCACAACCCGATTATTTTATTAGGTACATACTCAAAACTTCGTGTTTTAAATACTTATGTATTTTTAATCTACGGTTTGATGAAATTGTTATTTTTTTTAATCGGGTTGTAGTCCCGTGGATAGTGTCTCGGACTCACGGCTCAAAAGTCCGTAGTTCAAATCCCACTCTACCCCAACTTGATCCCGTTTTCCAATAGTAAGTTATTTACAACTCGTTGTAAATGGCCCTCAAAATTAAATATTTGGGGAAATCAAAAGAACGCAAATATTTATTTACGTTTATAAAAAAATATAAAAAAATAATTTAAAAAAATATATATACTATTTTAATCATGTGCATTTGCGAATTTAGCGATAAGCCCAAATTAAATTTATTGATAGTGTAATATTTTGGGATATATAATTTAATGCTTTTTTTCGTAGGACTTCTTCAATGTACAATACAAAATTTAAAAATATAGATTACACAAACATCAATCTGTTAGATTTAAAATTTACACTAAAAATGTATTATGTAACTCAGTAGACATTATAATAATAAATATGTACATCTCCCCTCCCCTCCTTATCCTCTCTTCAAGCATTTTTGTCCTTATCTCGCCCAATTTACAGTAACTTAATGTTCTTAAAATAAATATTTTAAAAATCTGTGATTATTGAGTACATCAAAATAACATTTTTATATGTATAAATTGTATGTATTTATTTGATACGTAATATATTTTCTTTACCAACTTTGTATACTATGTGGAAATCTGTTATTAGTTCTGAGTTTATACACTATATCTGTTTGTTTACTAAAAATATGTATGTAGAACTGTTGACTTCCCAAATAAAATAAAAGAAAACAAATACAGTGAAAACATAAATAATACCGAAATCTCTATATCCTAAGTCCTAAGTCATTACTAGTAAAACAAGAAACCAGCTTACGTCCTTCTACATCGGACAACAATTTTTCTGGCTCCCTCCGACCAATATGGATTAAGAATGCAGTCAACACCTTCCTCAGCCTGGCAATCCCACCACATTTCCACGAATCTGGGATAGTAATATTTCTCTCTGTATATTAAGTCTTCTTTGTATATTCTCACAATTAAAAAAAAGTATATTGTTAAGTGTCCTCGGTACGGGTAACCCCAGTAAGGTCACATTATTTTTACACAACAACAACAACGAACCATCACGCCATAACACTCTATCTCGTAAGACTGATCATCTTGCCTTCATGTGACAAAAATGATCAAGATAACACATCGGTTAGTGCACCAATGCAGTGCCCTATGCACCTAGGTGCAGAAAGCAAATAATTAATTAATGAAATTGCAACTGCGATTGGAAAATTCTCAAAATTATAGCCTGCGGTTCGCTATTTTAAAATAATCACTCTACTGTGTAACATTCGCCGTTTTGCCTAAATATCCATCCATCCAAAAGAACATCCAAAAACAACAACAAACCATCACGCCGTTTCCCGTAGGGGTAGGCAGAGAGGATAGAACGCCATAACACTCTATCTTGGCATACAGACCTCGCTTCCTCTACATTCATACATCTTCTTATGCGCGCACGCCGATTATTCCCACTTTTGACATGTCCATCTTCAAGTATTTGATGGACCTGATCGTGCCATGTCTTTCTCGGTCTTCCTCGTTTTCTGCATCCATCAACATTTGCATCGTAGATCCTTTGAGTCGTTCTTTCGCTGTCCATTCGCTCTACATGTCCAAACCAACGCGGCACCCCTTTCTTGATTCTGTCGATAATGCATGTCTCAGCCTTACACACTTCACGGATCTCGACATTTGTGCACCTATCATACATCGTTTTACCACACATTCGCCTGAGGGATCGCATTATCGCTGCTATTATTTTTATTTTTGTTGATAATGTGAAAAAATTCATAAAAAAATAAATGTTAACTACCTTATTTAAATGTTACCTAGAACTGCAGTGCAAAGTTTTTTCTCATACTATATTTTTTACTTCTATAGGTATGTAAAATATAATTTTGTGACTTCATTATTTCACACACAAAACTGGATTTTTCATCCGTCTGCACTGAATGCCTCGAGCCCTAAGGTGTTATTATATTACCTACTCTTAAATGTTCTTCATCTCTGTTGTGATATGTCAATGTTCATTATTGTTCATTGTAATAGCTCAAATGCTCAGCATATTTTTAAGCACGTCGATAATAATTTGTGATTGCGCCGCTGGCCTGATATATTGTCCTAATTTAACGCCTTGAATATTCTGTTTTAATAAATGAATTGAAACATTTTGATATTTATAGAAAAACCATGATATTTTCGAACGAAGCAAATCCATACTAATATAATATTATAAACACGAAAGTGTGTGTGCCTGTTTGTCTGTTTTTCCGTCACCTCGGCGTCGTGACGGAGCAACCGATCGACGTGATTTGTAAATAGAGAAAGCCGGAGAGATGACAAATTAAAAGTCTGCTTTTTTGAATTTTTTGGAAAATTGTTGGTAAAAATTCATTATTCTTTCACGTTGCAACGGAGCGACTGATTGACGGGATTTTTTGCATAGTGATAGCCGAAGAACCAACAAAGTGTAAAAACCTATTTTTCATCCCGAAAAAATCATTTCCAAGTCCCCAAAAATAAAAACAATAACTAACACATCCCGAGCAACCGATCGACGTGATTGTTTGAATAGAGATAGCCGAAAAGATGAGAAGCGAAAAGGGCTACTCTTTATCCCGAAAAAAAATATCACTTTCTCGGAAAAATTCTTAATACTAAACCTGAATAACGATGAATATTATGTATCTTTTTTGGGTGATACCGTGTATGTTGGATTTGATCCGACGTTTCGGCTACCATTGCAGGAGCCATCTTAAATTAAATTCAACATGGTTCCCAGCACTACATATGACAAAAACGAATAGAAATGTGCCTACTGCCGGCTGCGACACAGTACAAATTACTAGTACATAAACATAATTATTCTTTCCTACAAAACTAGAAATGTGCCTACTGCTGACTGTGACACGGTACAAATTACTAGTACATAAACACATACATTTCTCTATAAAACACACAGTGTTCCCTGAAGATGGCTCCTGCAATGGTAGCCGAAACGTCGGATCAAATCCAACATACACAGTATCACCCAAAAAAGATACATAATATTGATAACAGTGACCGTGAAAACCTTCGCACCTATTAAATAACGATGCTTTATCGACATATAAAGACTTTAAAGGACACTTAACAATATACTTTTTATTTTAATATTTTTACACTTGAGAATAAACAAATAAAACTAACTTAATAAACATAGATAATTAAAAAAATATTCAGACAGTTTTAAACACTACGTATTTATGTTTACAATTAATTTATGTACATCTATATTATTTATATTACAAAACGCACAATGAAAGAACAAAAATCTAACATAAGCTATACTTATTTACAAGGCTTATGACCTTTTTTATTTTATTTCAATTATTAATATTTTTTTGAATATATTTTTTTATATTATTGATAAAATGTTTAATACAAAAGTACATATAATACTCCCGGGAGTTATTGAAGAAACTCATTTGAGACAGTACATAAAAAAAAAACATTTTTGTGACAATACATAATATCATGCATAGTTAATACATCCGAAATAGTAAGAAAACTTTATATAATAAACATAAAACACAGTACTTTACATCATATATATAAATTATTTTAATAACTGTCGCCATCAAAAAGATTTAATTTTTTTTTTTTTAATTGCGACACTTCTGGATTTTTTATTCGATTTTTCGTGTTTTAGCTGATCGGGCAGTTTATTAAATTCGGAATGGCCAATATTTTCCAAAGACCTTCTGCCGACCTTCGTTGAGCGAAACTCAGACACATGAAGATTCCCCAAGTAACGCGTATTGTAATTGTGAATATCATTACCAAATGTGTATTTTAAATTTGTGTGAGCAGAAAAGTTTATGATATTCAAAATAGGATTGGTTATGTCATGCAGTGGCATTACCTTGGAAGGAAGTATTTTTGTCTGTCGGTAGATATCCTTGACAGAGAACCCCATTTCAGTTCAAGATTGCTTCTCAGAGCTCTGTTCTGAAGAACTTGTATTTCCGAGATCTGATTTTCGCTGGCAAAATCCCACATACATGATAGATAAGATAAGTTGGATGATAGTATTTATAGCATGGTGATAGATGGAAGGCTAGCAATTCATACAGGATACTTTTTATCACAAAAAAATCCGTTTTTTCCCTTATACTAGTCGAGCGAAGCCGCGGATTAAAGCGAGTAAATAAATAAATGAAAAAAATCCTGTTGCGGACCTGAGATTAAAACATAGTCCAAATTCAGGACGCAGTTTTCCAGTTTCCTTTCAAATTCCATTCGTGGTATTTTTAATATTGTATAATGCTGGCAGAGTCGAGCGAAAGCCTCCCTTAATAACATACTAAATAAAGACCAACTGCCTCAGCACACGAAAGTGAGTTCGAAAATGACTTCGAACTGAAGGCGAACGAGAAGACGAAGAGTCGTAAGTAAACTTTATAACAGTTTACACTCACTTAAAAGATTACAGAATTTCTCGTCAATTAATTTTAAGCAAACATTAGTTCAGAGCTTACTCCTTCCACTCCTTGACTATGCGGATGTATGTTATCCAGATGCTAACTCTGAATTACTTGATAAGTTAGAACGATTGCAGGATATTTGTATACGTTATATCTTTGATCTTCGCAAATTTGACCACATAACCGAGTATCGCACGCAACTACACCGGCTCAGTATCAGGCATAGAAGAAACATTCACATTCTATAACTTCTTCAGAATACTTTAAATAATCTCACTTGGCCTGTTTATCTGAGAGAGCTCATCCAACCTCTTTCACAACACGGACTATCTCTTCGTTCTCGTAACGAGAGAACTCTTTTAATACCCTGTCATCGCTCTAATTTTCTTGCCTCCTCTTTCACAGTAGTAGCCGCTCGATTGTGGAATAATCTACCCACTAATGTTAGAGACGCCCCTTCTTTATTTATATTTAAGTCAAGATTGAAATGTCACTATCTAAATATTTAAATTGTTCCTTTATCCTTCTTTTTTCCTTTCCATCTCATCTCCTCTCCTCTCTTTAAAGTATAGTGTTAATTATTTATATTCGTAGTATAGTGTTAATTTTTAATATATTTTTACTTTGTAAATCTTTATTTTTACTTTTTGTATAAAATTGTAAGATTCAATACGTACATATACTTGTAATTTTTTAAAACTGAACGGTTTAGGTAGGTAGGAAGAAATTGCCTTAAGGCAATATGCCCGCCCTTATATGTATATATATTGTATATGTATTTTAAGTGTTAAATAAATAAATAAAAACGCGAATGCAAACGTCAAGTAGACACGCCATTTTTTCGTTTTGTTAAGGGGCCTTTTGTCGGGGTTATCAGTTGTGTTGGTCACGATAGAAAAAGCAGCCAGCCATAGAAAAGTCATACTGAGATAATAGCACATTTGTGAAAAGAGTAAATAATCAAATCTACAGAACGGTTGGAATGTTTTTTACTTTGGCAAATGCTAAATAATGCGTGCTTTCGTTTTTTTTCATAATACATACAGTAGCCGTGGCGCAGTTGGTTAGACGGCCAACCGTAAAACTGGCGTCGCGGGTTCAATTCCCGCCAGTTGCCAGAAAAAAATCCAAGAAAGATTTTTTCTTAATTGATCTGGATGTTGTGGTGTATTTTTCATTATCTTCTTCCATATCCCCTCTATCCCACCTGCTGACAAGTCTCAAAATAGAGGCTTAGCGGGTTATTCTTTTTAAAAAAACAAACAAAAAAAAATATTGTCGAGAAATGTTTCCATATATAACTTCAAAAAAGAAATTGTAAAAAAATATGTCAATAAATAAATCACGACATGTTTGGACAATTGAAAGTCAAGATTTTTGAGAAGATAAATTTGAATGGTTAGGAACAAAGTTAAAATGAGTTTTCTTGTACAACTCCTGGGAATATAATATCATGATATTCATGTCTTATATGTTTTATTAATAAATAAAAAAAAAATTTAAAAAAATAAAAAAATAAGCATGAATCGTGACGTATTAGTAGCGTGGCCAATGCATTGACCGTTTTTGTGGGAACTCAAAATTACAAATTTAAAAATACTTTTTATGCTACTAACACTCATAAGTAGCAACAAAAAAAAATATTTTTTTAAAAGTGGATTTGGATTAAGAAAAAAAGTGAAATTTCCTTAATGTGCTAATTTTTGTAAATGACTGAATATATGAACCCGAGTTCAGCCGAACGGCCGAAGTTTGGTGAATTTTTTTATCTGGATAATTGGAGTTTTACAGTTTTTTGGATTTTCATATAATTTCCCCAAATCGCGCATTACGGTTAAATTTCCGATTTTTAAATTATTTTTTTATTTTTAAATTTATTTATTGAAATCTACAGTCATATACAATAATACGGTTACAATATAATAGGTACTTAAAACTAGACTGAAAATGATCTCAAACTTAAAATTATCAAAATACGTAATACATCATAAATAAATGTATATTACACAAGAATAGAATTTGGAAAACCATAAATGAAATGTTTGTACATATTTACCATTGAACTACTACTACTACTACCATCACGCTGTTTCGCCGTAGGGGTAGGCAGAGAGAATGGACCGCCACACACGTCTATCCAGGCATACATTCCTAGCTTCTTCCACATTCATACATCTTGTCCCTTCGGTTCTGTCTGCTTTTGACATGACCATTAAGATTTCGGTTTATCTGATCATGCCACGTCTTCCTTGGTCGTCCTCGTCTCACGTTACCTTTCACATTCGCCATATATACTTGTTTTACCATTCTTTCGTCGTCCATTCGTTCTACGTGACCAAACCATCTCAGAGACCCTTTCTTAATCTTATCAATTATACTTGACTCAGATTTACACCCTCGCCTGATTTCATCATTTGGAACCCTATCACACATTCGTCTAAGAGATCGCATTTCAACCGCGTCCACTCGGCTTTCATCCTTCCTCTGCCAGTTCCATGTTTCACTTCCATTCATAAGTGTTGGGACTAAAACTCCGTTGTGCACTGCCAGTTTAGCTTCAATTGACATATTTTTATTAGCAATTACTGTGCTTAGTGCTCCGTTCATTTTGTTGCCCGCATTCACCCTCTTTTCAACATCTTTTTCTACTCTTCCATCTCTTGAAAAAATGCTTCCCATATACCCAAATTCTTCTTCTTGTTCGCGAGACATTCGTTGTTTACATTTATTATGCAGTCAGTAACCTCACTATCCCTTTCAAATACCATCACTAAAATTAAATTACCATAGTAAATTTAAAATAAAATGAAAAAATAATATTGTATTTATTCATCACTACTCACCCACGATGACAATGCCTGCATGCTGTCTCTGATTTCCCTTTTGAATTATTATTATTATTTACTTTTATTTCTGTCCTATAATACAAATTTCATTTGCATTTTCCAAATTGTTTAGCTTCATTAAAATGTTATAACCTTAATTCATTAGCACACAGAAGATGTATGTTTGATCAGATCCTGCTTTACAAAATTGTAAATAATAAATTCGATTCCCCGGAATTCATTAATCTACTTACTTATCTTGTTCCCTCCAGACCAACTAGACTCTCTGATATTTTCTATATTCGTAAAATTAAAACTAATCATCGGAACATTCTACGATCCCTCGTATATGTGAAACATTTAACAAAAATTTTAATAGTCTTGATATATTTAACACTCCATACAATATGTACAGAAGAGAATTAATAGGCTTGATTCATGCTCTTCATTCATAATTCATTAAATCATTAAACCATACGCAATTTTCCACTCTTACTTTCCTTTAATTATCCTTTACCACTTCTTATCAATTTCCTTCTTTTCCTTTCCACGATCTCCTTGTTTTGTCCATATTTATCTTATTTTAATATCTCTTCAATCCGTGCCTCATGTCTGAGGATGGTGATTACGCCTGACTCCAGGCATGGCTCGTCTGTGGACAGTCTCCCTCCATCTGGAACGGTCTTGTACTCTTCTATAGGCATTCGTCAGTGATGATTCTGATAACTCAGTGACTGTACCGCTGTCTTATCTTGTCGGTTGACGTCCACGCGACCTTGTCCCTTCGACACTTCCCAGGAGAATAGTTTTCTCCAAACTATCAGAATCTCCCCTGGAAATATGCCCAAAGAACTGCAGGATTCTTTTCTCGCACATGGATATCAATCTTTCTCCTTTGTCCAGTTCCTGGAGAATAGATGCATTCGTACGTCTGGCCTTCCACGGAATCCGCAGCACTCGCCGCCAACACCACATCTCAAAAGCTTCGATTTTTTTTCTTTTCAGATTCCCTCAGTGTCCAGCACTCCACACCGTACATGAACACTGAGAAAACCAAGGCCTTCACCAGTCTCTTTTTGGTGTTAATGGTTATACTGCGATTCTTCCAGATTTTTAATATATGGTATATTTATTATTTTTATGGTTTAACCTTGAAGCCGTCGTCGCTTTATTATTTAGTGAATACCTATAATTGGATGGCGGGCCCTACTGTGTATACATTTTATATTGTTTTTTTTAAAATTAATTTAACCTGTACATCTGTTTGTATTCGAAATAAATAAAATAAAAATAAAAAATAAAACTAAGCATTCGGTCAGTAACTCAACATCTTTTTCGACCGAAAACGATAGCGAAATATCGTATCTCTTCGCGTGCTAGACTTCGGAACCGTTCAACAGCGTGGGATACTGGGTTTATAGAGGATTCCGTAAAATCGTATGAAAAGGAAAAATTTTAATAAATCGCAAAACGGGTGAATGTTAACAGGGGGAATTCAAAACACATTATATCCAGATGGGGAATTACGTGACAGAAAAACAGTATTTAATGACGTACTAAATAAGGACGAAAACGGCGAGTGGGGTCAAGTGCCACTTGCGCTAAATATAATTCATTTTTTTAATTAGGCGTGAAATGGAAATGATCTTTAAAACGAATTTTCTAATATGGCATTATTCCAGCGTACTACATTATTATTATGGCGTACTGTTATGGATGAACATTTATGCTGGCTAATGAATTAAACCGCAAAATATTTTTCAGCCTACAACTCACTAAGAAGGTGGCTAAAAATATTTTTCAATTCAATTAATTTATTTAAATATAACATATACATGACAAATACATAAGGAAAGATCAAATTATAGAAATATCCAAGCAAATACGGAAATCAGCAAACATTTATAAAAGCTTAAGAAATATGTTGAATGCTCAACTTATGAGACAAATTTACTTTGCTTTTTGCCAAAGCAAACTATCATATTGCAATTTAGCTTGGGGAGGTTGCTCTCGTTCAATCCTTGAACCAGTAAAAATAGCACAAAAATGGATCATGAAGATCATTCTCAAAAAACCTTCTAGGTATTCAACGGAAGATCTATTCGCTGAGTTAAAGATATTGGATGTAAGAAAATTGTTTGTGAGGTGCCTACTACTTAAATTTTATGATAAATTAAGTGAAGTCAAAAGAACCCAACAAAATATAAACACTCGTTCAGCAACACAAATTAACTGTATTGTCCCATTTGTATCAACCGCCTTTGGTAAAAAGCAATATAATGTAATTGCTCTAAGAAAATTTAATGATTTATTGCCAAATATAAAAGACTCAAAATGTAAAACAAATTTTAAAATAAAAATAACTGCACATATAAATAGAGTAGCGAGAGATTTTTTTGAAAAATATATGTAAATCAATAAACGTGGTACTTTATAAAATTGGTACACATATTATTTAAATTTTTATGTATTTCATTGCTTTATATTTGTTTTATTATATATATTATTTATGTTTAAGTAACATGTATTCTTGGCACATATATATACTTTATATTTATATAATAATGATTTTAAATTTCTTACATTTGATTAGCTAGGCATTTATAACTAAGCAGTTTTATTTTTTCTTTTTTATGCATTTGTTTTATTAGTATAGGACTACTTACGCTCTAAAGATAAAAAATCTCAATCTTAGAACAGGCTGTGCCATGTTAGATGGAGACTATCATAAACAGAGAACACTCCGTTTTCATTTTACATTAATTAATTTTATTTAGATTCCCTGTTATTGAGTATGTATATTATTTTTTTGCAATAAATTTATAAATAAATAAATATATGATAATCAAACGAAAAAAACAAACGCCCCATAAAACTTAACATAATAATTAAGATGAGCAAATTAAACAAACAGAAAATGTAAAGTATTTGGGTTTGGAAGTGGATGAAAAATAAGCGTGGACAAAACATATCAAAGCAGTTATAAAAAAACTAGGTTCAATTATTAGAATAATGAGAAGAACAGGTGTCTTTGACAAAAGTACAAAATTGATTATATACAATGCTTTTATACTTTCACACTTTGTATATGGATTAATAATATAATAATAATAATTATGGATAACTTATATAGTACCATTTTCGTAATATAATACCTCAAGGGCGCATTACAAAGTGATTATATAAAGATATAAATTTAATTTTAACTTTTTAATTTAAGAAAAATAATGTACTTTTTCATATTACTTTTCCACCACATGCTAAGAATTTATTCAAATGATTTAGAGAACAAGTGGGTTTTAAGTTTCTTCCGAAATATCACTTCACTCTCACAGTTTCGGACTTGTTGGGAGAGCATTCCATGCCGTAGGCCTGCGACCGCAAATGCACGTTCGCCGAATTTAGTGCGCTGTTTGCGTAGAGGTATAATAACTTTTCCTTTCGACGTAGATGTAGCTGATCTAAGCGTAAGACGTCAGTCAGCTAGTTCATCTGGAATGCAGAGTTCCCTTAGATATTCTGGAGCAGAGTTGTGCAGTGACTTATACATAAGCCAACAGAGTTTGTATTCCACCCTCTGTGGAAAACGTAGCTAGTGCAATTCCCGAAGTAGTGGAGTGATATGACTGAATTTAGAGGTTCCAAAAATAAGTCTCGCTGCGGCATTTAGTACAGCCTGTAGGCGAATATAGTCGCAATTTAGTAAACAGATGCAACAACCAATACAAAGAACAATGAATAAAGCACTTAAAGTAACATTCAATTTTAATGAATATACTAGAACCACAGATTTATATAGAATACAAAAATGCTCAATCTAGAAGAATCGATCTACACAGAAAAAGTAAAAATGATATTTGAGATGAAAAAGAATAAAATAAAGAAATATTAAATTTAATTTTAACTACAACATACAAAAAATAAATACAAGAGCATCAAATAATTTAACTTGCAAACAACCTAGGACCAACAGAAAAAACTATTTTTTTTTAAATATAGAAATAAATTCTTACAATTCACTTTCTAATGATCTAAAAAATATACAAAACATGTACGTACTTAAAAAAACACCTAAATAAAACAGTTCTTACAGCCCGTGTGCCGAGCGATATGTGTAGTTATTTTATCGATTTTTTATTTAAACTACTGTGTTATTATATTCAATATCCCCCTCATACCAGCACTTTTGCTGATTGGGAATATTTCGTGCAAATAAAATATGTAATATTTTAAGTTTAAAAACCTTGTATTTAGTCATTTTATGTCATATTCAATCCGTACGTATTATAAAAAAGAAAAAAATACATGAAAGAGACTAATGTCAAAGTAGTAGGAGAATCCTGCTCCGGAAAACCCCTTCGGATACATGGAACAGATCAAAATCCAGAGCGATGTTGTTCAGCGTAGCGATAGCCCTTCCAACGGCAGGGTGGTCCTGTATATCGGAATATGAAACAAACTATGCTGACGCTGTCTTAGGTAATTATCAGGAACATACAAACCAATGCTCATCATAATCTCAGAATTATCGATCACACCGCGCAACAATCGATAAAAATGTGTAGTCAAATACACATTCCTTCTAGTCTCTAAACTGCTGTAGCCGAGCATACCTTGGAGAAACTCGGTCGGGTAGAGCCAAGGATAATACCCGCACTCTCTTATGTAGAGATATCTCAGAAACTTCTTTTGAATGTTCTCTATCATGAGAGAGTTCTTCAGTTCATGTGGCCCCGAAATCATCGAGCTACTCTCGAGTCTATTTCGCACCAAGGAGTTGTAAAGAGTTCTCAGTATTCGGATATTTTCGAAAATCCTGGCAGTAAGCAGTTCTTACCCATTAAATGCACTCTGGTACAAGCATTACTACTACCTATTCTAGATTACGCTGATGTTTCCATGACTGATTTAAGCTGTGAGCAACTCGATAAACTTGAACGACTTCAGAATACATGCATAAGGTACATTTTTGGTCTTAGGAAATATGACCACATTTCTGATTATCGTGGGCAACTGAAATGGCTCAAAATTAGACAGCGGAGAGACTATCACTCCCTCTCACTTCTGTTTAATGTACTTCATAGCCCTAAAACTCCTATATACCTGCCCGAAAAATTTCATCACTTATCAGTTCATGGTTTACCTCTTCGTTCTGATTCTTAAGGCAATCTTTTAGTACCCACCCACAATTCCTCTTTCTTCTCTAACTTATATAGTGTCCATGCGACTCGACTGTGGAATCATCTCCCATCCACAATCAAAGATGTTACTACATTTTCGCTGTTTCAATCACGTCTGTAGAAACATCTCCTTTCTCTTCCTTAATCTCTCCTCCTTTCATCTTTCTTCTTTTTTCCTTTTTCCCGTTGAGTAATAGTTTTGATTTAAGGTAATTTATAAAGAAATACGTTTATATCTATTTTAATATTATTTGTCCAGTCAACCTGAACGAGACTGCTAAACACCGCTCATCGAAAGAACTCGACACATTTATTTCTGACAATTCGTGTTGCCTGGCCGCCAGCTCTCCACCAGTGCTCGCTATTATAAATTCCTCGGTACAAAATAATAGTATGTAACCCATGTGTAACTACTCAATAAATAACTTCAATTGTAATCCATCTTTCTCAGTTAACCTTAAATCAGCTCACGCGCACCCATCCTATAGTATCCATTATAGCCGGACACCAAAATGCCGAACACTCATCAAGTGGATAGGAAGGTCTGTTGATGAACGACACCAGTTCGCCTTCTCCTGGCGAGGGTTCATGGTCTCCTCATCACTAGAACAAACGCGGAGAACCTTCTAAAACAGGTCACAATCGAAACATCCCACCCTATCCTCACAAATATGTAAAAAAACACAACATCTTTAAAAGATTTTCTGTGAAGTAAATTTCAAAAGAATAATATTTTTTTAGGTTAACAAATAAATAATTATCCCTTCGAAGTAAACATACATATACAAAGTACCTTGTGCATTATAATTAATGGAAACAATACTGCCATCAGAAAGAAGGAGGTTTCTGCATATGAAAAAAAACGGAGAAAATAAATATTTTTTAACTCAAACAAACCATCACGCCGTTTCCTATTGTGAGATAACTTTAGATAATTGTTGTCGAAAATATATCAATAATATTATAATAGGTGGCTGTTCATTTTAATTTTAAAACATGTGACTTTTTTCCGAACTTCGTTGAGCGAAATTTAGTAACATGAAGATTTTTTGAGTTCGCGTGTTATGGTTTGAAATGTCATGATTAAATGTGTATTTTAAATTTTGGTGAGCAGAAAAGTTTATAACAACAACAACAACAAACCATCACGCCGTTCTCACTTCTTTTTTACATATTAGATTTAAGATTTTAATATCTACGAACACGCACAGTGCAAAGATCTATATTTATCTAAAAACCGCTAGTAAATCGGTTAAGCCGTTTAGGAGGAATTTGGTGACATCACACGTACAGAGAAATGATATATATAAAGATGTGTTAAATAAATGGATAATATCGCTACACAATATAAAATATCACGAAGTTGGGTAGTTTGAATTCATTTCACAAATGAGAGTTGCTGTATCACACAGAACCACAGAAAAAAATACCAATTTATAGTAAAAATAAACAAACAAACAAAACAAACAAACCATCACGCCGTTTCCTCCTAGGGGTAGGCAGAGAGGATAGAACGCCATAACACTCTATCTTAGCATACAGACCTCGCTTCCTCTACATTCATACATCTTCTCATGCACGCACTCCGATTATTCCTACATTTGACATGGCCATCTTCAAGTATTTAATAGACTTGATTGTGCCACGTCTTTCTCGGTCTTCCTCGTTTGCTGCATCCATCAACATTTGCATCGTAGATCCTTTTAGCCGTTCGTTCTTTTTTGTAACTCGGAAATTGAAAAATTCGCTGTGTGAAAAATACTACAAAAATTAAGTATATTATTATGCGGAAGTATGTAAAGTATGTTTGCCTTAACGGAATATAAATATTAACTAACGGACCCAACAGGCAGACGTTGTCCTTCGCGAACGTTGGCTTGCCTGCTATTAGCTTTGAAAAACACTTTTCATTGATAAGTAGGTACTTGTTTGTGATTAAATTCCAAAACTATTTTTTTAAATAATATATTGAATTTACGTAGGTACCTAGGTACTTGTTTATGGTTGAATTCCAAAACATAAAATAATTCTTTTTTTTTAATATAGCATTCTGCTTGCAAACGTCAAGCTCCGGTCTTCTCACCAACAGAGGGGTGTACTTATGTAGGAAAACGATTTTTAAAAATGTATCGAATTAAACATTCTTTTAGTATTACCAAAAATCCAGGAAAAGAAGTAAATGGGTAGAAATTATAAGGAATTTAAGGAAAGGATCTGGATTAAGATCCAAACTTTTTTTATACACAAAAATACAACATCTTTTCATTTTTTTTGTTAATGTATTCTCCTCAAATGTAGCCCTGGTAGATCGATGAATAAAACATTTATGCTCCTTGCTTTTTTTTCCCATTTAATATTGAAATATATATAAACACGCACAGCGCAAAGGTCTATATTTCTCTGAAAACCGCGGTTAAATCGGTTAAGCCGTTTAGGAATTATATATATATATAAAGATTTTTATAATTTTTAAATTATATATTTTAAAATTAATATTTTCACTTCCTTTTTAGTAAAAAAATATAAGAAAATATGTCAAACTGCAATGAAAAGACGTTTTGTTTTGTTTTTGACGTCGGCCTCGTGGTGCAGTGGTCAGCGCATTTGCCTACCGTGCAAGAGGTCTCGGGCTCGATTTCCGAAATAGTGAAATGAAATATCAATTTAAAAATGTGTTTTTACACTAGCATATTTCATAGTCCCTGGACTGGTACCTGAAGCGTAAGACTGATCATCTTACCTTCATGTAACAAAAAATGATCAAGATACACTGCGATTGGTGTACTAATACAGTGCCCCATGCACCATTAGGTGCGGAAAGGGAATGATGATGATGAGTAGACGTTTCTGGCTAGAAACACCCTTTTTTTTAGTAATTAAGTAAATGTCTTTCTTTTTTTGTTGTTATATTCCAATAGATTCTACTCAACTAAATCTAATAGATGTTACTGGCCATTGGCCATTTACTGCTTTTCAAACTAGAAACGCCGACCCAATAATCAATTAACTTCGAAATTACAAGCAGATCTTAAATTTAATTGAAAACGAGTAGGTACATTCATTTCAGATGTTTTTAAAAACGGAATAGAATAAAAACAAAGTATTTTAATGAGTCTTTAATAATTATATAAATCAGAACAGCCTTTTATATTTAGTAATCTTCAAGACTTTTTGCAGTTAAGTCTTATTTATTTATTTATTTTATTATTAATAAAACATATAATACAAAAATTACATATTATACTCCCAGGAGTTATTAGAAACTCATTTGGGACCGTACATAAGAAAAAACTTTTTTTTGACAATACATAATATTTTTAATTTTTTTAATTTTTGTTTATTAAGAAAAACAACAGCAATACAAAAATATATACACAACATTATAAAAAAAAACATAAAATAAAGCCAAATCAGTTTTCCACATAAATACAATTATAAAAATCCAGTTCAGTTAAATATAATTCATAGAAGTGCATGTGTGCGAGTTTTTTTTTGTGTGTGAGGATGCGTGTGTAAAAAAGTGGAGTGTGGTTTTGGTAGGTATGTGAGTATGTGTGTGATTGTATATGGGTGTGAGGGTAGGTTTAAGGACAGGGTAAGTGTGTATTTGATATGAGTGAATAGAAACAATTTAAAATTATAATGTAAAAATATATTTATTTTTTTTTATAACTAAACATAATTTTTTTCAAATAATAGTTTTTTAATTTTGGTTTTAAAAGTGAGTTTACTGCAGTTTAATATGTCCATGTTATTGAAAAATAAATTATAATTACGCGTCAAGCGAATCAGAGGAGAGTTCTGTGCATAGTTGGTGCGAACTGTGGGTACATGGAAAAGAGATAGATTCGTGTGACGGGTGCGGTAGCCAGGTACGTTAAGGGCCAACTCAGAAACCAGAGCAGGACTATCAAGACGTCCATTAAGAATGTCATGTAAAATCCCCATATCTAATAACAAACGACGATCCTCAAGACTAAGTATATTATGTTTATGACAAGAAGTTTTATAGTTAAGGTCCGTAAATCTGGATCTCCAATTGAGATGTCTCAAAAATGTTTTCTGAATATTTTAAAGCCTTATCTTGTGTATGGAATACTGGGGAGACCACACAGAGGAGGCATATTCAATATCATACAAATGAATACATCCGAAAAAAAAAGAAAACATCATTGTATAAGAAACATAAAACACCATCTTACATAAACTACATTAATAATTATCAATATCAAAAATATTTAAGAAATATTTTTTAATTGCGGTACTTCTGGATTTTTTATTAAGCTTTTCGTGTCTTAGCTCATCAGGCAGTTTATTATATTCGGAATGGCCAATATTTTCCAAGGACCTACCGCCAGACTTTGTTGAGCGAAACTTAGACACATGAAGATTCCCTGAATAACGCGTATTGTAATTATGAATATTATGACCAAATGTGTGTTTTAAATTTGAGTGAGCAGAAAAGTTGATGATATTTAATATAGTATTTATTAGTGAAACTAATAAGGTTGTGGTTATTTTAGGAAGATAGATGTATTTTTAGTAAATGCGTATTTTTTTTCTGATTCCAAATATGTATTTAACTCATTTTCAAAAAAATGTTAGGTGCGTCCTTCTTTCTTATGACAACAGAATAGTGCAACTCCCGTAAAAAAAGAAAAATATATTTTTAAAAAGCTTGTATCAAATTGCCGTTTACTCGATGATCCGATAACACACCCCATAGTAATTTATCTCTGTCAACCCCCATCGAACGCTTTTTGCATCGTAGACCGCGGTTCGTCTTTGGATACGATTTTTTTCATTTAATTTTGAAACATGAAGTATAGAACCATAGAATTAAGAATAGTCCAAAAACCGCATACGCACATCAAACAGAAGGCGACTAAACTACTCATAAATTAGTAGGTTTACGTTTTGACCCATTAGTTTCTAAGTAGACGTCGCTCAGTACGCAACTCCTGATTTGAATTCAACTATGTTGTGTCCGGAAGTTTTTATATCACCCGTTGATGGGAGGAGTGCTCTCCCGCAACTGTAGCAGTGTTCTTGTAAAAGAATAAAAATTGTGTAACACTAATAACAAAGTTTTATTTTCATAATGATTTATAATGAAGTGTTACGAAGAGAATGCCGATTCAATTAACAATATTAATTTCATTTCATTTCATTCATTCATTTCATTTATTTTTCCCTTTCCACACCTAATGACGCATAGGGCAATACATTGGTGCATCAATCGCAGCGTGTCTTGAACATTTTTGTTACATGAAGGTAAGATAATCAGTCTTACGCTACGGTGAATGTTACACAGTGTGTAAAGTGGCCACTTAAACCAGCCAATGACAGGTCATAAGCCCTGTAAATGCCTAGACTTCCATATTCCCTTCTCGAAAACTTTTTTCCTCTCTGTTGAAATAAATTTAAAAGAAATTAAATTTATTTCATTTCATTTCATGAATAATTAGTACCATATTTTCAAACCATAACGCCGTTTCGCTGTACTGGTAGGCAGAGAGGATAGAACGCCATATCACTTTGTCTTTGCATACAGACCTCGCTTCCTCTACATTCATACATCTTCTCACGCACGCACGCCGATTATTCCTACTCTTGACATGTCCATCTCCAAGTATTTGATGGACTTGATCGTGCCATGTCTTTCTCGGTCTTCCTCGTTTCCAATATCCGCACTCCCTTAAGTAAAGATACCTCAGAAATTTCTTCTGAACCGTCTTCAGCATAAGAGAGTACTTCAATTCGTGGGGCGCCCAGATCAGAGATCCACACTCAAGTCTGCTTCGCACCAATGAATTATAAAGAAGCCTTAGAACACGAGTATTTAAGAACACCTTAGCTGTTCGGAGAACAAATCCCAACATTTTGCGCGCATTGTCACAGACAGTGCCTATGTGAGTATGAAATTTCAGTCTAGCATCAAATTTGACTCCCAGATCTTTAATAGTGGCAGTACGCTTAAGTGAACACCCTCCTATACAGTACCGTATAAAAATAGTTTTTAATGCCCTCGTATATGACAGAACATAACATTTAGAAACATTAAATTTTAGTTGATTCTGTGTTCTCCAATCAAATATATCATTTACATCAGACTGGAGAAGGTGGCAATCATTCAAGGTGGAAATCTCCAGAAACAATTTTAGATCATCTGCAAACAACAGAACTCTTGAATGCAATACTACGCTAGTAATATCATTTACAAAAATAGAGAATAAAAGTGGACCTAAATAAGAGCCCTGCGGGACTCCTGAAAATGTAAGAAAGAGTTTAAAAGTAAAAAGTCCATAAGTGACAAATGAACTCCTGTTTTTAAAATAATTTGCATAAAATATTAATAGTTTATTACTAAAACCAATTTTATTTAATTTGCTTAGCAACACTTGAGAAAATTCAATGGACATTTCTTAGACATCTTAACTGGAGATGCAGGTATACCGATCTCAATTATACGTCTTCCTGCAAAAAACACCACTCGCTTACTTTAGAAGATCGCCGTCTACTTTTGGACATGGGGGTGCTTCATGACACACTCAGTGGACGCCTTGATAGTCCGGCTCTTTTGTCGGAGTTATCATTAAATGTCCCCGACTACCAGGGGCGAATCGTCAAAGTAAGCGATTATGCACAGCTTACCATTATATTTGACTTTTAATAATAATAATTTATAGTACCCATGTTTATGGGAAAATAAAGAAAGTAATTGTTATTTATTATAAATCACCGTTTATATATTTCTACAAAAAAAAATCTATGAAGTGCGCCCAGCCCATTCTTACTGAACGATGAAACTAGCCGATTACCTCAGCTTATTCTTCCATACAAAAAAGTACACTGTATTTTTCGTCTTTAACCCAAGTCGGCTTTTTTAGTACTAAAACAAACTTGCAGGTTACAAATATTATTAGAAGATTCTCTATTTGGAAACTAGTATTTCGAACATTATTTCCGAAGTACTATTTTTCTTTGATGGGCTACCGTTGACATATTATGTATCACATAGGACAGGTGGCGTTCGCAGTGGCCGTTTTAGGCATTATTCATATAAAAAGAAATCGGCCAGTGCTCAAGTCTTGACAGTACTTGACAGTACTTGACAGTACTGACAGATCATAATAGAAATATCTGCGGAATGTCATTGTGGTATTTGTTAATAAACTTTTGAACAAGTATTGTATTAAAATAGTGTAGAATAAAGCCACGTTTATCGCGTGGTTAATAATAATTGTTGTTTGAGTTGATTTCCACAGAACCACAAAAAAATAGTCATTTATAATTACATTACTTACATGTTATGTAAGTACTTATATGTAGTACAAATTAATGAATATTTTTAATAGATTACCTATAAAATAAAGCACGGCTCGCCACTGCCGGCTACCGCACCCGTCACACGTCGAGCTCTCTATTTCATGTGCCAGCAGTTCGCACGAGCTATGCCCAGAACTCTCCACTTATAATGAATATAATTTGAACTTTCCCCTTATTGATCCATTTGATTGTAAAAAAATAACATTTAAAATGCGTGTCTTAAAACATACTTTTTTGTCTTATACTTAGTTTCAATAATAAAGTCTTATTTTATCTTATTTTATTTTATTTTCTTAAATTTTATTTCTAATTCTTAATATTATATATATATATATATATTTATATTTTCGACACTTGACACCCTCATACCAATATAGTACCCACTCACCCACCCTCTCACTCACTTACACTTACACAAACACACTAGTATGTATTGTACGTGTATTTAATGTATTTCTGTGGATATCTGTCATTGGTTTTATTCTCTGTATATTTTATTTGTTATATTTTTGTTACATGTTTTACTGTTGATATCCCCAATAAATAAAAAACACGTCGTGATTCACCCTGTCAAAAGCCTTGGCAAAATCATTAAATGAGCAGTCCACTTAATGACCTCTATCCAAGGCTCTCTGCGATAACTCAAGCATGTTCATTATTGTTCATTGTGATCGCTCAAATGCTTAGCGTGTTTTTAAGCACGTCGATAGTTATTTGTGCTTAAGCTGCTGGGCTTGGAAGGGGAGATTTAGCAAAATGTAAACTCTCGCCTTCCTCACAGTAGCCAGGCTACAGGGAACAATTCACGGGGACCCGTCAGAATAGATCTTCACGGGTAGCGGTGGCGTCAGGAGCTTGCACAGCACTGACCCCCGCCACCAAGAATAAGAATACACTCACTTCCTTTGATTATTTCCCTCGTCTCTGTTGAGATCTTAATCAAACACTCTCTTTGGATGCGGGGTAAGTAAAACTCAATATTCGTCTTGAGAAATAACTGGCTGTGAAGAGTTCCGTAGAGTGTCGAACGTTAGATAGTATGAGATTATTTTCCGAAGTCAGAGACTGTTTTCAATACGTTTGACCTTTGACATTTACGTTTTGTCGGTTCATTTTGTCAATCGGAGCTTAAAAAATTTAATTTCAAAAACATATTTTTTAAAATCAGTCTAACCTCACTCATTCCTTTTTTGTACATTCAAATTGAAAATATATCAACTCTGTCGGATTAAAAATTGACACTAAAAATGCATTATGTAACGAAGAATTGAAGAAATATGGATGTTCAAACATGGGCAAAATGGTGAATGTTACACAGTGTGTAAAGTGGCCGCTTAAACCAGCCAATGACAGGTCATAAGCCCTGTAAATGCCTTGACATCCATATTCCCTTATTTAAGGTATTCTCCATCCCTGTTGTAATTTGTTAATCTTAATGACTCCCGAGGGGGTGAAATCCAGTTTTTTGTCTTTAAACCTTACCAAACTAAATAAAATTCGTTTTTTGCTACAGTCCGCTTTTGACAGCGTCAGCATAGATTGTTTCATATTCCGATATTCAGGACCAACCTGCCTATGGTTATGCCTGTTGGAAGGGCTACCGCTATGCTGAACAACATCGCTCTGGATATTGATCTGTTCCATGTATCCGAAGGGGTTTTCCGGAGCAGGATTCTCCTACTACTTTGACATGAGTCTCTTTCGTGTATTTTTTTTCTTTTTTATAATATGTACGTATTGAACATATTTTTGTAATGTATATGTTATATTTAAAATAAATGAATTGAATTGAATAATAATAATAACAATGTAGTATAATATTGAATGAATTTATATTATTTATATACTCCTTACTGACAAACGGAGCCATGCGCTATTCCGACACCACGGCAGTTAAGTTTTATGGCGGGGGTGATGGCGTTGGGGGGGAGGTTAAAGCGGGTGGGGGGCGTCGTGACGTCATGCCCTAGTAACTAGGAGGGGGTACAAACACGTGGTCCGATCTATATTCCGATAGAAGACATAACACGGACGCTTATTATCTTCTGGTAACGGGGAAATTGGGCCATTAATTAGCGACTACTCTAATTAATAAATTGGTTGATCGAACGAAAAATTGGATAATTAATTAAGTATTTTTAAATGGTATCTAGCACATTTTTAAATTTATATTTACATATAACTAGGTGCGCAGCTAAGATTCCAGAATATTTTATCAATAAAAAATGCAAATGTAATTATTGACGTAATCTCTCCATAATATATTTACTATGCAATGGGTATCGCAAATCCGTCTAACTTCTTGACTCTAGATTCTGCCTCTTTTGGGTTTCCCTGCGATTGCCTTTAGTACTTTCATTTCTGACGTTCTGAGCAGTTATTTGGTTTTTCTATTTAGTTTTTCTACTTAGTTTTTCGTATTTTTTATTTTCTCTCTATCTATCCTCGCCTCTGTTGTATACACCATGATTTGGTCTGACACACGTTTTGTATATCCGAATTATGTTTCCAATAATCATGTGTTCATTGTACTATACGACATTTCTTAGGCATCCAGATTTTTACTAACTGAGATGGATATGTTCTCATCATCACTATGGCAGCATCATCTGCATGGCATGTGATGTTAATGACCTTATCTCCCTTAGTAGATTCACTACTTTTTTTTATTCTTAAAAGCGTTTTTTTTATATACATTTATTCTGCTTGTGTAAGAAAAGGATTTAGGTGTATATATTGTTGTTGTATATTTAGTTATAAAGGTGCTAAACTTGCTTTGTTTCTTTGTTGTTCTCAATATGTGTTATTTTCTAAATGCTAATATTATTTATTTTTTATTTATTTATTTATTCATTAAAAATTACAAAATTAAATGTTTATGAACTTATTGAGACTTTTTAGGCTATGCCCGTGTCAAACCACAATAAATAACAATAAAAATACATAGTAAAATTAAATAGATCAAATTATTATGACATAGAATAACAATCTAGAAAAAAAGGTAAATGTGATAAATAATCAAATTCCAAAGAATACAATGCAAAAAAGATAATCAGAAATAATTTTTAAAATATAAAATTATGCAAATTAAGAATCACAGATAATCAAAATAGTGGTATCAATAAAATCAACGAAATAATAGTAAAATATAGTAGTATTAAAAAAAAACAAAATAAGAGTATCATTTAAATAAACAGAAAAAGAATATATACATAAAAGCATACTTGAAATGATAATTGAGATATGTTTTCTAGAAACTCACTCAATACTATAGTAAGAAATATAAGAAATAGGAGCAATAAATCATATGCCAAATAAGAGTACGTACTAAATTAAATTAAACAAAAATACAAAATGAAAAAAAAACATGAAAATTGTCAATATATATAAAAAGCAAATAAAGGTAAAAAGTATGGAAGGAAAGCAGATTTGTAAATTTTTGCTAATCTCGAACTTTAAAAAAATTGTCAACCTCGTCCCTAATAATTTATGTCCCGAATTGAGTTGTTTCATTCAACGTATTTTACTTTGTAAAATACTTTGTGTTATATGATTTATAAATACAAATAAATAAAAATAAATGAATTTAAGAGTAATGTTTATTCAAAGTATCGCCTCTCACTAGCTACATTTGTGCCATCTCTCTGGCAAGGCCGTGAAAAATTGTGTGAAAAAAAAATATGTTTCTTTAAAAAATATATATTTTTACATCATAAATTTAAGATGTTTCTATTTACTCATATCAAACACACACTCACCCTGTCTAATAACCCACTCTCACACACATATTCACATACATACCTACCAAAACCACACTTCACTCACCTACCTACCCATCCTCACACACAAAAACTCGCACACATCCACTTCTACGTGTATTTATATCTAACTGAACTGGATTTTTAATTGTATTTATGTGGAAAACATATTTGGCTTTATTTTATGTTTTTTTAAATAATTTTATGTTTTTTTTTGTATTGCTGTTGTTTTTCTGAATAAACAAATAAAAATTTAAAAAATAAAAAAATAATATGAGCAAGCAATCTCCCAATTCAAAAACTACTATTTTTTAAATAAATTTGTTTTTTTATATAAGTACATATTTTTGTTTTTTAGTACAAATTTTTGACCAACTCTTCATTTGACCAGTCTTTTTTTTGGTTTTCTGGAAGATATTTCTTTTAGCAATAAGTCCGTATTCTTTGTACTTAAAGTTTTAAATAAATCAATAAAATCAAAGCTTCCCGCAAATGCTGTTTATTTGACACAAAATATGACATCTTCGTTGTTAAAATAAATATTTATGCGTTGCGATATGTGTTGGTATTACGACTGATTATTGTTGACAGCTGTTTAACCTATAAAACGAACACAACTTCTTACATGTATGTTCACTACACGTGGCAGCTAGTGCCATCTATGTGCGAAACCCGGAAACTTACACCATTTATCGGAGAATCTATATAACACTAGAGCATTTGAACATGAAAAAGGAATGCCCTCTGGTTAGGTTAGTCTCTACCTTACACGGCTCAGCTTGTTCTACAATGGAGATTTTTTGCGTTTTACATTATTAGTAGCTGTTTACCAAATGTTTTACGTACATCCAGCTAGGAATTGAACCCAGGACCTAAAGAATGGTAGGTGAATGCGCCAAACACTACACAACGAGACGGACTTATCTTGACTCGTTTTCCTTATTCGGGACTTTTACCGAGATCAACCATCGAGTTGAAAACACTCGTCCAGGGTTTTGGTTCTATTTCGCCTCGTGGTCACATGTACATATTTCAGTACTAACATATTAATGTAGTGAGTGTCCTGACGAAGAGGCGGGACGTTTCATAACCGGTAGACATTGAAAGTTCGGTGAATGGTTTTATGCTAATATTTATTTACAGTAATTGAAATGTTTGAGCAAAAATTTTAACATGAATAAAAAAATACATCATATTTTAATAAAACTTTACTCGGTGAGAAAATGATAGATTTCTGGCTCAAAGCCAACTAGTTTAACATGTACAAAAGAAAAATTATCTTTAAATCATAATGATATTCAGATAAGACACGGGAACTAATCACGACAGGTATAGCCAACGCAACTTAAGTTGAGACGAACAAATACATGCAAACACGTTCAAATGAGTATTATTATTTTTTTTTATTTTTTTTATTATATTCTTTTATTCAGAAAACATACAGTACAGTTACAAAGTTTAATATTTTACACAATTAGACTTAATTCTAATGGACCAGTGAAGTTTCCATATTAAAAAGCAATTATATGTAAGGTTAATTATGAAAGTATAAAAAAGAGAAGGAAAAAGAAAAACATAAATAAAAGTTGTTTAAAAATTAAAATTTAAGTGAAAAAAGGATATTTTAAAGTTCGTAGTTTGTAGTGAGTATTAACAAATGGAAATAATATTAAAGATGAAGAAAATATAGTATAATATAGTATATATATATATAATAGTCTTCCGAAGGCTGTGGTTGCAATAGTGTGCTTCATAGCGAGGTGTCCGTTTGTTGGACATGTATTAAGGGTTAACATCAGTTGTGTCCATTTTTTAAAATTGAAAAATGAGCACTAAAAAAATTGTGTGCTTTACAAGACATTGCGCACACCGCGCCTGAGGACATAAGTCTCCTTGGTGGTGCCATGCACGGAAAATTTGCTCATTGCCAAATGAGAAAAGCTGCCCAAAGGAGCGTTTGGCCGATAATACAACAGACCTTTTGGTGATGACGGATTATGGGCTGAAAATTATCACAACATTTGGCTCTGAAACCAAACTCCATTTCGTAGAAGACAAAACAATTGCGATAGTCTAAAAATAGGAGCTTCTTAGAAAAAATCCATTATCAGAAGTATAAATAAGTATTTCTTCTTCAATCAGACACTAACTCTTTTAACCGATGGTGTAAAATCAATAAATTAGAACTAAATGTTAAAAAATGCAAAATAATGTCATTTCATAGAACAAAACAACCAATTTCCTTCGAGTACCTATTAGAAAACTCCAAAATTGATGTAGTCAAGTCCATCAGAGATTTAGGAGTTGTTTTGGACTATAAACTGACATACAACAAGCATATAGATAATACAGTAAAAAATCACTGAAATTACTTGGCTTCATTAACAGAATATCCTCTGATTTTACTAATGTCCGTACAATCAAAACTCTTTATTGCTCAACTGTTCGCCCTCTTCTAGAATATGCCTCCGTGGTCTGGTCGCCATTCTATGTCAATCGCATAAATCACATTGAATCAGTCCAACATCGCTCGCTTCGAAAAATAGCGTGGATGCTCGGACTAGAGAGAGATAATTATTCTTATGCTGAAATAGAGTCAATGTTAAATATTTCTAGTCTACAAAAACGTAGAACTAATATTGACTCCATATATATATTCGGCATACTAAATGGTATAATGGATGTTCCATCATTACTGGGACAAGTAAAATTCAATATTCCGACTCGTAGATTGAGAAACAACGAAGTACTGTTCATCGATCAGCATAGAACAAACTATGGCCTAAATTCTCCAATGACTCGCTTTTGTCGTATTGTTAACTCAAGACAAGATCTGGATTTTTTTGGTTTAAGTTTACAACGATTTAAACGAGCACTAAATAAATAGTCCAGATCTCGTCTCGGTGTCCCTTATTCTTATTCTTTTATTGCAATATTTAAACTTTATAAATTGTATACATGGACAATGTCCGTTAATAAATAAATAAACAAATAAATAAATAAACATTGTGCGTAATAAGCCAGGTAAATAATAAATGCAGCTCTCATCTAAAAAAACACACCTAACATTATTTTCAAGTACAATATCGAAATTCAGAAGTTTGTTGTTTTGAGTTTTGGTAAGGTGCCAAGATTCGCACCCGTGTACTAGCAATATACAAAGCATTTTGTTTTGACCGAGTTAAGACTACAGTTCCAGACAGCACGCATCGTGTTAAAAGTTGCTTCAGCAATTCCGAGGTGGGTTGTGCATTGTGATGTTCTTACATCAAAACTCGAAGATGCGGGGTCGACAGTGTATCTTCCTAATCGCTCGGAAAGATTTATCTTCAACTATACTAAAAACTAACTAACTAACCATCACGCCATTTCCCCGGACGGTTAGGCAGAGAGGATAGAACGCCACACCACTCTGTCCTGGCACACTTCCTTTGCTTCCTTCACATTCATACATCTTCTCATGCACGCACGTCGATTATTCCGACTTTTCACATGACCACTTTCAAGAATTTGTTGTACTTGATCATGCCATGTCTTTCTCGGCCTTCCTCGACTTCTACAACCAGACACATTCGCATCATAAATCTTTTTAGCCGTTCTTTCATCATTCATTCGCTCCACATGACCGAACCATCGCAAAAGACCTTTCTTAATTTTGTCGATAATGCTTAACTCAGCCTTGCATTCTGCTCTAATTTCGACATTAGGGCACCTATCATACATTGTTTTTCCGCACATTCGCCTGAGGGATCGCATTTCAACAGCATTCAGTCTACTTTCGTCCCTTTTTTTCCAACTCCATGCTTCGCTTCCATACATTAGGGTTGGTACCAGAACTCCATTATGAACTGCTAATTTAGCCTCTTGCGATAGACACTTATTTGCTAACTGTTATTTTATTTTACATACAGGGGTCGGCACTCGAAGTGTTGCCAATTAAAATATCTGTAATTTTGTCAATTTAATTCAAAAACTTCTGTATGTCGTAAAAACATTCCTTTTCTTTTCTTTTGACGCCCATGGGGCTTTTACATTATACATACTATGTAATAAGAAAAAGTTACACATTAAATATAATTATCATTTTTTCTAATATAATTTTTTTTTTTTATATTTTTAAAATTTAAAAATAAAGTTACATAGTTAACATAATACACTATTAAGACATAATACATACATTTTATTATGTTTATAATATAAGGCATAGTAGGATTCAAATAAAACATAATTATTATTATTTTTTATTTTTTTTACACCGGTAAACTAAACTTTTAAAGTGAAGTTATCCAAAACGTTGAAAACTGAAAAGGGTTTTATAAACTAAAAAAAAATTCAATTAAAAAAAAAAAAAAGTTATTGTTCGATGTAGCCACCTTTAGCGCGGATAAAAGCATCGAGTCTCTCCAAGAAGGCTTTACACGCTGCACGAATGTAGGCTGATGGTATTTTGTCCCATTCTTGGCGAAGACCAATCTTTAAGGCGTCGACCGTCTCATATTTTTTAGCTGATACTTTTGCCTCTAGAATAGAGTATATGGAAAAGTCCGTTGGGTTTAAGTTAGGCCACTGTTGTGATGAAATGAAGCTGGGATTCTTGTAAAAAACGTTGGGTTTAACGGGTTTTATGGGATGGTGCCGAGTCTTGTTGAAACGTCCAATGGTTTCTACCAATTTTTTTACTTGCTCAAAGTAACAACGCATCATTTAAAAGCTTTTCACGGTATTTTTTTAAAACTTTTTCATTTTCTTTTTCGTTTCTGAAACTGACAGTTATGTCATAATTCAATTCGACTTCAAAACTTACTTATTTCTCCCTTATGTTTTGAATAGGCTTTTAAGAAAAAAAGTGCCAACCAGAAAACGAAAAAAAAATTGCTTGTTGAAACAAAATTTTTGACACTTTTAATGCGTAGATAAACATTGATTTTGGGAGGATCGGTAGTATATCTTTGAAGTAGATCGAGAGACTTGACTTTTATCTTCAACTATAACGTCATACTGAAACTATGTCATTTCAGTGCGTAGATTTGTGTACTGTGACGTACGCTTCCCCTTGTCTCATATCGATGTACCTACCCAAAAATTGAAGGTGGGGGGTCGGTGGTGTATCTTCGTAATCGCGATAGAGAATTTATCTTCAACTATACCGTCGAGGTGAAGGTATAACGTCTTTATCTTCCCATAGAAATCGAGGCCCTGGTGTCCTCGATAGCTACCGATGTTTTTACATCAAAACTCTAAGATCTACAGTGTATCTCCGTAATCACTCGGGAGAATTTGTCTTCAAATATACCGTCGTAGTGAAGGTATAGCTTTCATATATACCTATTGTAATTGCCTCCCGGGGTTGTAATTCTATTTTACACGCACCAATGTGTTCTTTGTTCCGCCCGGACACGTAAAAATATTGTTACAGACCCATTATTCAATTATAGGCATTCAAAACTTTGCGAATTCGCCCGGCGAAGCGAAATTGTTCAGATTCATAAATCCTAATTATCCGAAGGGAAAATTTCCTTACTATAGAATCCAAATTACGGTGACGTCAGCACTTTCCGTTCGGGGCACACATCCTGACGTCACGCGGGAGAGATGACGTCAGAATGTGTGGACGGAAGGCATTTGGAATAAGAGGGGTAGGCAGTAAATTTGGAAGTTTCGCGAAGGTCGAAAGGCGAATTATTGGGGCGGGAAATTTTTATCAGAAAAATATCTCAACCCCGAAAAAGAATGTTTTTGAAAAGCTAACTAGGCGAAAAAAATATTTTTTAATCCAAAATTTATTAAATAATCCCTGTAGTGATTACTTATTTTTTACATTATTCATTTAGGTCAAAAAGGGTTAACTTATGTCGATTATTTTACTTGATACTTATATATATATATAGATGGATAATTAATATAGCGCCATTTTTGTAAAAATCACCTCAAAAGCGCTGTAAAATAAATAGGTATCCCAGCACGTCTTGCAGCTACAGAGCGCATAAACGTAAGAAATCTTACACATTTTATAAATTGACAAATAAATTTAGTGTATTTATGATATTTAAAAATAATAATGCTAATAAAAAGTAGTAAGATTACAACACGTCTTGCAGCTGCTAAGCGCATGGATGGTTGGAATTTGAGACCCCATTTACAAAATTTAGGTATTTTATAGATGATAACATTTACATATGGAAGCTAGACTACCAATCGTCATGCAGCTACAAAGCGCATAGACGAGTGGAATTCTAGCAACTTAAAATGATATCAATACTTAAAATGATATTAATGTCGTAATAATAATTTCTTTTTCATACAATTTTTTTCTCTGTTTTTGATGTGTATCATTATTTATTATTATCTTTTTCTGAAATTAATGTATCAAATATTTTTGGGTACCAGATATTATGTTATTATCTTATATATACTTACTGCTAACTAATTTTTCTTATTAATTTTTAACAGTGATTTGTTAATACCATTTTTTTTATACGTATAAGTATATGTAAATAGATATATATTTTTGTTTAAATTCTTTACAAGTTATTTACAATTTGCTTTTGAATTCAATTACTTTTCTAATATCGATATATTTTTTTCTTTTTTACTATGTAAAGTTTCACTTTTTATTTTGCATGGCAGTATGCTTTTTATTGCTTCTATATGTATACAAAAAAACGTTGTTTATCTTTTAAATTATAACTTACTATGTTTGTACTTACCTGTATATTTTTTGTAAATGCCCCTTGGGCGTATTGTAAAATTAAATAAATAAAAATAAACGTAAACATACAGCATAGTAGTATATTTGTCAATTATATTTAATGATTTTGATAAAATATTACATACATACTACGAATACAGATAAAAAATATATGAAAAAGGATTTTTAATAATAAAATTTATTTTTAAAATCAATATGGATATTGTGGTGAATAGTTTTCATGCATAACTGAATCAATTTTTTTTTAAATACCAGTAGAAAAATGCGACATATTTGGCATTGTAAATAGGGAAACATCACCTTTTTTTAAACTTTTTTAAAGTAAAAAAGGTAAATGAAATACTATCCACTAAAAACAAATTTCGCTAATTATTAGTAGCATAAAAAATATTTTTAAATGTATAATTTTAAATTCCCGCAAAAACCGTCATTCCATTGGCCACGCCCCTATTACGTCACGATTCATGTTTATTTGTTCGTCGACGTTGAAATTTGTTCAGAACATTATCACGATCTTGACGTCATAACAACCAAGGCCAAACACGTCGCGTTTTTCTAGCAACATATTTTTATTGAATTTCTTTTTTATCGCGACGTTTCATAATTAGTGTCAATTAAATTTCAAGTGTGACGCGCCGGAGAAGAACTAAGCAGTATAGGCATTTAGGTACCTACTATAAATATAGAGTGTATATGTAGGTACCTAAACTATCACTCCCTCTCACTTCTGTTCAATGTACTTCATAGTCCTAACGCTCCTATATACCTGCGTGAAAACTTTCAACGCTTATCAGTTCATGGTTTACCTCTTCGTTCTAATTCTCAAGGCACTCTCTTAATACCCATCCACAATTCCTCTTTCTTCTCTAACTCATATAGTGTCCATGCGGCTCGACTGTGGAATCATCTCCCATCCACCATCAAAGATGTTACTACATTATCTCTGTTTAAATCACGTCTGAAGAAATATCTCCTTTCTCTTCCTTAATCTCTCCTCCTTTCCTTTTTCCTTATTCCTCTTTTTTCCTTTTTCCCATTGAGTAATAGTTTTGATTTAAGGTAATTTATAAACAAATACGTTTATTTCTATTTTTATATATTTTTAATTTTTTAATCTTTTTTTTTTCTATTGAATATGTTCTGTAACTTCAATTATAAAAATAAAACTTTTATTTTATTGGTTGGTTGGAAGAAATTGCCATTTGGCAATAAGCCCGCCAATGTACAAATAACATTATGTACAAAAAGTTAAATAAATCTACCTACTAACCATAGAGATAATGACACAATCTCGTTCAATGAATTAACGAAATGAGCTAGAGATCCATAAAACACGAAGGTATGAAAGATCCAAATGACACAAAGAGCCATTTGGTTCGCGAACTAACTGACCGAGATGAAAGAAACATGTCTCTAGTTCAATGTTTCTGACCTTGTCAGTATGACAGGGTTGTTCGCGAACTATACGCCTCTAATCAGTATTGGACATGAAACCGAGAGCATCGTTCTGCAGTACATTCACATCATCCCTACCATGAAGAAATGAACTACAAAAGCATGTGGTCTATAAAGAAACCTCAGGGTGTGGCGTGGCAACCTCAGTCAGTCGGCCCAACAAGTTCAGTTCAGCCAGTCAGTCCAGCTCGACGACGTCACACAGTTCCAGCATGTAGTTCAAGTGCAGTCTCTTCAACCCATCATCGCCGCTACGCTCGAGCTACACAACCGAGTGTTGTATCTCATTCGCCATGTATTAAATACGCATTAAACAGCAACTTCGTGTCCTCTCTGACAATCTCTGACTGGGGTAGGAACTTCAACCCTTAACAACCTTCTCCTACAGAATCAATGAATGACCCCGAAAATTTAGTCCGCGTTCCTTACTTCAAGTCCCCACTTCACAACGATTATAAACTCTAAATAATCACAATTTAGGCAAAAAACGCTCGCTTGAAAATGTTTTTTACATGACTTTTGACAACTACCAAGACAGTATGCTTAACGATTGTATGTATTTATCTACTGAGCGATTACAGGGCCTTCTTCTTTAACGTATAAATACGTACACTCAAAAAGATAGTAAAACTGATGGAAAAAATAAAACGACTAATTATTTTACTATGGTGGTAACTTTCTTACGCCTAGATACTCTTATATGTTAATATGGCTGAATCTAGCGACATTATTTTTGCATCTAGGCGCTCGTTTTCCAAACTGACAGTTACGTCAGACTTAAATTCGATTCCAAAATTTACTTATTTTTCTCTCATATTTTTGATTGGCTTATAAGAAAAAATGTGCCAAAAATAGCTCGGTGGAACAAAAATTTGTCACTTTGAATGTGTAGATATATGAATCGAGAGGTACTAGACCCGTCGGTACAAACCAATGTATTTACACCAAAACTTGATGGTGGGGAGATCGGTAGTGTATCTTAGTAATCGGTCGGGAGAATTTTATCTTCAACTATGACGTCTTACTGAAGCTATGTGAGTTTAGTGCGTATATATGTGTATTATTACGTACGCTTCTCCTTGTTTCATATCGAAGTACCTACCCAAAACTTAAGGTTAAAGGTCGGTAGTGTATCTTCGTAATCTTCAACTATACTGTCATATTTATTGATTCAGTTCATACATTACATGCAGCACTAGCACTAGGAAATTAAAGAAATATTGTACAATATCGTTGGTTACACGGGTTGACAAGACTTTACAGATTGAGAGGCAGCGAAGTTATTGTTTCAAGACACGGGGTTGAGTTATGGTTCCTAGTAACTGATGTCTTGCACCGTATTCAGATATTTGCGAAAGAGCCTAACAGCCAGCATCCGTACTTCACTGAGTAGGTACTCGGGATCAATTAATATGATCTAGATCAATCAAATTATATGTCTGGCGAAAGAACCTGGTTGTACCAAATAAGGTAAGCGACTAGGTAAGCAAGGGCTGACAGTATAAAATGGCCGTACAGGATGAAACCAGGGCGTAGCCTAGTACCAAAGAGTTCCAGATATGGAAAGCAAGCTGGTTCGCTAGAAGAGTTCTGAGTTGATGTCTTTACCAAAAAGTACCAAGAAGATAGTTGAGCAGAAAGGTTAGAAGACGACTCGGATTACTCTGACTTCCGGAGCCAGAAATCTGCCTTGTAAAGGCCAAAATTAAGGGGGATGACAAATGTAGGGGTCGCGGGGCATGGGGTAAGCGCGGGTGGCTGAGGGCTGTCAGAAGGGCATCGCGTTCGAATACGAGTGCATGCAAACCTACTGCACGTGTTAGAGGCGTTGTTAATACGTAATTATGTTGTAAGAGTAGGATAGCAATTTGCGAAAACATGTATGGGGCTTAAAACGGGCGCCATACAGCAGGGGCGAACCGTTTATAGAAGCGATTATGCGCAGCTTACCATTATATTTGACCAAACATAAAAATATTTTACTGAAACTTTATTTACAGAAAAACAAATAAATAGTTACTATTTATTTTAGATCATTTCCACCGCTTGTATTTTTATCCTAATATAAATATTAAAATTAATAAAGCGCGCCCAGCGCCTGCGATGAGCAAAGAAACTAGCCGATTATTTCAGCTTATTTTTTCATACAAGTAAGTATACTTTATTTTGAATGTATTAACCCCAGTGCGGGTTTTTTCTCCTAGATTAAACTTGCTGATTACCCAAATTATTTGAAGATTCTTGATTCGGAAAACAGTATTTCAAACACTATTTCTTAAGGACTATTTTTCATTGAGATGATACTTTTGACATATGACTCGCAACACACGTGGCGCTCGACGCGGCCGTTTTTGGCATTATTCATTTCTAGAACAAATCGGCCAGTTGACATTTCAATCGTTATGAGAATACATAATACTGACTAAATTATAAACTTTTATATAAGTTACTAGCGGACCTGACAGACGTCCTGCCTAAACGTTGGCTTGCCTTCTATGTTAGCTTAGAAAAATACTTTTCATTGATACGTGGTACCTAGGTACTTGTTTATGGTTAAATTCCAAAACATAAAATAAATATTTTTTCAAATATGGCATTATTTTTGCAAACGTCAAACTCCGGTCGTCTCACCAACAGACGGGTGTACTTATGTAGGAATACGATTTAAAAAAATGTAATATATCTAACATTATTTTAATATTACCAAAATGCAATAAAAAAAAATAGGTAGAAATTAAAAGGAATTTAAGAAAAGAATCTGATTAAGATCCATAAAGAACAAATGCTGTTTGTAAATATTCAAAAATAAACTTTTTTATACACAAAGAAAAATACATCTTTCCATTTTATTCTAAATGGATTCTCTTCGAATGTAACCCTGGTAGATCGATGAATAAATCATTTACGCTCCTCACTTTTCATTTCGTTCATTTTATTTTTAAAACATGTGACTTTTTTCCGAACTTCGTTGAGCGAAATTTAGTAACATGAAGATTTTTTGAGTTCGCGTGTTATGGTTATGAATGTCATGATTAAATGTGTATTTTAAATTTTTTTTTTTATTTAACTTTTTGTACATAATGTTATTTGTACATTGGCGGGCTTATTGCCAAATGGCAATTTCTTCCAACCAACCAATAAAATAAAAGCTTTATTTTTATAATTCAAGTTACAGAACATATTCAATAGAAAAAAAAAGATTAAAAAGTGAAAAATATATAAAAATAGAAATAAACGTATTTGTTTATAAATTACCTTAAATCAAAACTATTACTCAATGGGGAAAAGGAAAAAAGCGGAAAGAGGAAAAAGGAAAGGAGGAGAGATTAAGGAAGAGAAAGGAGATGTTTCTTCAGACGTGATTTAAACAGAGATAATGTAGTAACATCTTTGATGGTGGATGGGAGATGATTCCACAGTCGAGCCGCATGGACACTTTATGAGTTAGAGAAGAAAGAGGAATTGTGTATGGGTATTAAGAGATTTTTTGGTGAGCAGAAAAGTTTATAACAACAACAACAAACCATCACGCCGTTCTCACTTTCTTTTTACATATTAGATTTAAGATTTTAAAATCTTCGAACACGCACAGTGCAAAGATCTATATTTATCTAAAAACCGCAAGTAAATCGGTTAAGCCGTTTAGGAGAAGTTTGGTGACATCACACGTTCAGAGAAAATATATATATAAAGATGTGTTAAATAAATGGATAATATAGCTACACAATAAAAAATATCACGAAGTTGCGCAGTTTGAATTGATTTCATAAATGAGAGTTGCTGTATCACACAGAACCACAAAAAAAGCTATTTATAGTAAAAATAAACAAACAAACAAACCATCACGCCGTTTCCTCGTAGGGGTAGGCAAAGAGGATAGAACGCCATAACACTCTATCTTAGCATACAGACCTCGCTTCCTCTACATTCATACATCTTCTCATGCACGCACGCCGATTATTCCTACTTTTGACATGTCCATCTTCAAGTATTTGATGGACTTGATCGTGTCATGTCTTTCTCGGTCTTCCTCGTGTTCTGCATCCATCGACATTTGCATCGCAGATCCTTTCAGCCGTTCTTTCGCTGTCCATTCGCTCTTCATGCCCAAACCAACGCAGCGCCCCTTTCTTGATTCTGTCAATAATGCATGTCTCAGCCTTACACAATTCACGGATCTCGACATTTGTGCACCTATCATTCATCGTTTTACCACACATCACCTGAGGGATCGCATTTCGACAGCATTCAACCTACTTTCATCATTATTTTTCCAACTCCATACGTCGCTCCCATACATTAGAGTTGGCACTACAACTCCGTTTTGAACTGCTAGTTTAGCCTCCTGCGATAAACATTTGTTTGCCAAAGTTGATTTCAGTGCACCGTTCACCCTGTTCCCGGCACTCACTCTCCTTTCCATCCCTTGCAAACATACTTCCCAGATACACAAATTCTTCTACCTGATTCAGAATATCTCCGTTCACGCTGATCTCACATTTAGTTATATTTTCATCCCTTTCAAAAACCATCACTTTCGATTTATCAACATTCATAAGCAAATCGCTTTTCTTGCATACAGAGTAGACTTTTGTTAATAAGAATTGAAGGTCTTCTTTGCTGCTAGCAAGAAGCGCGGCATCATCCGCATACAGAAGACAATTAACAGTTATACCACTCATTTTGCTCCCATTCATACAGTTATCGATGTATATGTTGAACAACCATGGTGACATTACACATCCCTGTTTGACTCCTTTCGGAATATTAAACCACGATGTAAATGACCCATTCACCTTCACACATGCTGTGCTGTCCTTATACAGTGACGCAATAGCCCTTGTCAGGTTACTATTCACTCCATACTCCGATAAAAGCTTCCACAATTTCTCTCTGTCAACTCTATCAAATGCCTTTACTTATATTATATTATATGCTGTAAATAAAATTTGTTTGACAAATACGTAGAAAATATATAGACTTCGCTGAAGACCAATTCAAAAGTTTTGTGGTCATTTTCAAATTTTAAAAGATCTAATAACAAAACTTTACCTAGAATAATGCACTGTGGAGGTGTTTCTGTTAGTGACGGCATGTCTATTTGCAATAAATTCAATACTTATTTTAATTCTGTTTATATACTCGACTTCAAAAAAAAACTTTTTGAAACACTGTAAAATGAAATATTTGTCAGTGTGTAATAAGTTAATGTTCTTTTAATTATGTTTATTTTATTATAATATCAAAATTATGAATTGATGAACTATATTATGAGAATCCTTTTCCTCCACTTCTCCACTCAATTTCCTCATCCCTTAACCTTCTTACGAGCTCTTTTTTTTCTCATGTCTTTTATAATATATTATTTTTCTCTTTACTGTGTAACATGTTCTCTCATTATATTTGTAAAAAACTTTAACTGGATGTATGTACTATTTTTTATGTTTTGTATTCTTATATAACAGCTGTTGTTTTTCTTTAATAAATAAAAATTAAATTAAATTAAAAAAACATTATGTACCTACTATGTACGTACAAATAAATTATATTTTTTTATAGCTTACCTGTAATTAAAATCACCGTTCGCCACTACTATACAGTCTGTTATTTATTGGCTGGAAAATATTGCTTCAATAAGTCCGCCAAAGTGCGTATATTTTTGTACTTGAAGTTTGAATAAATTTTATAATTATCGATGATTGACTTTTCAGTTTTCGGGTATATCGAGCGCTGAAGCGGAAAGGTCCAAACTGACTCATACCACATTCAAAACATGACATCAAATTTAATAAAGATTACCTACCCCATCTGGGCTTTGCCCTCTTAAAGTGCAGAACTCATCCAAAACTTGTTGCAACTGGCGACTCGAATCTGAAAAAGAAAGGGTAAATATTAAGAGGTGAGCACAGTAAAACTCCAATGCAATAATTCATCTAATTGGAATGAGGAACTTCAGCCCAACGGGAAATTAAATACAAAAAATGTTTTCTTGCGCGCGGTTAAAATTAAACCATTAAATTCTACGGCAAAGTTTCATGAAAATGTTCAAAAAATATATATATTTCAATAATTACGAACTACCTTTAACGTCACTAGTTTACATGAATCAGCCAATGATAAGAGAGTTGCGGGAAATTTCCGGTTTACGGTAATTCAACAGGTTGATCGGAACCGACCGAGAAAAAGCGGAAGAGAACTTGAGACGTCACACGCGAGTAATTTCATAAACAAAAAATTGACCGAAAAAATTGGCTTAGTTTAATAGGCTTTTAAATTGAATTACATTATTTTTTTCAAAAGACTGAACTTCCTTATTTCATTAAGAGGGGTAATATTTATTTACATGAATGTTTAACATCTTAAGTATATTGTGTCAAAATTTTAAGTCGACCGAAGCAAAATTAACGGAGTTACGAGCATTGACGACTCTGTAAGTATGAAATAATTTTAAGTTTGTCCTAATTTTTGTAGACAAGGACTGGATTCAACTCCCTGGGGAGCTGCTTTAATTAACATATTACAACAGAGAAGCAGAGCATTTAAGAGAAGGTAATGTAGAAGTCTAGACAGGGCTTATGACCTGTCAATGTCTGGTTTAAGTGGCCACTTTACACACTGTGTATTATTCACCATTCTGCCTATATTCGAACATCTATATTCCTTCAATTCTTTCATCTGTTGGTGTTTGTGAAGTTAAAGAGCTGAAACCTTTATTTATGCGGGTGAGATTCATCTAATTAAATTATTTCACCTACATACTAGGCAATGCCTAAAAATGTAATTTTTTCAATTTCTATACTTCTTGGACCAGGTGGATTTATCAACAATATTTTGAGTTTGTCCAAATGTCCTCTTAAATGGTCTTCATCTCTGTTGTAATATGTTAATAAAAACAGCTCCCCAGGGAGTTGAATCCAGTCCTTGTTTACAAAAATTTGAACAAACTCAAAATATTGTAGATAAATCCACCTGATCCATGAAGAAGTATAGAAATTAAAAAAATAAGATTTTCAGGCGTTGCCTAGTATGTAGGTCGTCCTTTATCTTTTATATCAGATCGTTATCTGGATATTTGGCAATCCGGATGACTGGGGTTGAGATAAATGATATTTATACAACTGTACGAGTAAACAACTTACACAGGTCTGGTCGAACAATAAGGAGAGGTCTCAGCAAAATGTCCGTACAAGGTTTTTTCAGAGCATGAATTATGTCATACCCAAAACCCGTACGGCTTTTGCTCAGAGACATCTGTCATTTGTCGCACCGAGAGTGTTCAATATTTTGGAAGAGCATATTAAGCTCTCAAGGAAAAAACTATTATCAAGAAAGTAGTTAAGGACTTGATTTTCTTTAGTGGGGGGGATTTGAGTAAGAAACTCCTTGATGATTTTCCAAATGCTTGAGTTTACTGTTTACCATATTGATGTGCCATATATATATTATATATGTATTTTTTATAAAATTATTTTTTATGTTTCTGATTCTATATTTATGGTGATATACTCATGTGTCTGTGTCAACTAATGAAGAAGTTCGTTGTCTTTTTTTTCTTTTTTTATTTGTTAATAGAATATTAAACTTTGCCAAATTTTTATTATTTTTATTTTTATATATCGTATTATCAGCGCTATGATTTTTAAAAGTTTTGTATTTCTGAAATAACTCCGCGTGTGACGTCAGAGATTGTTCTATGACAGTTCTTCCGATTGGTTCATTTATTTTATTTATTTCTATTTGGGAAAAAAACAACAGTTTTTACATATATTGTATACAGACAAAAAGAATACATATGAACGAAAATTGTAAAAACAGTCAATAAAAAAATTCCACAGTGGTGTAAGATATTGATTAAGTACATTATCGGTATCAAAATAAAAGCAATCAACAATTGTTAGGCACTTAGAAGTTGAAAATAATATAAAAATACGTATACTTATATCCAGTTATAAAAATAAAGTTTATAGAAAAAAGATAAATTAAAATTTAAAGAATAAGAAAAGAAAAAAGTTATATAAAAATATTGTAAAAGGTACAAAAATATAATAATGAACATACGAATACATACATAATTACTGACATCGTAAAACTCAACGGGTGTACTGTCTATAAGGAATTTTCTATATTTCATATAATAGAGATGAAAAATGTTTTTAAAAATTTACGGTGATCAAACCGGGTATTCTTCAAAGCTCTCATATCATTGGATGGTTCATGTGAACCAGTGACGTCATTCAAAGTAGTGCGCTTTTATCAAAATATTTATTTTTGTCTTTTTCGTACATTTTTAAGAAATTTTATCTTACAATGTAATGCTCTAATTTTTACCGCGCGCAAGAAAACATTTTTTGTATCCAATTTCAGGTAGGGCTGAAGTTCCTTATTGCTAATCCCATCTCAACACAGGACTTTAAGTCCCATGGAGTTGGTAGTTATGTCTCAAATAATTCGAAATATAATTAATGTACAGGAACTTTTAAAGATTTATTTTGCATTGTGCCAATCAATTTTGGAGTACGGTATAATCGGTTGGGGTGGTGCGAGTGACACAGTTTTAAATAGTGTATTGGTTGCACAAAAATCCATCATTAAAATAATACTCAGAGTCCCGATACAGACATCTGCTGAAGAAATATTCCATAAATCACAACTTATGACACCAAAACAATTATACGCTAAAACAATACTCACTTATAGATTCAAAAACTACTCTTACTCAAATGAAAGACATAACCCCCACAATACATCACATACAAATAATATAATCACTAGATCCTCAACACATAAACAACTTAAACAAATACAAACTAATACCACTTTCTGACAAAGGGATTTTGAGTATTATTCAATTAAAATCTATAACCTACTTCCACTATCTAATAAAGCAATTAGTAATGAGAAAATGTTCTGACAAAGGGATTTTGAGTATTATTCAATTAAAATCTATAACCTACTTCCACTATCTAATAAAGCAATTAGTAATGAGAAAATGTTTAAAAAGGCTATAAAAAATGGATAGTGGAGCTAAGTAGAAGTAAAATGGATTGTCTCATTCGCCCATACCAATGCTGAATCAACTGCTCCACAACTGTATAGCTTATGTTAGGTTTTTGTTGTTTTCATTGTGTGTTTTGTAATATAAATAATATAGATGTACATAAATACCTTGTTTTTAAAACTGTCTGAATATTTGTTAATTATGTTTGTTTTTTAAGTTAGTCTTCTTTGTTTATTCTCAAATGTAATTTTAAAAAACTAAATTGTTAAGTGTCCTCGGCACGGGAAACCCCAGTGAGGTCATATTATTTTTATTATTAATTATAGTTTGTAAGCGAAAAATATGAATAACTAAATAAATAATGTACAATAAGCTTATGTTTGTAAATAAATAAATTTAAATAAAGCTTACATGCGGCTAAATCCTGTAGTTGTTGAAATTCTGCTGGTGATAACTTGTCCCACCGAAGTGCCATTTCTACGCCACCCCTAAAAATAAAAAATAAACACATTAATATAAAAAAATATTTTAATGATCCCGCTCAACCAGACTGTTTTTAACAAATAATAACGAAGATGGGAACATTTTAAAGAAGGGAATAAAGAAGTCTAATTATCTACAGGGCTGATGGCCTGTCATCATCTGGTTTAAGTGGGCACTTTACACACTGGGTGATATTCAACATACTGCCTGTGTTTAAACATTTGTATTTCTTAGATTTTTCCATTAGTTGATGTTTGTGAAGTTAGAAATTGAAAATCTTTTAAACTTTCGACCTAATGTCACTTTATGATGTGATCAATTCATTTATTGACTGTCAAGATTTGCTGGAGTTGGTGTGTTTCTGTGTACCAACGCCGCGATTATTAACGCTATCTCCATCGGTACGTATCGAGACGGTATAAACTAACGTCGATATTTATGTACAAAAAAAAATGTGTAAAAATTCAAAGTATCTTCGTCGGTAACCTGTAATTGAACACGTTCAGAAAAAAAATTGTGAATACATTTAATTTTTGTACAGAAAACTTAATTTTTCTTTATAGATAAAATCAAAGATAAATTTCAACATCCCATCAGAATTCGGGCCCCGGGCCCCGATTACAATGCGAAATTAACAGAGTTATCTTCGAATGTCCATAAAGAAAAACCAATATTTGTGTACGAAAATGAGTATATTTGCATGAACATTTAAAGTATATTTGTTGGTAACCTATAATTTTTTATATATTTTTTTATTTTATTGAAATAAACGGCACTTAGTGCCTTTTACATATTGTGACAATTCAAGTGACAATTCAATCTTGACTTAAATGTAAAGAAAGAAGGGGCGTCTCTAACATTAGTGGGTAGATTATTCCACAATCGAGCGGCTACTACAGTGAAAGAAGAGGCAAGAAAATTAGAGCGATGACAGGGTATTAAAAGGGTTCTCTCGTTATTAAAAGGAAGAGATAGTCCGTGTTGTGAAAGAGGATGGAAGAGCTCTCTCAGATAAACAGGCGAAGTGGGATTATTTAAAATATTGTGATGAAGTGATAGAATGTGAATGTTTCTTCTATGCCTGATACTGAAACAGTGTAGTTGCGTGCGATACTCGGTTATGTGGTCAAATTTGCGAAGATCAAAGATATAACGAATACAAATATTCTGCAATCGTTAGTTTAAACAGACGTACGAGTATATCCCCAAAAATGTTATGTAGGATCAGAAACATATTTTTTTTTTATATATGGCACATCAATGTGGTAAACAGCAAACTCAAACATTCGGAAAATCATCAAGGAGTTTCCTACTCAAATCCCTCCCTCTAAGGAAAATCCAGTTCTTAACTTCTTTCTTGAAAATAGTTTTTGTCCTTGAGAGCTTAATACGCTCTCCCAAAATATTAAACACTCTCGGTGCGATAAAGGAGAGATGTCTCTAAACAAAAGTCGTACGGGTTTTGGGTATGACATAATTCGTGCTCTCGGAAAACTTTGCACGAACATTTTGCTGAGATATCTCCTTATTGTTCGATTAGAAGTGTGGAAGAGCTTCTTTTAGGTACAGTTGTCACAAACGAGTACGATCAAGCAAATAATACTTGCACAGAAAGCTTTAATAAAAATTATCTTAAGATTCCCAATCAGAACTAGCTCCCTCGGTATATTTGAAAATCGTAATGTCAAATCTATAAAACAACTTTATGTAAAGGCTCTGTTACTATACGCACGTTAACATTATTCTCTACCTTCCGGTTACTAGATACTCCACCCTGATGCTGCAAAAAAAAAAAAAAAATACAACCTTCGGTCAAAGAGGATTGGCCTACTACTCGGTTAAAGGGTACAATCTACTTCCATTATCTATAAAGACAATTAGTAAATTCTCACAATATAAAATTGCTATTAAGAAGTGGATAGTGGAGGTGGGATGCACACGGATCGATGAGTGGATCAAGCCAAATAGGTAAAATGTGTGTACTGTTTTTGAAATGTGTTCTATTGGTCTATATAATTGGTTATGTTTTTTATGATTATTTTAGTTTATATTGTTTATTAATGATAATTAGGTTAATTGGATTAATTAAGTTGTTTTTGTTGTTATTATTATGTTAACTTTGTTAAATAGCTAATTTAAGGCATGTTTTACATTTTGTAAAATGTTTTCCTCGGCACGGGACACCCCCAGTGAGGGAACATTATTCTGTATAAAAAAAAGAATACAAACAATGTAAAGTATAAATAAATATCCAACACCTACGTGTGTTGGAACAACTGTTCTGACAGGTATGTTGAAGGGGGCCCGAATATTATTCTCAATAATTATTTCTGTGAAATTATGAGAGATTTATTGATAAATTTGATTGTTTAGTGAGAGCGTCCTCCGTGGTGTGGTTGCCTCACTCTCAAAAGGTTCCGCGTTCGGTTCCTAGTGAGATTCCCGGATATCTTTCTTCATATTATAAACTTTTTTCCAATGTAAAAAAATAAATATTTAATCAATCAAAAAATATACCTACCACCTACGCATTATTGAAAATGTATTCTATTCGTGTGATTCATTACGAAACATTTCTAATTTCTAACGCCAAACACCATACTAAAAGTTACGATGTACGTATTTATTTAGAGATTAAAATGATAACGCATTCAGATAACAAGATAACACAGCATGTGCTTCTTCTAAAAATTAATCTAGTCAAAAAGAAACGTATTGCCCGATGGCATTATTACCGCCATTCTTATATCTTGAGAATATAAATCATTTTCAATAGTATATATCAAACAAACATTACAGATTCGAATGCCTTATTACGATCTTCAAATGCCACGCCGCGTATTTTGAATGCCACATCACGAGTTTTAAATGCCACTCTACGAATTTTGAATACCACATTACGATCTTCAAATGGCATGATATGTATTTTGAATGCCACATTACGATTTTGGATTCCCACATTACGAACTTCGAATGCGATATTACGATCTTCAAATGTCACGTCATGTATTTTGAATGTCACAGTGCAAATTCCGAATGCCGCTTTACGAACTACGAATGTCACATCACGAAATTCGAATAGGTATCATATTACGATCTTCAAATATTACGTCGCGTATTTTGGATGCCATCTCACTATTTTCAATTACCACGTTACGAGTTTCAAATTCAACATTATAAACTACGAATACGAACTATGAATGCCACATTACGATTTTGGATTCCCACATTACGAATTTCGAATGCGATATTACGATCTTCAAATGTCACGTTATGTATTTTGAATGTCACATTGCAAATTCCGAATGCCACTTTACGAACTGCGAATGTCACATTACGAAATTCGAATAGGTATCATATTACGATCTTCAAATATTACGTTGCGTATTTTGGATGTCATATCACTATTTTCAATTACCACGTTACGAATTTCAAATTCAACATTATAAACTACGAATACGAACTATGAATGCCACATTACGAATTTTGAATTAGTACCGCATTACGAATGGGTCAAAACGTAAAACTACTCTTTAAGAGTAGTTTAGTCGCCTTCTGTTTGATGCGCGTATGCGGTTTCTGGACTATTCGTAATTCTATGCAGGTTGAAATTATTCTTATAACAATAGTTTAAAAACTAAAGGCATGTAGTGATTGTACATATTATCTGTTACAATATTTTGTTATATTTTCTAGCTAAATCTAGTGCTTTGGTCGTACTGTCTGAGGAGTTAAATAGCGATGAAAGTTTGTTGGATGATAATCAGTTAGAGTTAGAGATGATCGGGATTATGAAAAACCTTTTAGGTTTTTGTGACGAGGGCGACATTGCTGATAAATATTTAATTCCAAGTCCGTCTGATTTAATATCGTCCAGTAAAGTGGAAGGTATTTAGAATCGGGTTGTGGCCCCGTGGCTAGTGTCTCGGACTCATGGATCGAATATACTTAACGTATTACAACAGAGATGAAGAACATTTTAAAGAAGGTAAAATAGAAGTCACGGCATCTACAGAGCTTATGACCTGTCATTGGCTGGTTTAAGAGGCCACTTTACACACTGTGTAACATTCACCATTCTGCCCATATTTAAACATCCATATTACTTCAATTCTTTCATCTGTTGATTTTTGTGAAATTAAAGAGCTAAAACCTTTATTTATGCGGGTGAGATTCATGTAATTGAATTATTTCACCTACATACTAGGCAACGCCTGAATTTTTTTTTTTTTAATTTCTATACTTCTTCATGGACCAGGTGGATTTACCAACAATATTTTGAGTTTGTCCAAATTTTTTTTTTTTTGTATACAAGGACTGGATTCAACTCCCTGGGGAGCTGTTAACTATAACATATTACAACAGAGATGAAGAACATTTTAAAGAATGTAATATAGAAGTACTTTGTATACGATGATGGTAAAGGCGAAAGCATGTTTTAGAATTTGCATGTTGGTGTAGTGAGTGTCCCGACGAAGAGACGGAGACGTCTCGAAACCAGTAGACATTAAAGGCCATACGTGGGTTGATACGGATAACTCATTACTTTTTAAAAAGTATTCTTCGTTCTTAAAATATTCGCGTTTTAAGAATAGACGATTGAAGATAACTCTGTTGATGTTGGCATATGTAAGATATCCGTCAATATTGCTAGAGAGATGAACAAGAGAGTACGTAAGTTCATATAATATATACGGAATCGCAATGCGGGAATTTTCATATTAATCAACAAAAAACGTTATCTTATCCGTTGGTAGTGGGGGTAGTTAATAAAACACGAATTAATTGTTTTTTGAGCGAATAAGAGAATTTAATGTTTTTTGGCGTGAATGCGAATGGACATCAGACGCCTTACATAATTCAAAACGCCCATTTTCAGGAAAAATATCCATGCAGTTAAGGCGACATTTTTTTAGTTTTGCAATCAATTATGACGAAAAAGACGAAAGATGTATGCTTCAAATTTGGCTTTTAAAACGTGGTTTTTTGTATTGAAATTTTTTCGTGTTTTTCTTTTTTATTTGGACAATTTTTTACTTTTCTACGTGTAACATATTTTATTTTTTTCCATAGTAATAAGAGTTTTTATATGTCATAGAATTTAAGAGATAAGATTAATTATATATATTAGATATTATTGTTATCAAAAACATTTATAACTTTGTGGTATGACATTTTACACTTATTTGTTTATAAATTTGTATAAACCACTTAATTTTTTTAATTACACTTCGACCGGTTTCGAGGTTACTACCTCATCGTCGAGGTTACTACCTCATCGTCTTAAAAAAATAGTTCTTAAAAAAATGAGAAATGAACTAAAATGGTTATCTGTAAGAAGGAGACTTAAATTTAATATGTTGATATTTATCCATAAATTTTTTCACGATAAATTACCAAAATATTTTAAGGATAAAGTTGTCTTAAACAAAAATTGTCATGAATATGCTACTAGACAAAAGGATAAAATAAGACTACCATTATTGAAAAGAGCTGAGTCGCAAAATTGTTTGATGTATAAGGGTTTAAAAATGTATGATGAGATGCCTGAATGTATGAAGAATGAAAAGTGTCTGAAAGAATTAAAAAATAAATGTATAAGTTACTGTAAGGAAATGTAAATATATATAGATGATGTAAATGTACATAATAGTTTATATTAGTTTTAATATAAGCTAACTTAAGAAATAAATAAAAGAAATAAATAAATTTAAAAAAAATGGACAAATCTCGGAAACCTTTTTAAAAACAAATTATAATATATTTTCCAACATTAACTTACATAGGTCAAGGGTTATCGAGAAATAATTTAAGGAAATGTTTTTTTTTTGTTGTATTTGATTTCCATTCCTAGACTGGTAAGAATTTGATTTAAGGTGAATAGGCAGGGCTTATTTATTTTCGTTTGTTTATATATTTTTTGGACATTTAAATTTTATGCAACACAACAGGAGTCCTATATGTCCGATTGTTGATAAATACAAAAATAAATAAAAATGAACAAAAAAAGATACTTTGCATTAAAAATATTAAAATATCGGCTAACTTTTTTCTTCAAAGCCGAACAAAGTCGAAGGACATAAATTGTTATATTTTATTTTTTTGACTTACTTTGTTATATTTTTTCCGAAATTGAAATATAAATACCTGAATTCCCCATTATCTATAAAACACTTAGCCTCAACCTTAACCATTGGTTTTTCCCTTCAATTATGATTAATGTACATGCTATGGTTCATAATATTATTTTTATTTTCTACTTAAGTACCTTGAATTATTTTTATTTTATTTATTTGGATAACCAACAGCTATAATTATCTCATATTTATATAACAAAACAAATAACAAATAAGCCAATTACAGGTTTTCACAAGTAGCATCACAGTAAGTTAAAAAAGATTCTCGAACATAAAATGAATAGTAATTAAATGTAAATTTAAAAGAAAAGAAAAAATACTACGAGTTATTTCGAAAGCAAACGCCGTACGTCATTAAGATTATTAGCAAATAAATCTATGTTAAATGATTTATTTATTACATTACAATTATTAAAAGTTCGCCATAAATATGAATTTTGCCTATAATAAGATGAAACAAGAGGTGTGTGAAGAAGAGGGTTATTTCTTAAAACTTTGGAAGGAACATTGATAGAAAGTTTGCAAAGTAGTTCAGGACAGTCAATTGAACCAGAGGCAATTTTAAGTAAATAAATTATATCCGCTATTTCACGACGTTTTTGCAGAGGCAGTAGGTGATGTTTTTTACATATATGAATATACTGGTCCGATTTAAACCCAAGTTTCAACCGGAAACACATAAACTTTACAATTTTTTTTTAATATTTTCAATACGTGATATCTGCACATTGTACACAGGACTCCATATTTGTGATGCATTTTCTAAGTTGCTTCGCACTAATGTACAGTAAAGGATTTTAAGTGTCTTTGCCATAGTGAACGACGTAGAGCTACGCATAACAAAGCCTGACTTTTTTATGATGCTGTCAACATGGGCGTCAAAAAGTAATTTACTATCATGGAAGACACCTAGATCCTTTACACATAATGAACGTTGGAGGTTTTGACCCCAAAGCACATAGTTAGTACGTAAAAAATTTACTTTGCGACTAAATGTAATAACAGAACACTTAGAAGGATTGAATTCCAAGCAGTTGGAGTTGCAGTAATCCTCTAGACGGTCGAGATCTGACTGCAGATCAAAGACGTCAGCTGGGGTCTTGATTGTTGCAAAAATGTTCATGTCGTCAGCAAAACAAAGCAAACCATAACTATATAAGGACATTCAATCCATCTAATCTTCGCATTCGTTTGAAATGCCCTAACAAAGCGAAACAATTGTCACGAAAGTTTTGTTTTTATATTTGTAAAAATAAAATAAAGTGTTCAGTAGACTCAAATCAGTGTTTGATTTCTAATATTATAAGCTTAAATATGGAGTTTTACAAAATAAACACCAAATCAATCAATACATGTTTTTTTCTTGATTTAAACTAAGTAAATTTGTTTCAAGCCAGTTATTAACTATCGTAATACTTTTTGTAGCGTCATTAAATTTAATTTACAAGTAATTAAATTAAGTAGTAAAAATAAACATATATATTTTTTATTTTTGCTGTTGGTTCATCTAAACTGCCACACTAAAGATAGCTTCCCCGTTCTAAGGCAGTAAATGATGTATTTTATAATAATATTAAAAAGTAATTACAGTTTTATCATAATGTGTGCTTTTTAAGTCTTAAAAGTAAACAATGAATATCCAGAAAAAATATAATTAATACCAAAATCTCTATATCCTACGTCCTAAGTCATTACTAGTAAAACAAGAAGCCAGCTTACGTCCTTCTACATCGGACAACAATTTTTCTGGCTCCCTCCGACCAATACAGATCAAAAACACGACACACTTCGACAGACTTTTTCAGTATTGTAATCAAAATTTACTGGAATTAAATATTAGTAAATGTCATTCATTTTGTATTTCGCGCAAACAAACAACAATCAGCTTTCCTTACTCTTTTTAATAATACCCCGATCTCTATAACAGATAGTCAAATTCGCGACTTAGGTGTTATTATTGATACGAAACTAATGTTTAATATTCATATTGAATCAGTCCTAAAAAAAACATATAAAATGGTCGGATTTATTATGCGAGTATCAAAACCTTTTAAACATGCAGAGACATATCAAAAACTCTACAAAACATTTGTTTGTCCCCAGGTAGAATACTGTACTCCTATTTGGTCACCTTACTATAATGTAAGTATTAATAGACTAGAAAGGGTCCAACAATTTTTTTTTAAGCAGGTCGACTACCGGTTAAACATTAACTTTTCTAATCATGCTGAAAGTATGCAGTACCATGGAATAAACTCTCTTAAAAATCGAAGAATAATGTTGGACCAGTTATTTTAATTCAAATTAATAAATAATAAAATTGATTCTCCTAACCTACTAGAAAGACTTCCATTCCGTGTGCCATCTAGACCGACAAGACAAAATCTTTTGTTTTACACTGAAAACGCGTCAACAAACTATTTTAAACAATCTACAATACCTAGAATATGCGACCAATATAACAATATATTTACCGAGGCTGATATTTTTTGTGACAATGTATGTAAATTTAGGTCAAAAATTATAGAAATTTTGAGAGAAGCAGACATTTAACTTTATTATTATTATTATATAAATATTTTTTCATTTTGTTTCTTTTAAATTTAATATATTGAAAATAATTTAAATTATTGTATTAAGTGTAAACAATTTTTTTGGTGTGTGCATGAGTTTCTTATTTTAATATATAAAGAAATTTTCAATATATGTGTACATACTGTTTGTTTACCTAATAAAATAAATTAATAAAAATGCAGTCAACACCTTCCTCAGCCTAGCAATCCCACCACATTTCTATGAATCTGAGATAGGGTTATATATCCTCTGGCCTACTTGACTCCCATGTTTTATTATGTACAATAATAGCAGTGTCATCAGCATATGACAATATTTCTCCTTCTACTTTTTTTTGTTTTTACTGAATAATTTTTTTTTTTACAAAATACATTTTTGAAATACAAAATAGGTAAATATACAGAACATCTTATATATAACGTTTCTACCTCTCTAATAAAGTAGATACTTGTGTTTAGAGAGGGAGTTCGTTTCACATTTTTTTTTTTTATAAACAAAGTAAATTAAAACAAAGTAAGTTAAAATTAAAATTAAAAATAAACAAGGTAAATTAAAAATAAAAAATAAACATTCTTTGGTATGGAGTCTAGGAAGGGGTGAGTCTTATGTTTTTTAATTTTAGTTTTAAAAGTTTGATAATTTTTTATAGATTTTAAGTTTTCCGGAAGTTTATTAAAGTTTTTTTTACCTATGTACGTATAATGGTTTAACGCTGTTGTTGTTTTACATCTGTGCAAAATTAAATTATTAGAAAATCTAGAGTTACTTGAATTTTGCACTTCAATTGTTTTTTCTTTAAAAGTTTGTAAGATAGAGGCTTTATTAAAAATTTCTTCAATTGTTGGTATATTAAGTTCTTCGAATTCTAGTTTCGATGGGTAAGTTCTGGGCTTTTTAAGAATTATTTTTGCAATCTTTTTTTGAATAATAAAGAGTGATTTTAAGTTTGACCTATAAGCTCCTCCCCAGCCTTTAATCCCATACTGCAGAATTGACTGTATTAAAGCATAATAGACTGTTTTTATAAGTTTTAGAGATAAAATATTTCTTAGTCTAATGAATACATAAATAAGTTTCCTAATTCTTTTGACCATAGTGGCTATTTGTACTTTCCACTTCAAATTACTATTTTAGATCACATAGTTCATTTACGTATGTAAGAAATAATAGTGGACCTGAAATTGTCCCTTGTGGAACACCATGTTTTTGTTCTCTTTGCGAGTAGTTTGTAATTTTACTTTGAAGATAAAATTGAAGATAAATATTAACTTCCCATTGTAATCGGGGCCCTGAACTGTAGTAAATTCGGGTACGTTTTCGTGTGGTTACTTTTTGAAATATTTTACGCTATAGGGCATGTCTAGCAGTGGCGAGCCGTGATTTATTTTATAGGTAATCTATTAAAAATGTGCATTAATTTGTACTACATATAAGTACTTACATAACATGTAAGTAATGTAATTATAAATGACTATTTTTTTGTAATTCTGTGAAAATCATCTCAAATAACAATTATTATTAACCACGCGATAAACGTAGTTTTATTCTACACTATTTTAATACAATACTTGCACAAAAGTTTATTAACAAATACCACAATGACATTCCGCAGATATTTCCATTATGATCTGTCATTACAGTACTGTCAAGACTTGAGCACTGGCCGATTTCTTTTAAAATGAATAATGCCTAAAACGGCCACTGGGAACGCTACCTGTCCTATGTGATACATAATATGTCAACGGTATCCCATAAAAGAAAAATAGTCCTTCGGAAAAAATGATCGAAATACTAGTTTCCAAATAGAGAATCTTCTAAAAATATTTGTAATCTGCAAGTTTGTTTTAGTACTAAAAAAGCCGACTTGGGTTAAAGACGAAAAATACAGTGTACTTTTTTGTATGGAAGAATAAGCTGAGGTAATCGGCTAGTTTCATCGTTCAGTAAGAATGGGCTGGGCGCGCTTCATAGATATTTTTTTGTAGAAAGATAAACGGTGATTTATAATAAATGACAATTACTTTATTTTTTTCCCATAAACATGGTTACTATAATTTATTATTATTTCAAGTCAAATATAATGGTAAGCTGTGCATAATCGCTTACTTTGACGATTCGCCCCTGATGTCTAGGTATTATAAATCAAAGGCCCAGCCATGGGGAAAATCGCCCAGGAATGTCGATTATAAAATCAATAAAGGTTCGCTCTAATATGAATAATTATATTTCAATATGCATACCTTCCTGTCATTATCTATTGAGGGCTGTATTCCCTCAAGCGATGTATACGATTGGCAAATTCCCTCGTTATTTTGCCGAATATTACATTTTGAAGTGACTTGATATCACTGGATTTAATCAAATATCCGGTTTCAAATCAAACACTTGACAATCAGCAATAATTGAAATCAATATATCTGCGTAGAATATTTATATTAAATATTAATAATGAACGCAATCATTTTTATCGATAAATACTCTACTATACTGACCGAGGTTTACAGGAGAGCAAACACAAAGGTTGATATATATATATATATATTTTTTTACAATAAACATAAATGATAAAACAGAGTATTAAAAAAATAAAGCATAATAACATAGCAATGAAATACATATTAATAGTAAAAATACACGGGCAAAAGGTGGATATGATAAGGTTTGTTGACGATATTGCTATGGTTGCTGAAAGTGAAGAAGAACTGCAAGAGGCCTTACAACTATGGAAAACATTCTTCAAAATAACTACAGTATGAAGATAAATAAAGACAAAACAAAGCTACTGACTGTAGGCCGAATGCAACACCAGATGAGAGTAGTGATGTCGGGAATACCACTAAAGAACACCAAGGAGTTCGTCTACCTCGGGAGAAAAATAACGTGGGACGGTCGGTCTAAGAGCGAGGTCGACAGCCGTATACATCAAGCTAGACTTGCATTTAATAAAAGGTCAACAATAATAGAATCAAATAATATAGACCTAAAACTAAGAATACTCCTAATCGAGACCTATGTATGGAGTATCTTGATGTATGGCTGCGAGACATGGTGCCTATCCGAAAGAGATAAACGGAGACTAGAGGCCTTTGAGATGTGGTCCTATAGAAGACTACTAGGAATTTCCTGGAGAGACCACATTACAAATGAGGAGGTTCTCCGAAGAATCGAAGGTGGAAGGCACCTGCTCAGGACCTTGCCCGAAAGGCGAGCGAGATGGATCGGCCATGTAATACGTCAAGAAGGCCTCCTGCGCGTCATAATGGAGGGGATGACCGAGGGGACAAATTCTAGGGGACGCCTACGCCGAGAGTACCCGGAGGACCTATTGGAGGACGTGCGCTGCTCATCATATGCTGACTTTAAAAGAGCCGCACAAGGCAGGGAGGAATGGAGGAGAAGAATGAATGTAATTGTTGCCAGCCAATCCCAGGATTGAGACCAGAGAAGAAGATGTAAAAATAGGAAACAAAAAAATCCCACAAAGGCATGGCCTGTTTATTTATTTATTTATTTATTAACGGACATTGTCCATGTATACAATTTATAAGGTTTAAATATTACAATAAAAGAATAGTTTAAAACATTTAAAAAATAAGAAAGAAGCATTGACAAACATAAGGGACATCGAGACAAGATCTGGACTATTTATTTAGTGCTCGTTTAAATCGTTGTAAACTTAAACCAAAAAAGTCCAGATCTTGTCTTAAGTTAACAATACGACAAAGGCGGGTCATTGGAGAATTTAGGCCATAGTTTATTCTATGCTGATCGATGAACAGTACTTCATTGTTTCTCAATCTACGAGTCGGAATATTGTTCGTGGGTATACAAGAAAATGTTAATGAATTTTTGCTCCTACAATGAATAATAGACAGTTATAATATTTTTGTGTAACATAAGAAAGAAAAAATAAGATATTATGTAAAAGATAATATGGTATTTTTTTAAATAGTAATTAAAAAATGATATAAAAAATGTTTAAAAAAACACAAAAATATTCCTTATTATTAAAGGGCAAAAAACAAATCATAGAAAAAAAGAGTTCGTATCTTTAGATTGAATTCAGGATAGTGCATGTTTTTTAAAAGAAGGAAAATTTTGAAAGTTTGTAATCAGTAAAATATTATCAGTAAAAAAGGAATTAAACATTTTTGGGCCTATAAAATATGCATGTCTCTGTGCGAGCCTCGTTTTACAATGTGGTATTTCTAACACACGATTCCTTCTTTGACTTAATCTATTTAAATGACTTGTAAATAAATTTTGGTTCTTAAATATATATTTAAGAACCAAAAATAAAATCTTTTAATAAGCTATCAGGGGGGCAATTACAAACTCTATCCTTATCGGTATCTACCGAGACGGTATACTTAACTTCTGTACTATTATCTAGCTCGGTATGCTTACCGACTTGCCATCTCTGATTTCATATGATCGATTTATTTTTTTTTACAATATACATAAGATGCATAGATGTAGATGCCTAGACTTTTATATTATCTTCTCCAAAGTGTTCTTCATCTCTGTTGTAATATGTTAATGTTAAACGCTCCCCGGGAAGTTGAATCCTGTCCTTATCTACAAAAATTTGGTAAAACTCAAAATATTGTTGATAAATCCACCTGGTCCATGAAGAAGTATAGAAATTGAAAAAAAAATTAAAAATTAAAAATTTTCAGGCGTTGCCTAGTGTGTAGGTGAAATAATTCAATTAGATGAATTTCAGCCGCATAAATAAAGGTTTCAGCTCTTTAACTTCACAAAAATCAACAGATGAAAGAATTGAAGGAATGTAGATGTTCAAATATGGGCAGAATGGTGAATGTTACACAGTGTGTAAAGTGGCCACTTAAACCAGCCATTGACAGGCGATAAGTCCCGTAGATGCCTGGACTTCTATATTACCTTCTCTTAAATGTTCTTTATCTCTGTTGTAATATGTTTATATAAACAGCTCCCCAGGGAGTTGAATCCAGTCCTTATCTACAAAAATTTGGACAAACTCAAAATATTGTTGAAAAGGAGATGTTTTTAGTTAAATTTAACTGTGCAATCAACTTTCCTAAACATGTTAAAGTAAGTTTTTAATGTGGTTCTAATTCGCTGTATTATTTTAAAAGCAATTAAATCTGGCACTTATTAATCCGGACAATATGTAGGTAAATATTACGTTTAATGTTCAACAATTTTAAATTTATAAGGGTCTATGAAATATAGTCCAGTTACAAAAAAAAAATAACCGCAGTCTATCAGTCTCACTCAAAGGATTCAATTCATCATTTAAACCAATTCCATCAGGAGTCCCTCAAGGTTCGCATCTTGGACCATTATTTTTTAATATTTATATCAATGAGATAAGTTTATGCATTAAAAACTCTAAATTTTTGCTATACGCTGATGACAATAAAGTATTTTAAAGTGTGTCTTCAATATATGATTGCGAAGTTCTTCAAGCTGACTTTAATAGAATCTGTCGCTATTGCGAGGACAATCAGTTATTATTGAATTCTGATAAATGTCTTGTCATGTCATTTACTCGAAAGTAAAAGTATACTATTTGACTACTAACTTTTGGAGAAAATTGTCAATCGTTCAAGGCGAGAGATTTGGCTGTACTGATGGATGGATTAATTAAAGATAACATAAATACAATAGTAGATAAGGCGTATAGACTTTTAGGGGTTTTCTTACGAATCTCCAAGCCATTCTTATCACCAAATACACTCAAACTTCTTTACTATTCTTATGTACGTAGTCAACTCGAATTCGCTTTATTAGTATGGTCCACTCAGTATAATGTATATATTAATAAAATCGAGAATATTAGAAAAAAAATTATAAGGAGCCTGAAATATCGTTTTGGTAACATTGAAAATGATTACGGCGCATCTTTGATTAATTTTAATATTTAATCACTACAAAAAAGGCGTCTTTATTTCATTTTATTAACATAAACGGCAAATCTGCCTTTAATAAAAATTAATAATACTAACATATTTGGCTTAGTATTTTTTTTTTAAAACAAAAATTTCCTTTTACCCAAGATTTATAAAAAAAAATAACCTAAAAATTATACAACATATTCAGTAGAAAGTTTAAACAATTTAAGAATAAATATAAAAAACAAATTAAATAATAAAATATTTTAAAGTAATATAACAAGAAAATCGTAAATACTGTTGGTAAAAATGAACAAAGCATTGTATATTTTATGAAATGTATAAATAAATAAATATAATTACCATTCACCATCTTTGAAAAAATTCAAAAGGTTTGTTCTATAGAAACAATACCCTACACTAAATATATCCGATACGTGGGAATAACTATTGCCCAGTTCATGAAGTCTGTTTAATGTGGCATTACAAGTATACACTGTCCGTGAATTGTTGTTACAAAACGGTGGCACCTGTCTAGTCATTCTTCCAGGCACCCTGAAGTTGATGAGAGATAACAGTTCAGGGCAATCCCATATTGAATTTACTAACTAACTAACCATCACGCCATTTCCCCGGAGGGGTAGGCAGAGAGGATAGAACGCCACACCACTCTGTATTGGCACACTTCCTTTGCTTCCTTCACATTCATACATCTTCTCATGCACGCACGTCGATTATTCCGACTTTTCACATGACCACTTTCAAGAATTTTTTGTACTTGATCATGCCATGTCTTTCTCGGCCTTCCTCGACTTCTACAACCAGACACATTCGCATCATAAATCTTTTTAGCCGTTCTTTCATCATTCATTCGCTCCACATGACCGAACCATCGCAAAAGACCTTTCTTAATTTTGTCGATAATGCTTAACTCAGCCTTGCATTCTGCTCTAATCAATGTAGGATAAATTAAAAACGTCCACAGTTTTTCTTCTATCGTTGAGTTTTATCAAATTTAATGTTTTTAGTAAAAAATCGTAATTTAAAAATTCATGGCTGATTCTAAGTTTAAAATTTATACACCTTGAGAATTTTTTTTTACTTTTTCAGGAGAATTTTGGTGACAGTTGTAGTAAGGAGTAAGGAGTCCATATTGTAGAGTTATACTCTAACTGGCTTCTCACTAATGAAGAATACATCAACTTCGCTCCACATGACCGAACCATCGCAAAAGACCTTTCTTAATTTTGTCGATAATGCTTAACTCAGCCTTGCATTCTGCTCTAATCAATGTAGGATAAATTAAAAACGTCCACAGTTTTTCTTCTATCGTTGAGTTTTATCAAATTTAATGTTTTTAGTAAAAAATCGTAATTTAAAAATTCATGACTGATTCTAAGTTTAAAATTTAAACACCTTAAGAATTTTTTTTTTACTTTTTCAGGAGAATTTTGGTGACAGTTGTAGTAAGGAGTAAGGAGTCCATATTGTAGAGTTATACTCTAACTGGCTTCTCACTAATGAAGAATACATCAACTTCAAAATGACTATGTTTTTGAATTTCTTAGTCACGCGTAACATGAAGCCTAACATTTTCAGTGATGAAAATACACATATCGTACATGTGATTTAATTGTTCTTTTAAAAATTCTAAATAATATGGTTGATTCGCCGTACCTTTTACAAAATATTGGTTTCTAGGTTTATAAATTGGGAAATAAAAATATTAAAAAAAATAATAATAATAATTTTGAATTCCCGCGAAAACGGTCATTGCATTGACCACGCCTCTGATACGTCACGATTCATGTTCATTTTGAACCTCGTTTGAAACCGTTTGTAATTATTTATACATCTTCACGAATCTTGACGTCACAATTATCAATAGCAAACATGTCGCGTTTTTCTAGGGACATAATCGTTTATTTTTTTAAAGTTATGTATGAAAACATTTCTCCACAATATCTATATTGATTTTGAAAATACAATTAATTGTTGTAAATCCATTTAATATATTTTAATCGGTATTCGTATTATGTGATATTTCCCTATTTTCAAGGCCAAATATGTCGCGTTTTTAAGGAGACTTATTTGAAAAAATATATTTAAAAGTTATGTATAAAAACATATCTCCACAATATACATATTGCTGCTGAAAATACAATAAAAAAAAATAAAAAAATTTACCAAGACCGAGAAAGATATTGAAAGGAAGATGAGTGCCGGGAAAAGGGTGAACGGTGCACTGAAATCCATATTGGCAAACAACTGTTTATCGCAAGAGGCTAAACTAGCAGTTCACAATGGAGTTCTAGTGGCAACTCTAATGTATGGGAGCGAAGTATGGAATTGGAGAAATATTTTTTACTTATAAATTAATTCAAGAAAAGAAACGAAAAAATAAAAAAAAAACACTAATAAAGAAGATAAGATAAGATAAGGATATTATGTATCAGCATTCCCTTTCCGCACCTAATGGCGCATAGGGCACTGCATTGGTACACCAATCGCAGCGTATCTTGATCATTTTTGTTACATGAAGGTAAGGTGATCAGTCTTACGCTTCAGGTATCAGTCTAGGGACTGTGAAATATTCTAGTGTAAAAACACCATTTTAAATAATATTCCGTCTCAACCATGTCGGGAATCGAACCCGAGACCTCTTGCATGGTAGGCAAACGCGCTGACCATTACATCACAAGGCTGACTTTTATGTATACTTATGTGTTATTTTTATACGTACCTGATTTTCCCTTTTTATTTTTATTATATCCATATGAATGAATTGAGATATTCCATTTTGTAATGTACATTTATAATATGAATAAACAAATTGAAATTGAAAATGTCAGAACCGATACGCTTTCTATGGTGCTCTTACTATTTCTGAATCCAAATTAAGACTCTGGGAGAATTTTTGGGCTCTCCACAAACCAGTCTAACCATTGTCTCACCATATAAGCAAATGTCAAGCTATGAGATTCTATAAAACAAAATATCCGATTCTATTTAATTACATGTTAAATCAAATTAAAATTACTGATGTTTCTACCGTGAGCGATCTGGGTCTTTTGTTCGATTCAAAATTATTATTTAAAGAGCACATTATTAAAATATCTAACATAGCTGTAAAATTATTAGGATTTGTACTTAGAACCGGAAAAGATTTTAATAATATAAACACATTAAAATATCTTTACACATCTCTTGTTAGAAGCCAACTAGATTATAATTCTCCAATATGGTCACCTTATCAAATCACTTTCTCAGATTCTATTGAGAGAATTCAGAATAAATTTCTTAGATATATTAATTTTAAGATGGGTTTTTCTACTAATCAATTAAATTATAACAAAATTTTAGACTCTCTTAAATTAACTAAATTGCAAGAAAGAAGAACATCGACCGATCTTATGACTTTATATAAAATAATAAAACCAATGTTTGATACCCCTGATCTACTGAAATTGATTTCATTCTATGTACCACCTAGATTAAGCAGAACATCTACAATATTTTACTGTCAAAATTCTCGAACGGTAGCTCAATATAACTCACCTATCGTTAGATTACAGAATACCGGGAATAAATATGCATCACATTTTGATATATTTAGTTTATCTCTGCCTAACTTAAAAAATAAAGTGACCAACATATTTTTATCAAAAAGAGCAAATCATCTTCAGAAGATTGGGTTGGAATAGTTATAATTTGATTGATTGATGTATTTTGATATTGTATAATTTCTTTAAAATATGTATGTATATCAAGTAATTAATAATGTGTACAGTACGAGTATATTAATATTTCACACTCCATTTTTTTTTTTTTAATATTTTTATTTCTAAGCACTCTTTATACCACATATATGTAAATGGCAGAAATGCCGTATATAAATAAATAAATAAATATGTTTAGATAGTAAACTCTCCTATCGTGAACACCATGATAATATTGTAAACCGATCTCTCAAACTTCTCGGTTTTATCAATAGAGTGACGGCGGACTTCAAAAATATTAATACCATCAAAACTCTTTATTGCTCACTAGTTCGACCCCATCTAGAATACGCTTCTCCTATTTGGTCTCCATTCTACAGGACTCATATTGACCATATCGAGTCTGTCCAACACCGTTTTCTAAGAAAAGTGGCATGGTTGCTCGGATTACAAAGGGGTAATTATTAAGGTAAGTCTTCATTGGAGAGACGTAGAACTGAGATGGACCTTATATGCATTTTCAAAATACTTAATGCTTTAAGTGATGTCCCATCTCTGTTGCAATCAATTTCTTTTCATGTTCCCAACCGTGTCACCAGAAGTCAAAATCTGCTATTTATGAAATCTTCCAAGAGCAACTTTGGTTTTTATGCCCCAATGTCCAGAATGTGTAGATTAGTCAATTCATCACATGACTTGGAATTTTTTGGGATAGATCTTCCGGCTTTTCGTAGATCTCTTCGCGACTAAACAGTGTGGGATGCAGTTGGATTGGCATGGTTTAGCTCAAAGTTTTTGGTCTTTCGTTTTTTTTAATATATTGTGTACTATTATTGTTTTGCCCTTGTTTGTCTTTGCTAAATAGTTTTATGTTCTTTTTGTTCAGCTTCTTGCATTTATGTTTCTTCATGTAACTGTTGTAATTTTTTTATTTTTTTATTTTTATATGGGAGTTGCTTTATTATTTACCTTGCTTATAATATACAAGGTTTATATTTCAAAAAGTGGATTTTTCTGCTATTAAATATCTTAAAATTTATCTAAACTATTGTGATCAGGAGGGATATATTAATGTGGGCTAATCAGGAACTTCTCAGAATTTGCTCACGTGGAGAGGAAACCACTTAAAACTCTTCAGGAGAAGCCGGCCTGTTGGCAGTAGTCAACAGGCCTTCCGTTCCACTAGAGGAGTGTTCGGCATTTTGTTCCCTACTTTGGTTTATTTTACCAATTTCCTGCGCTATATTTATCATGTATGATACTACCTCTCGTGTGAGTTCTTTATTACCTATCACCGATGGGATGTCGCATAGATAACTGTTGTAATTGGCTTAGGTCGTATGTATATAATAAATAAATAAATCAATATGTTCAGCAACTTTCAACAGCGTGGAGGAAAGGGCCATGGGGCGGTAGGAATCATCAAAATTTAAGTCTTTGTTGGGTTTAAGGAAAGAGACATCAGATTCACCCGAGTGCAGTCGAACGTAATCCGACACATGCCGACCGCAGATTTCGGCATATCCAAAGTTTCAGCCATCTTCAGGCCGAAGCCGATACTTCAATCGGGCACTCATATCGGGCCGGGTGGATTTTTGCTGCGGTGTGAAAACAGCTATGCACTGCTCCGCAAAAATATTGTACCTAAGCGTCATGAAGAATTACACTTCAAATAATAGTACTGTATTTGTGAAATCAATTTTAATAAATAAATATGTGATGAATAAATACTGATGAATAAGTGCTATTAAAAGCAAATTTATTGCACAAGCTGGTCATAAAAAATGGAGTAATTTAGTGCTGTGGCAGTGATAGGTAACCTATGACGTGCGTATCAGAAATGACAAGCTAAGACGTTTATGGTGACACTAAATGGAGCCCATGAATCAAAAGGATCAGCCAATTGTGAACTCGTTACACTACTTATATATAATTTAGATCCCTAGAACAAACAATTAAAATAATGAAATATTCGGATGCATAAGTCTATGGTGTTTTGAAATTGAATGATTTCGAATGGATTGAATATTGAATAGGAAATTTTCGCTTCCTTGTTTCTTGAAACTGCTTGATGATTCTTCAAATTTTGAGGTAGTTTCATGTAAGTCAAATGTTTGTCTTTATTCATTCTTTTTTACCTCTCTCTTCAATCCGTGCCTCACGTCTGAGGGTGGTGATTACGCCTGACTCCAGGCATGGCTCGTCTGTGGACAGTCTCTCTCCATCTGAAACAGTATTGTGCTCTTTTATAGGCATTCGTCAGTGGTGATTCTGATAACTCAGTAACTAGGCCGCTCCATCTTGTCGGTTGACGTCCCTTGTCCTTTAAACACCCAGGAGAATAGTTTTCTCTAAACCATCAGAGTTCCCTCTGGAAATATTTCCAAAGAACTGCAGGATTCTTTTCTCGCACATGGATATAAGTCTTTCTCCTATGTCCAATTCCTGGAAAACAGATGCATTCGTACGTCTGGCAATCCACGGAATCCGCAGCACTCGCCGCCAACACCACATTTCGAAAGCTTCGATTTTTTTCTTTTCAGAATCTCTGTGTCCAACACTCCACACCGTACATGAACACTGAGTAAACTAAGGCCTTCACCAGTCTCTTTTTGGGTTTAATGGTTATACTGCGATTTTTTCAAATCTTCACCAGCTGACTCCTAGCACTTTTGGCAATACCAACACGTCGCCGTATTTCACATTCACACCCACCATCATCACCATTTTTTAAAAATAAATTTAGTGCTTTATATCCTTATTTATACCTTGACAAATAAACTCTTGTCACAGGAGGCAAAATAAGCAGTCCACAATGGAGTGCTGATGCCGACCCTATTGTATGGAACCGAAATATGGACTTGGAAAAACAGGGATGAATGTAGGCTGAATGCTATTGAAATACTATCTCTCAGACGAATATCTGGTAAAACTATGTACGAAAGGTGAACAAATGTCGAGATCCATGGATTATGTAAGGCTGAGATAAGCACTATCGACAAAATGAAGACTAGCGTTCTGCGTTGGTTTGGACATGTACAGCGCTTACACAACTGCTTATTGGATGCACTCACCATGGTGGCTCCTGAGAAAAGATGACCAGAGTGGTTTCCCGTTCCATTTTTCTGTCGGGGTTGCTTTCCTTTAGGTGGTTGGTTCTGGTTTAGAGGCGCCAGAAACTCCCCTTTCATCCTCTCGTTATTTGCCGTGATCATACCGTTGTGAGAGCGATTCCATTGCCCAGGGTTCGCGACGTGGACGCTAACGAGTTGGACTAGTCAGTAGTGTTTCCGGTGGAATGCAACTGGGTGTTTGCAGCATTTTATCGAATCACACCCTCCAGCTAGATGTGAATCACTGCGACCCTACTGACAGTTTGAACCTCTTTGTATCTTATATACATCACATGATATATTTTTTATATAAAAAAGGAAACATCCATGTTGGCTGCAAGATATTGCTTTTAGAAATAAATCTGCTTCTTTTTCAGTCTCGTTGTCTCCACTGCTTGATAAAGGCATTTTCCAAACGTCTCCATTCCTTCCTATCACCCGTTATTATCATCTATTTTTTGCCGCTTATCGAGGCAATGTCATCGACGCATCTTTTTGTGGCCTTCCATTGCTCGTTTTGTTTGCCCATGGTCTCCACTTTTTTATTCTGCGCGTCCACCTGCCATCATTTTGCCTCACTAAGTGTCCTGCCCACTGCTATTTCAATTTTGCTGCACGATCTATGATATCCATGACTCCGGTTCGGCGCCTTATTTCTTAATTTTCTTTTCAGTTTCTTCGACATATACCAAACATCTTTCTAGCTACTTTTCAGTGTCACGGTCGTGGTTTCTAGTCCGTATGTCGTCACCGACAATGTACGCGATTTATAGACTTGTCTTTTTAAGCATGCTGGGACTTCTGTTAGGATTCGTTCTGCGTACTGCCGGGGTTTTCGAAAATACCCGGGTACTGAGAACTTTTTACAACTCCTCGGTGCGAAGTAGACTCGAGAGTGGCTCGATGACTTGGGGGCCACACGAACTGAAGTACTCTCTTATGGTAGAGAAAATCCAAAAGAAGTTTCTGAGATATCTGTACATGAGAGAGTGCGGGTATTATTTTTTTTTTTTTTTTCATTTCATTTTTTTTGCACCACAACAGGCCAGGATGCCCAATTACAGTGGTGAATTACATTACAGAACAACCAGGCTTGAGAGAAATCACATTTTTCATTTTTGTGTTCTCACCGGGAATCGAACCCGGAACCTTCCGTGCGTGAGTCAAGCGTCTTGACCACTACACCACGGAGGCCGCCAATTATCCTTGGCTCTCCTTGACCGAGTTTCTCCAGTTTATGCTTGGCTACAACCGTTAAGAGACTAGAAGGAATGTGAATTTGACTACACATTCTTATCGATTGTTGCGCGGTATGGTCTATAATCCTGAGATTATGAGGAGCATTGGTTTGTATGTTCCTGATAATTACCTAAAATAGAGTCAGCATAAATTGTTTCATATTCCGATATACAGGAGCACCCTGCCATTGGAAGGGCTACCGCTGTGCTGAACAACATCGCTCTTGATGTTGTTTGGAAGGGGTTTTCCGGAGCAGGATTCTCCTACTACTTTGACAAAAGTCTGTTCGATGTTTTTTGTTGCTGGTTATAATATGTACGCCTTAAATTTTAGTTAGTTATGTACATGTTATTTTTTTAATAAATGAATTGGATTTCTAAGTCTGCTAAAGAACTTATATTTCGTACTTGAAGATTTCAAATAAATTAATAAAATAAAATGGTTACCTATGACTGCCCTAGCGAAATGAATCGATGCGTGTTTTCTTTGGCACATTTCGAACATTTGCAAAGTTGTAAAATCTCCCATCGTGGAAGTTTGCGGTATCCAGTTCGTATTTGTTTGGCTTTTGGGTAAATAGCGAAGCTTAGAACTTTTTTATGGCATGAATTAATGACTTATTTACGAAATATTCCGACTCGCATCATAAGACAACGTTACTTGAACAAATTCAAGGCGCTACGGTAAGCTGCAGACGAAAAGTATGGACAGAATAAAAAATTAAACAAAATTAAATATATACTAAAAAATATGACAGTAGGGGAGAGTGCTCATTCATGGGACAGATTTTGATTGGGACAGACCATGAATGGGACAGACAATAAATGAGACAGATCATAAATGGGACAATTTTCTCCTAGCCAAAACTACTGTATCTAAAATTATGTTCAAAGCGCTACGATAAGCCGCAGAAGAAAATTTTTGACAGAATAAAAAAAATCAAGAATATTGAATCTTAAAGATTAAATGTGTGCTTAAATAATTTAAATAAACATAAATACGACAGTAGGGGAGAATGCTCATTCATGGGACAGTCCATGCATGGGACAGCGCATGAATGAGACATACCATGAATGGGACAGACCATGAACGGGACAGACCATGAATGTTTATAATCACGGCCATGGGTACGTATTTTGATGGGAAGTTAAAATGTATCATCAATTTTTTATACAAAGTAAAATTAAGTTTTCTGTATGAAAAATATAATAAATTTCCTTTTTTTTTTCTAAACATGTTCAATTACCGGTTTCCGACGAAGATACTTTGAAGATACCGTCTCGATATGTACCGATGAAGATGGCGTTCATAATCGTGGCCCAGGTACACCGATCAATATATGCAATATTTGAAGTTGATTCTCTAAGGGTCAGCCTTGGGCCCGTATTTTTATAGGAAGTAAAAATGTATATTCAATTTTGTCGACAAAGTAAAATTAATTTTTCTTTATGAAAAATATAATAACTTTACTTTTTTTTTTTAAACATGTTCAATTACCAGTTACCGACGAAGATACCGTCTCGATATGTACCGATGAAGACGGCGTTCATAATTGTGGCCAAGGTGCACCGATTAATATATGAAATATTTGAAGTTGATTCTCTAGGGGCATTTTAAATCAAGTTTTATTAAATTCACTAAAATACAACCCTATTGGTCTATGCATTTTTCTAAAAATTACGTATTTCCTCGAATGGGACACATGCAGTGATCGTGGACGGGATTCGTCCAGTAACACGCGATCGAAATACAATGCATGTATTTTCCAATAGAGTGCTCTATGCACCACCGAAATAGTTATTTATGGAGTTTTGTAAAGAAATATCTACAAAAAATATGTTTTGTAATTTTTATATTTTTCAACAATGTTTGATTATGTCCAAATGCTTGCAGACTGGCTGGATTTCCTCCCTAGGGAGTTGTTCATATTTAAATTTATTTCAACAGAGAGGGAAATTTTTTTTCTGAGAAGGGAATATGGAAGTCTAGGCATTTACAGGGCTTATGACCTGTCATTGGCTGGTTTAAGTGACCACTTTACACACTGTGTAACATTTACCATTCTGCCCATGTTTGAACATCCACATTTCCTAAACTCTTCCATCTGTTGACTTTTGTGAAGTAAAAGAGCTGAAATCTTTATCACGTGGGTGAGATTCATCCGGCTGAACCAAATCACCTACTAGGCAACGCCTGAAAACGATTTTCCAATTTTTATACTTCTTCTTTTACCAGGTAGTAATTCAACAATGTTTGATTATGTCCAAATGCTTGCAGACTGGCTGGATTTCCTCCCTAGGGAGTTTTCTGGCGTTGCCTAGTAGGTGATTCGGTTCAGCCGGATGAATCTCACCCACGTGATAAAGGTTTCAGCTCTTTTACTTCACAAAAGTCAACAGATGGAAGAGTTTAGGAAATGTGGATGTTCAAACATGGGCAGAAAGGTGAATGTTACACAGTGTGTAAAGTGGCCACTTAAACCAGCCAATGACAGGTCATAACCCCTGTAAATGCCTAGACTTCCATATTACCTTCTCAGAAAAATTTTTCCCTCTCTGTTGAAATAAATTTATATTTTTCGCTTAAATTTTAGTAACACGAAATGTGTGGCGTCCTCTGCATATAAATAGTACCGGCATGTTTACAATTCCGGTTCTGACAACAGTACACCGCGTTATAAAATAGATTAGGCCAACCGTGGTCATCGGGAGCAAGGAACTTATACAAATATAATTATATTGTTTATTTGATGACAAAAATAGATTGCAGGCAAGTCCGTTTTGTCCCATCGAAGAAAGGTGGATCTTACAAGACTAAATTGAAGACCCAATCGTTGACTGCGCTACAGAAACCGCTTCATCTGCTTTCATCGTCATCAGGTGTAAATATGTTTCCATGACTGATTTAAGCTGCGAGCAACTCGGTAAACTTGAGCGACTTCAGAATACATGCATAAGGTATATTTTTGGTCTTAGGAAATATGACCACATTTCTGATTATAAAGTAAGTCAAAAGTGATGGTATTTGAAAGGGATAGTGAGGTTACTGACTGCATAATAAATGTAAACAACGAATGTCTCGAGCAAGTAGAAGAATTTGTGTATCTGGGAAGCATGTTTTCAAGAGATGGAAGAGTAGAAAAAGATGTTGAAAGAAGAGTGAATGCGGGCAACAAAATGAACGGAGCACTAAATACGGTAATTTCTAATAAAAATATGTCAATCGAAGCTAAACTGGCAGTGCACAACGGAGTTTTAGTCCCAACACTTATGTATGGAAGTGAAACATGGGACTGGCAGAGGAAGGATGAAAGCCGAGTGAACGCGGTTGAAATGCGATCTCTTAGACGAATGTGTGGGAAATCGATGTATGACAGGGTTACGAATGATGAAATCAGGCGAGAGTGTAAATCTGAGACAAGTATAATTGATAAGATTAAGAAAGGGTCTCTGAGATGGTTTGGTCACGTAGAACGAATGGACGACGAGAGAATGGTAAAACAAGTATATATGGCAAAAATTAACGGCAACGTTAGACGAGGACGACCAAGGAAGACGTGGCATGATCAGATAAACCCAAATCTTAAGTCTGGTCATGTCAAAAGCAGACAGAACCGAAGGGCATGTATGACAAGATGTATGAATGTGGAAGAGGCTAGGATTGTATGCCAGGATAGACGTGTGTGGCGGTCCATTCTCTCTGCCTACCCCTACGGGGAAATGGCGTGATGGTAGTAGTAGTAGTAGTAGTCTGATTATCGTAGGCAACTGAAATGGCTCAAAATTAGACAGCGGAGAGACTATCACTCCCTCTCACTTCTGTTCAATGTACTTCAGAGTCCTAACGCTCCTATATACCTGCGTGAAAAATTTCAACGCTTATTAGTTCATGGTTTACTTCTTTGTTCTAATTCTCAAGGCACTCTCTTAATACCCATCCACAATTACTCTTTCTTCTCTAACTCATATAGTGTCCATGCGGCTCCACTGTGGAATCATCTCCCATCCACCGTCAAAGATGTTACTACATTATCTCTGTTCAAATCACGTCTGGAGAAACATATCCTTTCTCTTCCTTAATCTCTCCTCCTTTCCTCTTTCCTCTTTTTTCCTTTATCCCATTGAGTAATAGTTTTGATTTAAGGTAATTTATTACATTTATTTCTATTTTTATATATCTTTAGCTTTTTAATCTTTTTTTCTATTGAATATGTTCTGTAACTTGAATTATAAAAATAAAACTTGATATAGACCGAAAGTACCGCTGTGCCAAATCCATCAATTCTATAATTTCTTGTTTAAAAATAATTTCTGTAAACGCGTCTATATTTTAATAAACACCGTTCGATTTATTAGTCACCAACAAGGACCCGAATTGCGCCTTTCGCAAGGGTCGCTGAAGGTAATAAAAGTCCGTTCGCCCAGGCAATCGGGAGCCTATTGTTCTTGCCGAGAAGGTACCCCCAAGAACCGGCCACATGTCAATATTTGTGAAGCTCAGGACACTTTTAAAAACGCGAATAATAATAGTTTAAAATAATATTTATATTTTAAAATACATGAATTTCAAATCACTTTATTTACAGGAACAACATATTTATATTTTACAATTTTTATGAAAATTATAACGGCGACCATCACGCCGTTTCCCCGTAAAAGAAGGTAGAGAGGATGGAACGCCACGTCACTCTATCTCAGCATATAGACTGCGCTTTCTACCTTCATACCTATTCTCGTGCACGCTCGCCGATTATTCCGATTCTTATCATAAGTTAATTATAAGACTAGGTTAATTTAATATTTAAGTTTAGTAGAATAAGTTTTAAGAACACCATTTGGCGGGAAAGACGGAATTCGGCGGGAAAAGAAGACCGCCCCGACCGAAGCGTGCGCCCGCCAATGAGAGCGACGAGACCAACCGGGAAGGGGGGACGTCGAAAAGATGATAAAAACCGTGACGCCCGCTTCCCGGACTCTCTCCCACTTAAACTCTTCCACTTAAGCTCTTTCTACGGAACGCTCTTCCACTTAAACTCTCTTTCTACGGGAACTCTCTTCTACGAACTCTCTCTCTTCTGCGGACCCGCGAGCCGAACTCTCTCTCCGGACTCTCTTCTCCTGCGTCAGTTGATCTCAAGGGTCACGGGCGGGTGCCTTGCTATCCCCGTGGCCCAGTCAGCAGCCCAGTCAGCAGCCCAGGAGAGAAGCCACCGCGCTGGCTAACCAGCCCTGAAGCCGCAGCCCCAACGCTGCCGCCTACGACGTAACCCGCGCGCTCACGTCGCCGCACCACGGTGACGCAGCCCACGTGCCCACGCGCCCCCGCGCCCACGCGCCCACGCGCCCACGCGCCCACGCGCCCACGCGCCCACGCGCTCACGCGCCCACGCGCCCACGCGCCTACGCGCCCACGCGCCCACGCGCCCACGTCGCTGCGCTCATGACGAGCCGCCCACGTCGTGCGTTCCTCTACGCACCCGACGTCACTTCTCATGCCCCGCCATGGGACAGGAAGCCACGCCGCCGCTCATGACGAGCCGTCCTCGCGGCATACTTCACCGCAGCTGGACGCCGCCGTCCCAGCTACCCCTGTTGCCGCAGCCAGATGCCGCCTCCCCCTACGATGCACCACGCCGCCGCCCCCATCGCGTCCTGTGCCCACGCCGCACGCCAAGGACCCACGCCGCCTTCGCGTCACCACGCCGCGCGCCGCATCAGGGCGTCAGGTTAATTTTAAGTTTATGGTTTAAGTAGGTTAAGTCTAATTCTAAGCTAGGTTAGATATTGTTCATAATTTAATTTAAATACATTTAATATCCACAATTATCTTTATTCCTTTCTTACCCCTCCACATTGACATAATTAAACTGAATGCAACTGTAATCTAATTGTTATTCTTTACGAATAACTGGCGCCCGACTAAACCAAACGTTTCTCACTCTCTTAATTAATGATATTTTTTTTAACTCAAATTTTTATTTAATTTTATAATTTTTTAATTTTAATTCTTTTTTCGAGGTTGTCAAACTTTTATTTTATTGGTTGGTTGGAAGAAATTACAATTTGGCAATAAGCCCGCCAATGTACAAATAACATTATGTACAAAAAGTTAAATAAATAAATATAAACCTAGATTATATTTACACCTGATACCTGATAGAATACCTGAAACTAGTTTTTTGATTTTTTTTTATTTTTTTTTTATTAACATAAACGGCAAATCTGCCTTTTACAAACATTTATAATACTACATATTTGGCTTAATATTTTTTTTAAACATAAAATTAAACCTAAAAATTAAACATGATTTATATTTATAAAATTAACCTAAAAATTATACAGCATATTCAGTAGAAAGTTTAATTAATAAAACATTCTACAGTAATACAAGAAGAAAAGCATAAGTACTGTTTCATACAGCTGGGCAAGTGAACAAAAAACTGCGTATATTATGAAATGCATTAATAAATAAATATAATTACCATTCACCATCTTTGAAAAAGTTCAAAAGGTTTGTTCTAGAGGAACAATACCCTACACTAAATATATCAGACACGTGGGAATAACTATTGCCGAGTTCATGAAGTCTGTTTAATGCGGCATAACAAGTATACACTGTCCGTGAATTGTTGCTACAAAACGGTGGCACCTGTCAAGTTATTCTTCCAGGCACCCTGAAGTTGATGAGAGATAATAGTTCAGGGCAATCCCATATTGAATTTACAATTTTGAATAAATTTAAAAGGTCTATAATTTTTCTTCTATCGTTGAGTTTTAACAAATTTATATTCTATATCTATCTTTTTTATTTTCAATTTTATTTATTATTTTCTTTATTTTAAAATATGTATAATAAAGTAATGCTTAGTAGTAGAAGACCCGTGCTAAGGCAGACTAACATACATATATGTTTTTTTATATATCGCCATATACATACACACACGTGTGCACCCTTATAAACATTCATACACATACACACATACATACACGTACATACACACATATATACACGTACATACACACATACACGTACATATACACATATACATGCATATACAGGGTGTTCTTTAAACCCTGTCACATCTGAAACCACAATGATCAGTATGGGCAAGAAGACATATTAACATATTAAAAAATATATTTAGAACAAAGAAATATTTAAAAAATAAAATATTTATAAAAAAAAAATTCTGCCACATCTCGTATGTCAAATTTGTTGTTATTTTGGGAAAAATAAATCAATTTGAATTCAAATAAACAATGTCACAAAATGTGCATTTTCATCATACACAAATAATAATTTAAACCAGACATGGGCAGTGTAAAATGCATCAGAAATATTTTTAAGATCTTTCTCTGTTAAGATATATACACCGTGATTTGTCAAATTATAATGTTTTAATTGGCTTTGATTAATACGTTCCCCAGTCGGTCAAGCGTTGAGTCAGATTTAAAAATAATTTTAAAATAATGGCTGAATAACCGCGTCTAGCAGATTTATTATCTCAGAAATCTGAAACGTGCATTATTTATTGTATCTTTGATGCTTCTAACAATTATAATAGCAATTATATATTAATATAAGTTATAGGTTTATGAATTAAAACATTATTTTGACTAATCGAAAGATGTAACAATTTTACACGTAGAACATAAAGATTTTAGTAGAATTTAAATAGGACTAGTAGCAGATCAGAAAGTGTACTGTCGGTTCCAGGATGCAGAACTAAGTTCGCACAGAGACACTCTTTCCATGTTGGTCCAAGATCTTTTAATCTCCTACCCAAGGAAATACAAAATATAGAATCCCTTCCAAAGTTTAAAGCGGCTTTGAGGACTTGGATCAGCATGGAAAATACAGATATACACCTACACCGCAAGACAAATAAATTTACGAGTTCTCAAAAAAAAACTAAAATTGACATATAATGAATTATTCTTGATATTTAATTAGTTTTTTTTATATTGTTTGACATATGTGATGACTACTCGTTATTTCAAGGTTAAAATAAAAAATCTTACTCATGAATTGTACTTAGAAATTGCCATTATATATCAGGTATCAGATTACCCGAACCTTAGAGACCCATAACGGTTCATTTATGGTCGAGTGTTTGTGATGGAATAATAAAAGACATGTTATTTTTTAATTCATATTTAAGAAGTAGGTTCTTATCGCTTTATTTTAAATTAAAGTATTTTACATTTAAACATATTTATAACATTTAAAAATATTTAGTACTTAGTGAATTCACCTTTATTTTTTATAACATGTAAAATTCTATTATTTAGAGAAGCGTAAAGCGAATCTAAAATTTCTGATGTTATTTCTTCTTCCCAAACATGAATTAAGTTTTTTTTAATTCCTCAATGTTTTTTGATTTTTTTTCCCGACTTTTTTTTTCATAATCGCCCATAAATTTTCTATCGGGTTCAAATCAGGGCTATTCCCGGGCCACGTCAACGATTTTAAGCCAATTTTCTCCTTGAATTCATTGATCTATAAAAAAACAATAAATTATTTATCATGTGGTCACAAAATGCATTTAAAAATATATATATTTGTACTCACAGTGCGGGCTCTATGGCACGGCGCAGAATCGTCCTGAAAAATTGGGTCCGCGGTATACTGCGTAATGTCCTCGATTGTTGGAATAATATGTTTTTTTAACACTTTTTTGTACTGAATGGCATTCATCGTACCCTGTACAAAATTTAGAGGTCCTAAACCGTATGCTGTCATGCACCCCCAAATCATCACGTAGGGTGAATGTTTAACGGTTCGAGTGACGCACGACGGATGATATCTTTCCCCACGTTTTCGTCGAACTATCTTTCTGCCGTCTGGACCAAAAAGGTTGAATTTTGATTCATCAGAGAAAACAACATTTTGCCAATCCTTCAAGGTCCAATTCTGGTGCTCTTTCGCCCAATCCAGTCTAGCCTTCTTCATTTTGTCCGTGAGTAATGGTTTCTTTGCGGGACTCCGTGCTTGGAAACCATGCTCCAACAGCCGCCTGGACACTGTTTTTACTGAAAATGTTGATGTGCTGGTAGACTGCATCTCTGCGTGTATTTCAGGTGCCGTTAAAAATCGATCGCGCATAACAATTTTTTTTTTAAGCGATCATCTCGGGCAGATGTCACGCGCCCCCGTCCGCTTCCTTTTTTCCGTTCTATGGATCCAGTTTCTTGGATTTTTTTAAATAAAAACCTCACTGCACCTTCTGAATACCCAACTCGACGAGATATTTCACAATTAGATATGTTTTCTTGCGACAATGTGATTATTTTGGATTTTATCGCAATCGACATTTGCTTTGCACTTTCCATGATTGTTGTGTTATGTTCACTCAAACGCGGGTAAAACAAGACTGTTGAGACATTTTAAAATGTAAATATTGTAGAAAGGTGACACATAGTGTCCTTAATTTATTAAACAAAAGAAAGAGGTATAGATAAAGGATTTCTTAGAAAAAGGGTTCAGTAAAGTCAAGGGGCGCGGTAGCAGGTAAACTCGTAATTTTTTTTGTCTTGCGGTGTATTGTGAAAGAGTCGTACAACAGCATATTCTAAACTTTGATGTCTTAATTACATTGTTTATGTCATTTTCCTGTTATTTCTGTATGATTTTTTAATGGCATTGTCATATTTGTGTTTGTATACCAAAAAATTCACCAAAAACAATAAAAAAGGAATGGCCCACGCTCAGACGTTTAAGTCTTTGTGGGCATTTTTTCCAAATTTAAGGCTATGTTTATTTTTAGAATATGTATTTTTTCTCTTTTTCTTTTCTAATGTTTAATAAATATAATGTATAAAATATGTAATTTAATACATGCATAATATGTAACAGTATGGAAAAATAAACAAAAAAAAAAAAAAAATTCAAAATGAGATGGATTAGAAATTTTACAAACGAATTTAAATAAAAAACATTAGTTAATTTTTTTTAAATCTACAGATTTAAAAAAACATATGTATTGAATTATCACCGCAATGATTTGTCGGCCTCAAGGTGTAATGGTCAGCGCGTTTACCTCCCATTCAAGAGGTCTCAGGTTCGATTCCCGACATAGTTGATATAAAATATTTATTTACAAGGGCGTTTTCACACCAGAATATTTCATAGTCCCTGGACTGGTACCTGAAGCTCAAGATTGATCATCTTACCTTCATGTAAAAAAAAATATGATCAAGACACACTGAGATTAGTGTACCAATGCAGTGCCCTATGCACCATTAGGTGCGGAAAGGGAATGATAATGATTTTTTTAATTGTTTTATTTCTGAAATACACTGCGCGTTTCAAGTTCTCTTCCGATTCTTCTCGGTCAATTCTGCCGATTGGTAAGTCGACTTACCGTCAACCGGAAATCTTGGTATTACTATTGTGTTTATGTCTTTTGATGAAATAAAATCATAGATATACTTTGAGTGCACCGTTTTGAAATTGAAAATTTTAAAAATGTTGTATTTTATTTTAAATATTTTATAATATATAATTCTTATGTACGTGTGATGTCACTGAACTCCTCTTAAACGGCTAAATCGATTTACATGCGGTTTTCAGTGAAATTTAGATCTTGGCGCTGCGCTTTTTCATGCTTTTTGCTTTTTGGCGAGAATGCATGTACAAAAAAAAATGGAAGGATGTGTTGTGTAAAAAAAAATTGTTTTTGAATGTTTACAAACAGCATTCGCTTTTTATGGATCCCAATCATTCCCTTTCTTTTCATTCCTTATAGTTTTTACCCATTTACTTCTTCTTAATGGATTTTTAGTAATGATAAATAATATCAACTGACATTGAATACATTTTTGAAAATCGCATTTATACATAAAATACACCCCGTGTGGTAGAAAAGCTGAGTTTCTCCTATAATTATTTAATGTATCGTTAAAGATATCAATAATAATGGGTGGTTTTAAAGTGTAAAAATACTGCTGTAATCTTAAAGAAACAGGATGGGATCACATTTCATGTGTAATTAGCAAATGCATGTGTAAGTAGCAAATGCATAACTTAAAAATTTAATAATATTTCCAACTATCAGATTGTCGAAAAAAACGAATTGGACACTTTGTTAGTGTTGTCAGGGTAGTATTTTTTTAAAATTATTATTATTATTATGGATAACTTATATAGCGCCATTTTCGTAATAAAATACCTCAAGGGCACTTTACATAGTGATTCTATTGTTAAATTAATTAAATTGAAGCTTTTAAATTTGTAATTTAATTAAAACAATTTATTTTGTTGTCACGTGCTACGGATTTATTCAAATGATTTAGAGAACAAATGGGTTTTAAGTTTTTTCCGAAACATCACTTCACTTTCACAGCCTCGCACCTCTGCTGGGAGAGCATTCCATGCCATAGGGCCTGCGACCGCAAATGCGCGTTCACTAAATTTAATGCGCTGTTTGCGTAGAGGTATAATAACTTTTCCTCTCGCCGTAGACGTAGCTGATCTAAGCGTGAGACGCCTGTCAGCTAGTTCATCTGGAATGCATAGTTCCCTTAGATATTCCGGAGCAGAGTTGTGCAGTGACTTATACATAAGCCAACAGAGTTTGTATTCGACCCTCTGTGGAAAACGTAGCCAGTGTAGTTCCCGAAGTAGTGGAGTGATATGACTGAACTTAGAGATTCCGAAAATAAGTCTCGAAAAAGAAAATAAGTCTCGAAAAATTTACCCTACTTTGATCATCTAATGAGAGAACTAATGAAAATTGCACCTCGGATTAAACAACGCTTTGGTGGATAATTGACCAACGTTATCTTTAAACCATCAAATATTATTTAACATGACATAAAAATATCCGTTTCATTTAAAATGAAAGTTGTTAAATATTTTAAGTTCATTAATTAAAATACTCGTATTAATGACCCTTGACTTATCTACTCTGTTGTGTCAATCAATGTTTCCGCGTGTACAATAAAATGAATAGTGAAAAACGTGAAAAATACGTAATCGTTTTCAAGCTATAAACAATATAATTCAAAAAGATAACGTTCAAAAACTCTATGTTCAGGGAATAAACAAATAGAATTGCTGTCTAGTCCATGTGTAGTTATGATTGTTTGGGCAAGCCATTTTAATTAGACAAAAGCTTTTAAATTATAATTTTAATTACGTGATGAAATATAAACATGCATGCGTTTAAATTAATGGATATTACTCAGTGAGGTATAATTAAATAACACCATTAACGCGCGTAAAAACTGCCATTTAAATTTGTGGGTAATTGTCTTTCGTGCCTTCATTCTCCTAGGGACATTTATCTTGATCAGACGTGGCGCGACGAAGAAATATTTATTAATTTATTAAGGAAATCATAGTCTTTATATAAATACAAGGTACATAAGACCAATAAAAAAGTAAGACCAATTACAGCTTTCACATTATTTTTTTATGAATGCAGGAGAGGGCAAAAATAATTAAATTTAAAAAAAAAAGTAAAAATATCAATATTAAATAAAAAGTATATAAAAGGGAGGAGACATTGTGTGGCTCCAACTCTACTTTCCTCCCCTCTTTCTCTGCTTCCATGAACATTTATATTTCTTAGTAAAAATTCACAGCCAATAATAATTAATTAAATGCAGGTAGTAGATGTACATATGTTAAATTGAAAATCAAAATTCAAAACTAAAATTAAAATTAAGATTTGAAATTAAAACTGAAAGTTAAAATTAACAGTAAATGTTAACATTAAAAATCAAAAGTTAAAATTAAAAGTTAACATTAAAAATTAAAAGTTAAAATTAAAAGTTAAAATGAAAAGATTAAATTAAAAGCTAAAATTAAAAGTTTAAATTAAAATTAAAAGTTTAAATTAAAAATTAAAAGTTAAAATTAAAAGTTAAAATTAAAAGTTAAAAGTTTAAGCTAAAATTAAAAGTTTAATTTAAATGTTAAATTAAAAGTTTAAAAAGTTCAAATTAAAAGTTAAAATCAAAAGTTAAAATTAACATTAAAAGTTAACATTAAAAATTAAAAGTTTAAATTAAAAGTTAAAATTAAAAGTTAAAAGTTTAAGCTAAAATTAAAAGTTTAATTTAAATGTTAAATTAAAAGTTTAAAAAGTTCAAATTAAAAGTTAAAATCAAAAGTTAAAATTAACATTAAAAGTTAACATTAAAAATTAAAAGTTAAAATTCAAAGTTTAAATTAAAACCTAAAATTAAAAGTTTGAATTAAAAATTAAAAGTTAAAATTAAAAGTTAAAATTAAAAGTTAAAATTAAAAGTTAAAATTAAAAGTTAAAATTAAAAGTTTAAGTTTAAATTAAAAGTTTAAATTAAAAGTTGAAACTAAGAGATAAAATTAAAAGTCAAAATTAAAAGTGAAAAGTTAAGCAGGAGATAAAATTAAAAGTCAAAAGTTAAGCAGGAGATAAATTTAAAATGTCTTTTAACAGATGTGATAAAAATATGGTATTTACATTGTAATATGTCGATGTCACTAAAACTGTCATTATATGCCATCATATGTGACGAAAAATGGTTTAATAACACTATAACTGTGAGAAACAGAATAAATATATCGTTTTCTTATTCTCAAAGGTGGGGGTCAGTGATATATAAGCTCCTGACGTCACTTCGACCCGTGAAGATTTATTGTGACGGGTCCCCGTGAATAGTTCTCGCCCTCCAACCAAGAGCTGCGCTGCTATTCCAAACGCTCTCGGGGGCAGTAGAAAACACTTTTATAGCGCGTATTTACACTAATACCGTAAATACTAAACCTACTCACGCGAGAGTGTTAAAAATTGCACCCCAGGGCCTCAATTATGAACGCTATCTTCATCTGTATATATCGAGACGGTATACATAACTTCTGTACTATCTGTATCTTGCCTCGGTATGTTCTACCTACTTCCTATATCGACATCACATGGTCGAAACGAACTAATGAATGACCGCAAAAATTACTCCGCGTTCCTTACTTCATTAACATTTAAAATAGTTCTCATTTATATTTTAAATAGGCTTCTGTGATAGAAAAAGCCTACTTCAAGGCGTTTATAAACTCCAATAAATCCCAATTCAAGCAAAACATGTTCGCTTGAACATGATATTTAAAAGACTTTTGAAGACGATATGCTTAGCAATCGTCTGTATGTATCTACCAAGCGACTACAAAGTCGGCTCCTTTTACGTCTCGATACGTACACTCAGGAAGATAGTAAAACAGACGGCAAAAGCACGATCCCCAAACACTAGATTTGGGGATCGTGCTTTTGCCGTTGCCGACCCCTCTGCCTGGAATCAATTGCCTTCAAACTTACGAATCATCGACAGTCCCAGTCAGTTCAGATCGCATCTAAAATCCCACTTTTTTAGACTTTCATACCCTCAATTTTAAATCTGGAAATATAATATATCACTTTAGTTTGGTTAGAAGTTTAGGTATACAATTGTAAAGCGCCCTTGAGGTGATTTTTCACAAAAATGGCGCTGTATAAATCAGCCAAATATTATTATTTTTATAATATATTGAGTTTTTCCACTGACATTTCTTGGTGGAACTGCATTTTAATTATAATAATAAAAATACTTTACGGTTTTATTCCACTTTTATTAATATTTTTTTTTACCAGTGACCGGGTTTCGTCGTGACCGACATCGTCAGACTGTTGGGAGACTAAACAAATTTCTATGTTATATACAAGTGGAAGTGCAAGAAATTTGTTTAGTCTCCCACCAGTCTGACGATGTCGGTAACGACGAAACCCGGTCACTGGTAAAAAAAATATAAATAAAACTGGAATAAAACTATAAAGTATTTTTATAAGTATAATTATTTTTATAGTTTTTCTACACAGAGATCGTATTTCGACTGCTTTCAGCCTATTTTTATCATTGTTTATCCAATTTTATACTTCAGATCATCCCATACATAAAATCATCTCAGCTTATTCAGTCTGATGCGTACAGAGTAGGCAAGAGTAACTCAAGATTATTTGTTGAGCTGCAAGTCGGCTTGCAGCTAAAGTACTTGAGCTGGGTCACAGTGTACCGCTGCGAGCCGCCTTTTAAAAAACAGCTCAGAGCGTTCAAACCGTCTACGTCTTTTTCAACTAGCTTAAAATTGAGTTACCCATACGCGCCGGAAGGGCTTGAGAGCTTTTTTTATCTTTTAAAGCCAAATAACAGGCTTATGAAAGCCATAATAGAATGGCATTAATACTTAATACTTTATCGAAATAATCTTATATTTTATTTAAATATAAATATAAATCTATTTTATTTATTTATTCATATTTTTTCCATTTTTTTTATTTTTATTTAATTTTTCTATAAAAAAGTATTTTGTTTAGTGCCGAGGACACTTAACAATATACTTTTTTTTAAACATTTTTACATTTGAGAATAAACAAAGAAGACTAACTTTTTTAAAAATTCTTTGATTGATAAATATTTACGAGTATATGAAAATAATATTTTTATATGTATAAACTTATATGTATTTATTTAATATGTAATATATTTTCTTTCCTAACTTTGTATACTTTGTGGAAATCTGTTATTAGTTCTGAGTTTATACACTATATCCGTTTGTTTACTATAAATATGTACAAAATGTTCAGACAGTTTTAAACACTACGTATTTATGTTTATAATAACTTAGAGACTTAGAGATTATACACGCGTTGACTTATGACTGCGATAACTTAAGCATGTTCATTATTCAATAATGTTTGAGTATGTCCAAATGCTTGCAGACTGGCTGGATTTCCTCCCTAGGGAGTTATTCACATTTAAATTTATTTCAACAGAGAGGGAAAACATTTTTGAGAAGGGAATATGGAAGTCTAGACATTTACAGGGCTTATGACCTGTCATTGGCTGGTTTAAGTGGCCACTTTACACACTGTGTAACATTTACCATTCTGCCCATGTTTGAACATCCACATTTCCTCAACGCTTCCATCTGTTGACTTTTGTGATTGACAGTTCATAAGCCCTGTAAATGCCTAGACTTCCATATTCCCTTCTCAAAAAATTTTCCCCTTTGTTGAAATAAATTTAAATGTTCATTATTGTTCATTGTGATCGCTGAATTGCTTTTTTAAGCACGTCGATATTTATTTGTGATTTAGCTACCGGAGTGATAACACTGCTTGATTCTTGAATGCTCGCCTCTGCTGTTGGTGGGAACACATCGACAGTAATGTTTGGTGAGATTTTGTTAGCTGTTCCTTGACAGAGGGAAAAGAATCTGACGTTGGTTTTAAAATTCCCACAGCAAAGACAGCACCGGTACGCAAGTTAGCACCCTGACATTTCATGAACACAGTTTAGAGACTAGAAGGAATGTGTATTTAACTACACATTTTTATCGATTGTCATAATCGATAATTCTGAGATTATGATGAGCATTGGTCTGTTTGTTCTTGATAATTACCTAAGACAGCATCAGCATAGATTGTTTCATATTTATATATTATGTAGGTGCATATAATATGTATTTGTATGTTCGTTTTGAATCAACGTTCGCGTATTGTCAAACCTTGTTTTATTGTTGACATTATATCGTATTTACTGCATTTTGTGCTTACCTACCGTACTCGTATTGTATGGGACTCGTCGCACATTATTCATTCGATGTGTATCAGTTAAAATTTTAAAATAACATGCTTTTTTTTTCCAGAATACGGTTTTGAAATTTAACATACTTTTAAAAAATACAATTTATAACATTTCTTGATTTGAATTTTAACAAAAAGGTTTCAATCTTTTTACTTAGCTCTTGTACCATTTTTAATACAATTACAACATTTAAACAATTATTTTTTTTATACTTACGGACCCACACACACGCACCCTCTCCCTCATTCATTCCCACACGCACATGTACCCTCTCCCTCATTCATTCACGCATACACACATTTACATAAACATGAATACAAACGTCACACACATACAATTTCGTCAACTCTTTTCGTATATATTATGTGTCATTAGATTTACAGTGGATTTTTTTTATTGGCTCTAGCATTGTCAATATTTTTATACTTATTTTGTTTATGTAATAGCTGTAAAAATCCCAAATAAAATAAAATAAATAAATAAATATTCCGATATACAGGAGCACCCTGCCGTTGGAAGGGCTATCGCTACGCTGAACAACATCGCTCTGGATGTTGATCTGTTCCATGTATCCGAAGGGGTTTTCCGAAGCAGCATTCTCTTAATATTTTGACAAGAGTCTCGTTATGTATTTTTTGTCTTTTTATATGTATGTGTTATTGAAAATAAATCAAATGAATTAAAATTGAAAGTTACTAGACAGAGGAGATGACCCAGTGGTAATAAATTACTAAAGGCTGGATCCTTTTAATGAACCGCCTCGTGCGATGTTACTCCGAGTTTAGCCGCCAAGTAAAAATGTTCGCTCCAAGAAACAGATAGTCAGAGAGTTGCAGTTTTTGTGTAGTAGTGGCAACATCCGCTCTTACTCCATTACAATACAAGATCCGAGTAGTCTATTTCCGTAGTGCAATCCTCGATTGAATTCCTGTAGACCAGAGGTCCCCAAACTTACTTATCTCGTAGACCATTTGACGATATTTCCTGTTTTTGGTGGATCCTTTTCTTTTTTAGAATTTCATTTACGCAGAGCTACACACATTTCCATAGTGTTTCCAATCAAGCGAAATTATACAATATTTATTAAAATCTATGTTTCTTCCACATCAAAATATCTATGAAAGATCCACTTTCTATTTTGAGACGTCAAACCCTAATAATGTTTTTAACTCTTGAGCGATTGAACGTGAGTGAACGATTACAAATTTAAAAAAACATGAGTAATAGCTATTTGGCGATAAGCCCGCCCATGTAGAAATGAAATACACAATTTGTTAAATAAATGAAATTATACTTACTGTCACTTTTAGTCCAAAATAAGCAGCAATTTTTTTTTCACTATCACAGACTTAACACTCATTTTCACTTTCAAACATAAAAATATTTCACTGTTTTTTCACAAAACTGAGTTTTTTCTATACCGAAGTTTTAGATATTTATATTTGATGTTTTAAAATACATAAATTTTTCATCTAAAATGTCTGAAAAGGATAATTTTATTTATCAAGTAATAATTTATTTTATTTAAGAAGAGAACACATTTTTCTTAGGAGAGATAACATGCTTTTTGGGAAGAAAAGCTGCTTTTAGGGATACAAAACTTGCTTCTTGGGATACAAAACTTGCTTCTTGGGAGAAAAAACTTCTTACGGAGAGAAAATTAGCTTCTTACGAGAGAAAACATGTTTTTTGTGAAGAAAACCTGATTCTAGGGAGATAAAACTTGCTTCTTGGGAGAGAAAACTTCATAAAGAGAGAAAACATGGCCATTGTGCGAGTAAACATGCCTATTAGGAGAGAAAGGCTGCTTTTTAGGAGAGAAAACTAGCTTCTTAGGAGAGAAAATATACCTATTAGGAGAGAAAACTTGCTCCTTAGAGAGAAAATATGCCTATTGGGAGACAAAAGGTGCTTTTTAGGATAGAAAACATGCCCGTTGGGAGAGAAAACTTGTTTCTTAAGAGAGAAAGCATGCCCATTGGGGGAGAAAACTTGCTTCTTAAGAGAGAAACCATGCCCATTGAGAGAGAAAACTTGCTTTTTAGTAAAGAAAACATGCCTATTGAGAGAGAAAACTTGCTTCTTAGGATAGAAAATATACCTATTAGGAGAGAAAACCTGCTTATCAGAGAGAAAACATGCCCATTAGGACAGAAAACTTGCTTTTTAGTAAAGAAAACATGCCTATTCAGAGAGAAAACTTGCTTCTTAGTAAATAAAACATGCCCATTGGAAGAGAAATCTTGCTTCTTGAGAGAAAAAATTTTCTTTTCAGGAGAGAAAATTAGTTATTTATGATTTAGAATATCCCTTTATAAATTTTGTACTAAATTAACAAAATTGGAAGAATTAAATACAAAAAGATGTTAATCATGGGCATAATGGCGAATATTAAACTGTATATTATAAAGTAGCCACTAGCCGATGACTCGCCATAAGCCCTGTTAATGCCTGAGACTTCCCTACTATTAAAAAAGTTTGTCAAAAAGCTTGGCTGTTGGTTGTCCGCCTCATCGTTAAATGGTTAGCGTGTTTGTCAGCTACGCAAGAGGTCTCAAGTTCGTTTCCCGACGGGGTTGACACAAAATATTTATTTAAAAGAGTGTTTTAACACTGGAGTATCTCACAGTCCGCGGACTGGCACCTTAATCGTAAGACTGATCATCTTGCCTTCATGCGACAAAAATGATCAAGATAACACATCGGTTAGTGCACTAATGCAGTGCCCTATGCACCTAGGTGCAGAAAGGAAATAATTAATTAATGAAATTGCAACTGCGATTGGAAAATTCTCCAAATTATAGCCTGCGGTTCGCTATTTTAAAATAATCACTCTACTGTGTAACATTCGCCGTTCTGCCTAAATATCCATCCATCCAAAAGAACATCCAACAACAACAACAAACCATCACGCCGTTTTCCGTAGGGGTAGGCAGAGAGGATAGAACTCCATATCACTCAGCCTTTGCATACAGACCTCGCTTCCTCTGCATTCATACATATTTTTATGCTCGCACGCCGATTATTCCTACTCTTGACATGTCCATATTCAAGTATTTGATACACTTGGTCGTGCCATGTGTTTCTCGGTCTTCCTCGTTTACTGCATCCATCAACATTCGCATCGTAGATCCTTTTAGCCATTATTTCGCTGTCCATTCGCTCTACATGTCCAAACCGACGCAGCGCCCCTTTCTTGATTCTGTCGATAATGCATGTAGCCTTACACAGTTCACGGATCTCGACATTTGTGCACCTATCATACATCGTTTTACCACACATTCCCCTGAGGGATCGCATTTCGGCAGCATTCAACCTACTTTCATCATTAATTTTCCAATTCCATACTTCGCTCCCATACATTAGAGTTGGCACCAGAACGCCTAGTGAACTGGTAGTTTTGCCTCCTGCGATAAACATTTGTTTGCCAAAGTAGATTTCAATGGCACTCACCCTCCTTTCTATCCCTAGTAAACATACTTCCCAGATACACAAATTCTTCTACCTGATTCAGAATATCTCCGTTCACACTGATCTCAAGTTTAGTTATATTTTCATCCCTTTCAAAACCAACACTTTCGATTTATCAACACATTTCTTCAATTCTTCCATATGTCATCAACAGTAAAAAAAAAAAAGATTATTATTAAGTAAACTGTTATTTCTGCTAATCCGTAGGTAGAATGTAAATGTTACACATTGCGAAAAGTGATCATTTTACAATACATTGAACAAGGCGAAACAATTGTCACGGAATTTTTGTTTTTATATTTTAAATAAGATAAAATAAAATAAAATAAAATAAAATAAAATAAAATTAAATAAAATAAAATAAAATAAAATAAAATAAAATAAAATAAAATAAAATAAAATAAAATAAAATAAAATAAAATAAAATAAAATAAAATAAAATAAAACAAAATAAAATAAAATAAAATAAAATAAAATAAAATAAAATAAAATAAAACAAAATAAAATAAAATAAAATATAATAAACTCAAAACATTGTGAGATATAATTAAAATAATAACAAACTAAATAACTGCCAACGAGAAATTCTACAAATGCAGAATTTGGCTGGTTAGTGATCACTTTTAACACTGCGTTACATTCACCTTACTGCCTTAATTTTAACTAAGAATTTTTTCAATAATTCTTTACACCGTTAATTTTTTTATTTATTTTTGTCTTTAAAAGTTATTTTATATTACAGAAAAAACAATATTACACAGTGTTTTTAATCGCGATGGCTGTTTCGGCCGTCAGCTGTCAAACCAAGTATTTTTCACGAGCGGAAAACGGGAACCGATTTGTTTTTTAATTATTTTTCTATAACAGTGGGTGGTGTTTGTCGGTGGCGCGTTCGGATGAACGACAGCGATTTCGCCCGCGCTTTTCCGAGGACACACCGGAACGGACGGATTTTCAACGCCAACTGAACCGCGTGCGAGGGAGGCGGGTGCGACATAGTTGAGGTGTGGCTATCTCGTTCGCTCCTGGAATTAAACACCGTCCTACACGGATAGGCAAATCAAAAATTTAATTCACAAATTCGTCATCAATCTTTTTTTAATATTGCGACAGGGAGGCAAAAATATTTGAAAAGGGATATGAAAATTTAGGAATTTGCAGGACTTATGACCTGTTGGCATTAGGCAACGCCTAAATTAAATTTTTATTTTTTTAATTTCTTTATTTTTATTTACGGAAAAAACAACAGTTTTTACATATATTGTATACAGAAAATAAGAATACATATTAACGAAAATTGTGAAAACAGTCAATAAAAATTTTCCACAGTGGTCTAAGACATTGATTAAATACATTATCGGTATCAAAATAAAATCAATTAACAATTGATAAGCGCTTAGAAGTTGCAAATAAAAAAAACATACATAAACTTATATGCAGTTATAAAAATAAAGTTAATAGAAACAAGATAAATTAAAGTTAAAGAATAAGAAAAGAAAAAAGTTAAATAAAAATAATGTAAAAGGTACAAACATATAATAATTAACATGTATTTTGAAAAATAATTATGAAAGTAGGTCAAATAAGATCTATTAGTCAAATGTGTGGTAAAACGATGTACGATATGGGCCTGCCACACACTTGACGAGTGGCATGGGAAGTAGCAAGGAAAGGAGGCAGAGACGCAGTGTGGCGACATTACTCGTCATGCCGCACGTCATGCTCCTCGTCGTGCCCCCCGCTCCCTGTTTTGTTGGTTCTTGAGCGTGAGTCAAAGGACCGGCAATATGAGCGCGAGTGGATGGACACATAATCGCGCGGTCGCAGTACGCATCGAGCGCTCACACAAGACGCACGCGCCATTTTTGAATGATGTATATTTCTTTGTACGACATTGATATAATTAGCTATACTAAAAACGCATAGCGCGCACGCTGTCACAGTTTCATCGTCCATTGTATAGAAAGACAAATGCGGAGCGTCGCGAGTAATTTCGCGAGTAGAGCAGTGTATGGGCGGAGAGGGCAACATCGGGCGAGAGGGTGGCAGCGCGAGGAGCATGAGCATGAGCAACGCAAGGAGCATAGTGTGGCGGGGCTCATAGGTGCAAAAATGTCAAAATCCGTACACTACGTAAAGCCGAGACAAGCATTATCGATAAAATCATTTTGACATTTTGGTCTGTAAAAGTTAGAATTTAGGAGACAGATTTAAGACTTGATATATCTTTATAAAATAATGAATTATAATTTTGAGTCTACACTTTGTTTAGAGAATGTTCCCCCGAATGTCCCGAGTCGGCGTTTGAGATCGTACACTACATTTTATCTTCTAACCTTCAATAATAATATGGCGCACTTTAACGCATTATCACGTATGTTTATTATTATTATTATTTCATGTCCTCTCCCTAGTTGGAGTAAATGATGTCCACAAAGATCCTCTAAGCATCTCTATCGGCTTAGAATCGCGTCACGTAGTTCTGACACGAACTGCCGACGAACAGTCAGCAGTGCACGTCCAGGACGTCGAGAACCTGATGCCTTGTAAAGCAGGCAAGCGTGGTTAAGGCTCTTAGGAGGCATCCGCAGCACATGGCCAAGCCAACCGTATCGCCTCCGCTTGATGACAGTTGTCACCGGAGTTTGCTGCATCCGTTCTCCTATTACTTCACGTATGTTAAGATTATATATTTATTTTTATTTATTTAATTTTAATTTTTAGTACAAAGAATAAGTTCTTCGGTGGATTTATTGCTAATAGCAATATCTTCCAGCAAACCCAAAAACAGACTGGTCAAAATAAGAGATTGGTCAAAATTTTGTACTAAAAAACCATAAACATATATCAATATCATAATAAATAGGTTTAAATAAAATAAAAAAAGAACCTGATTAATTTCAAAATAACAGCGGTTTTTTGATTGAGGGATACGATTTGCACATATTAACATTAATAGTTGTAAGAGGTGTAGGTAAGGGTTTTATTGTTCCCAATACAACACCTACCTACTGGCCACAATGTACCCCCACATACCTAGACCAACAGGCTATTCTTCAGCTAGCCTCCTCTGTAGACACTTGTCCACTTGTTACTATTGTTCCTCTGTATATCTTGTAAATATACCACACTAATTATAAAGAAGAGTTTTACTTCAAGACCACCAAGGCCACCCCATAACAACTGGCGACGAGGATAAAGGACAATCCACGAGAAAAAAAAAAAAAAAAAAAAAAGTATTTGCGACAATACTTTTTTTTCGCAAGTCATCGCTAGTCAAGAGGAAGCGAAGAATCGGCTCATCGGCGGCATCATCACCACCAGGAGCCAAGGCGTTCGGTAGCTCGTCACGATCCAGTTGACGAGCAGGGGGCCGAAAGCAGAAAGCAGACCACGGTAGCTCGTCACGGACCAGTTGACGAGCAGGGAGCCGGGTGCAGCCAGCTGGTCGGATTGCCAAGCAGGTACGACGGCGGGGGAGAAAAGTCAGGAAGCGGCCGGGAGAGCAACATCCCGGATCAAGACACAAAACATCCCCCATCAAGACCACCAAGGCCACCCCATAACAATAATAAATAATAAAAAAAGTACATTATGTCGTATATATTAAATTATGAGGAATGTGAGATCAGATAAAACGTTTGAAAGGAGAGAGTAAGAGGAACCAAGGAAAGAAAAAGGAATAAAAAAAATACATTTGTGTTTAAAAAAAGGCAGTAAAAACTCAAGGAGTTCAGGATTCTGGGGATATGTAACAATGTTTCAGGCGTTTCTTGAAGGTGGCTAGAGAAGGTGCATTTTTAATATGAAGTGGTAGCTCAGTCCTAAGTCTAGCAGCTTGGACAGAAAAGAAAAAGCTGAAAAATGATGTGCCATGTCGAGGAATGAAAAGTGTTCTCTCCTGAGAAAGACCATGATCAGAAAGGTAAATGAAATTCTCAGCAAGATATTTTGAAGTGCAAGGATTGAGAAAATATTATTTTTTACGTAAAATAATTTGAATTAACCTGTTAGTATTAATTTATTTTAATAACTTTCATAACAATCATAGAAGCTAGCCAATTTGAAGAAAGTCAATCATTTTTTAAATTTTTATATGTGCATGTTGTGTTCACACATAATTTATGAACAATATCTAAACATAACAAATTGTATTACACCAATGTCTTATGTATTGTTTATTGTTTGCGGACCAAAAAAAAAATCAACAACGGGGTGCTGCGTTAGTTTGGACGTATAGAGCAGATGGACAGCGAAAAAACGGCTCAAAGGATCTACGATGTGAATGTTGATAAACGTAGAAAACGAGGAAGACCGTCAAGACGTGGCACGATCAAATCCAACAAATACTTAAAGATGGACATGTCAAGAATATGAATAATCGGGGTGCGTTCATGAAAAGGTGTATGAACGTAAAGGAAGCAAAGTCTGTAAGCAAAGACAGAAAAATATGGCGTTCTATCTACTCTGCCTACCCCTACGAAGAAACGACGTAATGGTGTGTTGTTGTATTAGGTGTTAACATCGATTGAGTTTGTTTTATTTTAATTTATACCAAAAGCAAAAATTGTTATTGCCTTCAAAATGAAATGTCAAATAGACGAAAGTGAACATTTTCGACTCCTCTTTCTGTTTGCGTCTAATTTACAAAATAAAGTTGCCAAAGCTGCTCGTGATATTTGCGGAGTGTGCGGTGAAGATGCTGTGAATTATTGACTAATTTTATGTAAAATACTGAAGGAAAATACAGTATGGACTAATTTGTTGATATTTTTGTTATGTCCTCTTGCGCCCTTGAGGTGATTTTCACAAAAAAGGCGCTGTAGAAATTTCCCCGAATAATAGTAATTATGACAGGTCACAAGCCCTGTAAATGTCTAGACTTCCATATTCCCTTTTCTAAAATGTTCATCATCTCTGTTGTAATATGTTTATGAATATTATAAATAAACAGTTCAATTCCAAAACGGATATTTTTTTGCAAAACCAACATAAAATTATTTTATTTTAAATAAAGAAAATTTTATCAAATTTTCTTAAAATAATTTTCAAGCTTGTAAGACCGGCTTCGTCGGATTCTATACTATCGAGATGATTTGACTCCGTCCCTTTCTGCCACGCACAAAACGCCGGCGCGCGAACGGAACAGAGCATCTATTTATGTGCTCGAAAAATATCGAGAGAGATAAAGTATTTCCGTCCCTCTCGGGGCGGTTCCGGGCGGCGCGGCGCGAGCGGGACGCGCATAGCCCATAGGAATCTATGAGGAGATGCCTTTTTTGTCCTTCGCTAAAGGGCGAATTTCTGACACGTATTTTTACGATGGAACCACATCCCTCGGGGGTAGGCAGAGAAAATTCGCACAGATTTTTCTCGAATTTTCAGCGTACTGTTCAACTTCTCCTAAAAAAGTGTCCCATCTCAATAATATTTTATTTTACTGGTAACAACACTGGAAAACGAAATACAAATTAATACAACATAGTTTTTAACTCTGGCTGTGACGTCACACTGGTCGACATAGGAAACAAGATTTGATATATCTCTCGTATTTTTTCAAATTATGAACTCGTATTTTTTGCAATCTGTATATTGACATTTTCACACCGGATTTGGAAAGCAAAATTTATATAACTATGCTGGATGTTAATACAAAAAATATTTATTTTGGTGAATTACAGCACAAAACACCCAGGCTTAAGAAAAATCACATTTATTTTTGTGTACTCACCGGGGATCAAACCCAGAACCTTCCGAGCGTAAGTCAAGCGCCTTCACCGCTACACCATGGAGGCATAAAATGAATCATAACAAATAGGGAAAACATTTTAGATAAGGAAATATATTTTATTAAATTTATTTTTTATTCATAAATTTCATAAAAAGTACTAGTTTATGTAATATTCTAAACATCTACTTTTACACATCTAGTAAATGTTATCACTGTAACTCTCCAAAAAAAGCGACTAACTCTTGTGCTTGGAGAGTGACTTACACTGTTTTAGTTGTTTATTTATAAAAGTTTGTATAATTTTAAATACGAGTACAGAAAAAAGCAAAATAAAAACATAAGATATATAAAGAAAAAAAAACAATAATACATTCATACTAATTAAAATTTAATGTTGTTTTTACACGAGCCCAAAAAAATTCTTTAGATAAACTTTAATTTTTTTAAATTTTTTATTTTTATTTATATTTTTCGCTTACAAACTATAATTAATAATAAAAATAATGTGACCTCACTGGGGTTTCCGGTGCCGAGGACACTTAACAATTTGATTTTTTTAAATTACATTTGAGAATAAACAAAGAAAACTAACTTAAAAAACAAACATAATTAACAAATATTCAGACAGTTTTAAAAACAAGGTATTTATGTACATCTATATTATTTATATTACAAAACACACAATGAAAACAACAAAAACCTAACATAAGCTATACAGTTGTGGAGCAGTTGATTCAGCATTGGTATAGGCGAATGAGACAATCCATTTTACTTCTACCTAGCACCACTATCCATTTTTTTATAGCCTTTTTAAACATTTTCTCATTACTAGTTGCTTTAATAGATAGTGGAAGTAGGTTATAGATTTTAATTGAATAATACTCAAAATCCCTTTGTCCGAAAGTGGAATTAGTTTGTATTTGTTTAAGTTGTTTATGTGTTGAGGATCTAGTGATTATATTATTTGTATTGACATATTATTTTTAATAGTTCTTAGTTCATTGTGAAGATTATTTTAATTTTTTACACCTTTGAAGACAAAGCTATTTTGACCATGACTTGTATGGAATTAAGGAATTTTAATATTATGTTGGTATCTGAGTGACTTTATTCATTTCTAATTCTTTTATTTTTTCTTTTATATATATATGTATAATAGAATTTATTTGATAAAGAGTGTCTACTGTAGGAACCTTAAATATTTTATATAGACTTTCCGTATTGAATGTTGAGGGTTTCTTTAAAATTAATTTAATAATTCATGTTTGTACTATTTTAAGAGCAAACAAACAAACAAACAAACAAACAAACCATCATGCCGTTTCCCCGTAGGGGTAGGCAAAGAGGATAGAACGCCATAACACTCTACCTTGGCATACAGACCTTGCTTCCTCTACATTCATACATCTTCTCATGCACGCACGCCGATTATTCCTACTTTTGACATGTCCATCTTGGACTTGATCGTGCCATGTCTTTCTCGGTCTTCCTCGTTTTCTGCATCTATCAACATTCGCGTTGAAGATCCTTTTAGCCGCGCTTTCGCTGTCCATTCGCTCTACATGTCCAAACCAAAACTAAAACTCCGTTGTGCACTGCCAGTTTAGCTTCGATTGTCATTTTTTTATTAGCAATTACTGTGCTTAGTGCTCCGTTTATTTTGTTGCCCGCATTCACTCTCCTTTCAACATCTTTTTCTACTCTTCCATCTCTTGAAAACATGCTTCCCAGATACACAAATTCTTCTACTTGCTCGAGACATTCGTTGTTTACATTTATTATGCAGTCAGTAATATCACTTCCCCTTTCAAATACCATCACTTTTGACTTACTTTCGTTCATCGCCAATTCGCTTTCCAGGCATACAATATACATTATAGAGACTATTTGCTGCAAATCAGCCTTGCTGTTTGCTAACAGAACTGCATCATCAGCATACAACAAGCAGCTTACTGAAAAATTATCAATTTTCGCTCCAATACCCATACATTCTATCTCTTCCATACAGTTGTCCATGTATAGATTAAACAACCATGGTGACATTACACATCCCAGTTTCACGCCTTTTGAGATCGCAAACCAAGATGTAAATTCCCCGTTAACTCTTACATACGCTGAACTGCCAGTTCCATGTTTCACATCCATACATAAGTGTTGGGACTAAAACTCCGTTTTGCACTGCCAGTTTAGCTTCGATTGACATATTTTTACTAGCAACAATCTGTGTTTAGTGCTCCGTTCATTTTGTTGCCCACATTTACTCTCCTTTCATCTTTTTCTACTCTTCCCTCTCTTGAAAACATGCTTCCCAGATACACAAATTCTTCAACTTGTATGGCGATACAAGAAGGCTTTTTTGATCAAGTAGATAAGTGAATTGGTTATCTTATCATCATTTTTTATAATATTCATTAGCATTTACTTTCTTGACGCCAATACGGATTTCATATCATCTGGAGCGTTTGCAGAATCAAAGCATCCGCTTTATTTTCAATCTCAAAAAGTATGACCATGTATCACCCTTTCGCTCCGAACTCAAAAGGCTTCGTTTTGGTCAGCGCATAAACTTTCAATCTCTCTCACTTCTTGATAATATTCTTCACAACCCTTGCGCTGCAAAATATCTTTCTGAGAATTTCATTTACCTTTCTGATCATGATATAGATGCTGTAGTTAAATAATAGATGCTGCTAGTTTAGATCTGGGACTCTCAATGAATATGAGCAAAACTAAGCCTATGATCATTGATCGAGCTAATAAAGTAGCGCCATTATCCTTACTGCGCAACTTAGAGAGAGTCAACAATTTCATTTATCTAGGTTCTCTCATTAGCGATGGCGGTGGGTGTGAAGGTGAAATAAGGCGACGTGTTGGTATTGCCAAAAGTGCTATGAGTCGGCTGGTGAAGATCTGGAAGAATCGCAGTATAACCATTAACACCAAAAAGAGACAGGTGAAGGCCTTGGTTTTCTCAGTATTCATGTATGTTGTGGAGTGTTGGACACTGAGGGAATCTGAAAAGAAAAAAATCTAAGCTTTCGAGATGTGGTGTTGGCGGCGAGTGCTGCGGATTCCGTGGACGGCCAGACGTACGAATGCATATATTCTCCAGGAACTGGACATAGAAGAAAGACTGATTATCCATGTGCAAGAAAAGAATCCTGCAGTTCTTTGGGCATATTTCCGGGGGAGATTCTGATAGTTTGGAGAAAACTATTCTCCTGGGAAGTGTCGAAGGGACAAGGTCGCGTGAACGTCAACCGACAAGGTGGTTCGGTACAGTCACTGAGTTATCAGAATCATCACTGACGAATGCCTATGGAAGAGCACAAGACCGTTCCGGGTGGAGGGAGACTGTCCACAGACGAGCCATGCCTGGAGTCAGGCGTAATCACCATCCTCAGACATGAGGCACGGATTAAAGAGTTCTGATCATGGTCTTTTTCAGCTTTTTTTTCATTTTACAACTCACTTTTCCGTTCAATGTGCTCGACTTTGAAATGAGCCACCTTAAAATAAGATTTTTTAAAATATTTTTTAAGTAAATGTTGCTGCATAATTTTTTTTTGCTTTTTCCAATGTCATGTTGAATTATTTTATAAACAAATTGGTTCGCAGTACGCAAGCAGCAACCAGGCCCAACCGTCAGACAGTGGCGAATGGTGATTTTATTTGTAGGTAAGCTATTAAAAAAAAACATTTATTTGTACCTACATAGGAGGTACATAATATAATGTAAGTAATATATACTATAAATTGATATTTTTCTGTGGTTCTGTGTGATACAACAACTCTCATCCATGAAATCATCTCAAACTATGTTACTTCGTGATATATTATATTATATAGATATATTATCCATTGGATTCCTGCTCGCTGAGATGAGTTGGATATTTGTAGGAAGAGAAATTAGTAGGGCCAAAGTCTTGAAAAGGGTTGGCATTTGGTCATTTATTGGGCACACAAAGATTTAGTGGTTGAGATCTTCTTCTTCAAAACGACAATCGCAAATGGGGGAGTCAAAGACACAAATTCTCGCAAGGTGAGTCCTCGTACAGCAATGCCCTATCCTCATTCGACAAATGGTGGATGTACAAAAAGTTCTTTGGCAAAATTTTCTTAAACCAAAGAGACGTGATAGGATATTACGTTGAATAAGAGCGTAATGTTTTCCTTTTAAAAATTTGGAGCAGTTCCATTTGCGGGACCAGCTAGAAGACATATCAATATTTGGAATTGTCATAAGATCGTCGGCTGGGTAGTTAGCAGGGGCGAACCGTGTATAGAAGCGATTATGCACAGCTTACCATTATATTTGACCAACCATAATAATGTTTTATTATGACTTTATTTATAGAAAAACAAATAAATAATTACCATTTATTTTAAATCATTTCCACCGTTTGTATTTTTATGATAATATGAATATAAATATTAATAAAGCACGCCCAGCGCCTGCGGTGAGCCAAGAAACTAGCCGATTATTCCAGCTTATTTTTTCATACAAATAAGTATTCTATATTTTTAATGTATTAACCCCGGGTGCGGGTTTTTTCTCCTAGATTAAACTTGCAGATTACACAAATTATTTGAAGATTCTTGATTTGGAAAACAGTATTTCAAACATTGTTTCTTAAGGACTATTTTTCTTTGAGATGGTACTTTTGACAGAAGACCATAATTACTTTCATGCATCATATAGCGCTCCATGCGGCCGTTTTTAGCACTAGTAATTACTAGAACAATGGGGCCAGTTGACATTTCAATTGAATACCTAATATCGACTGAATTCGTAGTGGTATTTTTTATTTATTTTTTATTGAATTATAATTCTACATATATGTTAAAGTAATGGATAATAAATCTATATTAAATAATATATCACGAAGTTACATCGTTTGAGTTGATTTCATAGATGAGAGTTTTTGTATCACCCAGAACCACAGAAAAACATCAATTTATAGTATATATATTACTTACATTATATTATGTACCTATTATGTTTTTTATAGCTTACCTGTAAAAAAAATCACCATTTGCCTCTGGTAGTTAAAAAAATTTGTACTTCCATTTAATACAGCTCCTTTAGCTAAAGAATCGGCTTTTTCATTACCTGGAATACCATGATAGCCGGAATCCAGGCTAGGGAAACCTGAACATTTTTTTTTTTCAGTAAGTATAATTTTTTTAGTAAGCACATTTTTTCTCTTTTCGATAATTTCTGCCAACTACCGCATGTTCATAATTTTATCTGCCCGCATTTGCTCGTCCTATAATCATCTGCCCGCATCTGAACATTTTTACATCATCTGACCGCCGCTTCGCCACATTCATCTTTATATTTTGCAAATAACTATAGTAAAAGTCCCGTGTTCACCAAAAGAGGACAAAACTACGCAGAAGCCAGAACTTGGAGATATCTGGATTTCTGTCCCCGATTCCCTTTCCTGTCTTCCTAAAGGTAGGATTTTTGTCTGCTAAAGTTTGTTTGGCCGCACACTGTTCTTTTCCTCATCTGCCATCATCGCGCAAACCTCAGAGTAATAATGCGTAATCTAGAGAGGAGACCAAACGTAGGAAAACCATTATATGACTATTAGGTATTAAGTTAGCTACAGTTCGCAGCAAAACAATGGGCCGTGCTCGGGTCGAGAATTGCCAAATGGATAGTAATTTGCATTGTAAATACTTTTAAATATGTATCTATTGCAGGGTTATTCCAATTATTTTTTCTGTAATTCGCCTATATTTATTTTATAAAACTGAAAATACATGTGTGTGTTTGTTTTTTTATTTATTTATTCATTTTATTCACAATATACTTATGTTACATTTATTGAGACATAAATCTCAACTCCATGGAACCAAAGTCCTGTGTTGAGTTTGTTTGTTTGTCCGTCACATCTCCGAAACGGCGAGTCGTAGCGGCCTGAAATTTGGACACGTCATTTAAGATGCAATTTCAAGGTTAACATTGCTATTTTTGAATAAAATTTTAACTTTATATGGATGCCTAGTGCGACTCCGACATATTGCTTATAATCAACTGTCATTATCAACAGTAAACATACTTTAATTCACAAATTTATCCCCTAAATTGAGAAAAAAGGGTATCTGAAGTAAATATGTTGATATAAGCAATGTTTTTAAGCAACATAATACATGTGTCGGGACAATAGATGCCAAAAATCAATGTAAATCATGGGAAAATATTCGGAATAAATTACCTGTGAAAACTGACTCCTTTAAAACCTTTGACGCTCCTACTGCTCCAACCAAACATACTGCAATTCGCCATAGTCGATTTTTATTTATTATAACGTAAATATCTAAGTTATTTACAAACAAAGCCAAGCACAGCTACAAAAGCATCCGATCGAACCGTTATGTTTATGTTGTCAAATAAAACAAATGGCCACCAATTGGTGGCTAACCAACAAACCAACATCGCTTGCGTTCTATGAAACATAGTGATAGGGCGTATCTCTAGGTTACGCGTTATTACTCTGAGGCGCAAACGCGTCTTTTATTTCCCCGCAAAAATTAACACAGATCAACGATTCAGTCAAATAATATCCACATAAAATTATAATCGCCACCCCACCCAGCATTGTACAAATATGTATTTGCAAAGTCAAATTGTTAAATAAAACTGCATTCATATTTTCATACACTGTTTAATTATGTTTTCTGCATGCGAATACCAAACATTGATCAAGAAGCATTTCAATATTATATTCATTAGAATTAATATTTCTCTAGTGCAGAGCCCATAAAGTTGTATCCAATAAAATAAAAACCAAATATGTACATAGATAGAAAATTAAGGGTAAAAATATATTTCATTACAGAAACAAGACGAGTTCACAAATGTTGACAGTCCTAATCCAATTTATCTAAGCAAGGTATGTTCAGTGTTGAGAGAAATTGGACACAAGAAAGATGTTCATACTCGCGGTAAAAATTAGAGCATCTAATTGAGGGTTTTAGAAGCAAACTTTAAAATCTCCACCAAAAACGGAAAATTAGTTATTGATGCCAAAATAAACTGTACATAAAAACCTACCTACCTAAACAATAGCGTTATTCAAAACCGTCTCTAAATCTTGCAAAAACCGATTTCAATTCAATTACTTGACACCGCAAACTTAGCATTCTCCATTGAGCTGGTGAAGCATAATTATTACAAATCTCACAATCATTTTTTCAAATGTTTTTCACAAATATCTCAGTACCTTATAAATAAAATAAAATAAAATATAAAAAATAAGGAATAATTAAAAAAATATATATTTATGGATGACAACCGTGAAGTTTCGCATAAATAAATTGACTATGTTTTTATGAATGTATGTATGTGTATGCGCATGGATGTGAGTACGTGTGTGTGTATGTACATGTCTATATATGTATATATATATATGTGTATATATTTGTATGTCTGTATGTATATGTATCAAAATGTGTATACGAATAAATTTATATTTTGTTTGTCTGTGCTCTATATTAATTTGTTAACTATTAAAATGTTATTAAAATGTAATTGCCTAGCTTGGAACGGGGTATGTACCCTTGTTAGCTGGGCAAAGTGAACATGGAATCGTATTTTGATAAAGCGTGTAAATAAATAAATAAATAATAAAAATAAATAAACTGAACAACTGTGGGTGGCTTCAGCCAGACGACAGAATTTGATCCAGGATACGGCTCTACCCAATGTAGGGAGTACCGCTTTACCCACCGTTAAACTACTGGGAGTTTTACTCAATTCTGACCTATCTCTTGACGCTCAAATTAGTAGAACGATAAGTTCATGCTTCTACCAGCTGAGACAAATTAAATGCATACGCAAAAATTTGCCGGTTGATGCCGCCCGTCAATTAGTAAATGCGTTTGTTGTGTCTAGAGTCGATTATTGTAATGGTATCTATGCAGGTCTACCAATGAACAAAATGACTCGCCTACAATCTGTATTGAATGCCGCAGCGAGACTTATTTTCGGAATCTCTAAGTTCAGTCATATCACTCCACTACTTCGGGAACTACACTGGCTACGTTTTCCACAGAGGGTCGAATACAAACTCTGTTGGCTTATGTATAAGTCACTGCACAACTCTGCTCCGGAATATCTAAGGGAACTATGCATTCCAGATGAACTAGCTGACAGGCGTATCACGCTTAGATCAGCTACGTCAACGGCGAGAGGAAAAGTTATTATACCTCTACGCAAACAGCGCACTAAATTTAGTGAACGCGCATTTGCGGTCGCAGGCCCTATGGCATGGAATGCTCTCCCAGCAGAGGTGCGAGGCTGTGAAAGTGAAGTGATGTTTCGGAAAAAACTTAAAACCCACTTGTTCTCTAAATCATTTGAATAAATCCGTAGCACGTGACAACAAAATAAATTGTTTTAATTAAATTACAAATTTTAAAGCTTCAATTAAATTAATTTAACAATAGAATCAATATGTAAAGCGCCCTTGAGGTATTTTATTACGAAAATGGCGCTATATAAGTTATCCATAATAATAATAATAAAATCAATTGATTAATTTATTAATTAATTAATAAATGAATGAATGAATGAATAAATAAATAAATAAACTTCTTCGATGGAGAATTTTAAGTTTGCTCCTAATATCTGTATCCCAGAGGCAGATGGATGCAAATCCAGAATCTGATGAAATGATATTTCGATTTTCGTATCCAGTTTATGATCATGTCCATTGATTTTGAAGAAATGTAAGTCTCATAATGAAAGAACCAATGTATTTCACACTTCCAGAAGTCAAACTGAAGATGGGTCATGGGGTCTATCACAAACTCTGAATTCGGGCGAAGAAATCTCAGGTTTCTGGGCCCTAAAATATTCAATATGTTACCCAAACGTTGCAAAACTATGACCCGGATTCAATTTAATAAATTTGTAAAAAAATGGTTACTGGTCGAGAAAAATCGGAAAATTTACTCAAAATACATTATCAAATAATAAATGGTATAAATTAATATTGTATAACTGTATAATAAATTAATTAGTAAGTAGTAATGTTATTGTTTATTTTTGCATTAAAATGTCTGCCTTAAAACAGGTTGTACCTAGTTAGGCAGACTAGACATGATCCAGAAAAATCTATTACCTAAGTTTGTATGTAGTAGATGAAGTAATGATTTTTTTGTTAATAAACTATGATTATTATTAAATTACTGTTCTGAATTATTAGAAAGCACTTAATTAAAAAATATTCTTTAGGCTATTGTTGAACGTTTGACGTTTGAATTTTCATCCGTCTGCCTCTGAGATACAGATTTTTTTTATAAAGTTTGTATTAAAAAAATTACTTCTTTGCAACGTCACAAGTTTGTATGACCACGTGTTTAAGATAGCCAATAAATCATATCGTTGATATGTTGTTGTGCCAATCGGCAACAGATTCCCAGTTTCCGGGTAGCCATGTTTTTGCGGTACAAACTATTGGTTGACAAAAAAATAATTTCGGTTCACACGTAGACGTTTTCACGATTAAAAATCAATTAGGGTATACTTTAAAATACACTCAGCAACCCTAATTGATTTTTAATTACTTCTTATCTTGGCTTGTATAAAAATCTTCAATCATTAAACGGCAATTATTTTGAGTATATAAAGAAAGTTGGTAAATATTTAAGTTAGTTTGAAAGTGTCCTAACAAGACAAAACGCGTCACAATATACGTTTTTGTCAAAGAATTAAGAATAGTCTAGAAACCGCTTACGCGCATCAAACAGAAGGCGACTAAACTACTCATAAATGAGTAGTATTACGTTTTGACTTATTAGTTTCTTGTAGACCTCAGTACGCAACTCCCGATTCGAATTCAACTATGGCGTGTTGGGTCGTTTTAAAGTGTAGAAATACAGCTGAGAATTTTAAAGAAACAGGATGGGATCACATTTCATGTGTAATTAGCAAATGCACGTGTAAGTAGCCAATGCATTACTTAAAAAATGAATTAGTTTTCCATCTGTCAGATTGTCGAAAAAAACAAAATGGATAAATCGTTAGTGTTGCCAGGGTAGAAAAAACTTTTTAACCCTACTTTGCTCATCTAATGAAAAAATTAATGAAAATTAGACCTCGGATTAAGACACTCCGTGGTGGACATTTGAACGACATTATCTTTAAAACATCAAATATTATTTAACGTGATATAAAAATATCTGTTTCATGTAAAATAAAATTTGTTTTATATTTTAAGTTCAAAGTTCCTTTACTTATCTACTCTGTTGTGTCAATCAATGTTTCCGCGTGCACAATAAAATTTTAGAGAAATTAACAAATTGCTTTTTTTCTACCTTACATGTGTGTTATGATTATATCCTTTCCCATCTGGCAACATTACGCGGCGGCAAAGTGGGGGGATTTTCGGACACAGTCCGATGTATTCAAATATGATTCTACGCTCCTTCTGGACTATTCTTAATAAACGTGTTTTGTTTTGGATACATTACCAAATGAAATATGGATGTTCAAACATAGACAAAGTGGTGAATGTTACACTGTGTTAAGTGGCAACTTAAACCAGCAAATAACAGATCATACACCCACATACGCCTAGACTTCTACATCCATTATTAAAAATGTTTTGCCTCTCTGATGCAATAAATTTACAACTCAAAATATTTAACAATATGGGCTAGACACTAATTTCTATAATCACATTCTAAATAGTTAACAATAATTTAAATCCTTTTCAGTTTTTTTTATGTTTTTTATAATTTTAAAATATATACTTTAAGTAGTAGAATACATTTGTGTATAAGTATAGATAATATATTTGTTTGCTTAAGTCTAACATATTTAGATTATTTCAAATAGTTATTGATATTATGATTAATATTCCCTACAATAATTATTAACATTTTTAATGCAAATAAGTCTCGAATAAAGATTAAAACTATATGATTTTTCGATCGTCCAAATTATAACTAGGTAACGGGTATTTTTTCGTCGTGATAAAACTTTCGATTGGTAACACTGCAAATCTCCAATAGGGAATTATCACATACTTCGTGAGAAATGTTTTCATTTATAATTTTTAAAATAAAATTTAAAAAAATATTTCTTTACTAAAATGCGACATGTTGGCCTTGACAATTGTGACGTCAAGATTCCTGACTATGTTCCATTTTAATTTGAACGGTCACAAAAAAGCTCAAAATTAAACCGAATCATGGGGTATTAGGGGCGTGGCCGATGCAATGAACCGTTTTCGCGGTAATTTAAAATTATAATTGTAAAAAAAAATTATGCTATATTTTTACTAGACAGTATTTCATAGACCATTATTGATTTAAAATTATCGGGTTGTGGTCCCGTGGCTAGTGACGTGGACTCATGAATCAAAGATCAGAGGATCGCACCCCACTCTACCACAACTTGATTTCAAACAAACAAACAAACAAACCATCATGCAGTTTCCCCGTATGGGTAGGCAGAGAGGAAAGAACGCCATATCAATCTATCTTGGCATACAAACCTCGCTTCCTCTGCATTCATACATCTTGTCATGCACGCACGCCGATTATTCCTACTCTTGACATGTCCATCTTCAAGTACTCGATGGACTTGATCGTGCCATGTCTTTCTCGGTCTTCCTCGTTTTCTGAATCCATCAACATTCGCATCGTAGATCCTTTCAACCGCGCTGTCCATGCGCTCTACGTGTCCAAACCAACGCAGCACCCCTTTCTTGATTCTGTCGATAATGCATGTCTCGGCCTTACACACTTCACGGATCTCGACATGTGTGCACCTATCATACATCGTTTTACCACACATTCGTCTGAGGGATCGCATTTCGACAGCATTCGACCTACTTTCATCATCATCTTTCCAATTCCATACTTCGCTCCCATACATTAGAGTTGGCACTAGAACTCCGTTGTGAACTGCCAGTTTAGCCTCCTGCGATAAACATTTTTCTAACAGTGAGTTATTTACAACTCGTTGAAAATGGCAAACAAAATTGAATTATTTGGGCAAATCATAAAAACGCAAAGATTTCTTTAAAAAATAAAAATAAAATTGCAAATAAAAAAAAATTATAAAGTGATATTTCCCAATTGTCCGGATAAATGACTGCTAGATTTTATTGCTTTTGAAATAATACAGTGAATGTTTATTTAGAAAATCAACAATGTTTTGAGTTTTTTCCAAATTTTTGTAGACTAGGACTGGATTCACACTTTTAATACTTTCTTGAAAAAAAATTTGTTCGTTCTAAATATATTTTCAAATATGCTGATATGTCATTTTGACCAAACTGATCATCGTGGTTTCGGATGTGACAGGCTTTAAAGAACAACCTGTATATTGAAAATGTCTCGAGTCTACGTGAAACGCGCGCACAGATCTTGGTACAAATATTTTTTTGAAAAATGGCGTATTTTTTATGAATTTGACCACAAATTTCACCCAAATTGTGTATTACACTACACGATATTGATAAGGTCAAATCTTGTGCAAGATCTTGTACCATTTTCATGCGACGAACATTACATTTGAAAAATGCTTGCAAATTGAGGAAATTTACTTTTAAAATTAGTGTTCAGTTCGCCAAACGTAGAGCTCTTCGTGAAACTACGAATTCACTGCGTGACAAATTCGGCGACAACATTATTTCCAGACACTACTACTACTACTACTACCATCACGCCATTTCCCCGTAGGGGTAGGCAGAGAGAATGGACCGCCACACACGTCTATCCTGGCATACACTCCTAGCCTCTTCCACATTCATACATCTTTTCATACATGCCCTTCGGTTCTGTCTGCTTTTGACATGACCAGACTTAAGATTTTGGTTTATCTGATCATGCCACGTCTTCCTTGGTCGTCCTCGTCTAACGTTGCCATTCATTTTTGCCATAAATACTTGTTTTACCATTCTCTCGTCGTCCATTCGTTCTACGTGACCAAACCATCTCAGAGACCCTTTCTTAATCTTATCAATTATACTTGTTTCAGATTTACACTCTCGCCTGATTTCATCATTCGTAACCCTGTCATACATTGATTTCCCACACATTCGTCTAAGAGATTGCATTTCAACCGCGTTCTCTCGGCTTTCATCCTTCCTCTGCCAGTTCCATGTTTTACTTCCATACATAAGTGTTGGGACTAAAACACAGTCCGGTTAATGAATGGCCTCCGCGATCTGTTATTTGACGCCATCGATTATTACCTATGGGACAGCGTTTAAGTCCATGGTTTACGTAAATAAACCGACAACTCTTGAAGCATTGGAAGCCAATATAATACGCACCATTTCAAAAGGATTTGTTGGAAAATTTTGACCGAAAATCGAACCGACAGAATGCGCTACATAACTGTCGTTAGTCTGATATTATCTTTAAAAAATACATTTGTATTTTTATTATTTACAACACAATAAAAACAAACTTGTCCCAACAAATATTACACAACAAACCATCGCTATAACGAGGATAGAACGCCATAACACTCTATCTTGGCATACAGACCTCGCTTCCTCTACATTCATACATCTTCTTATGCACGCACGCCGATTATTCCTACTTTTGACATGTCCATCTTCAAGTATTTGATGGACTTGATCGTGCCATGTCTTTCTCGCTCTTCCTCGTTTTCTGCATCCATCAACATTTGCATCGTAGATCCTTTTAGTCGTTCTTTCGCTGTCCATTCGCTCTTCATGTCCAAACCAACGCAGCACCCCTTTCTTAATTCTGTCAATAATGCATGTCTCAGCCTTACACACTTCACGGATCTCGACATCTGTGCACCTGTCATACATCGTTTTACCACACATTCGCCTGAGGGATCGCATTTCGACAGCATTCAACCTACTTTTATCATTATTTTTCCAATTCCATACTTCGCTCCCATACATTAGAGTTGGAACTAGAACTCCGCTGTGAACTGCTAGTTTAGCCTCCTGCGATAAACATTTGTTTGCCAAAGTAGATTTTAGTGCACCGTTCACCCTGTTCCCGGCACTCACCCTCCTTTCAATATCTTAACGGCCTTTCCGTCCCTAGTAAACATACTTCCCAGGTACACAAATTCTTCTACCTGATTCAGAATATCTCCGTTCACGCTGATCTCACATTTAGTTATATTTGCATCCCTTTCAAAAACCATCACTTCCGATTTATCAACATTCATAAGCAAATCGTTTTTCTTGTTTGCTTCTTTTATTTCAATTGAAAGTTATATCACGCTTGAAAAACGCCCTACGTTTATGACATCGAAGTGCGTAAAATGTCCCTTAATACAATGAAAAGGTAGATGATTTACCTGTGTTTGTTAGGAAGTTGCGAATGTGGAATTTTAGCATAAGTAAAGACATGCACACACGTTGACACAAAATATTCAAAACAAAACAGTCAACATAAACTAGAGATAAAACGGATATCCGGTAACTATCCGGTACCCGGTCTAATTTTACTACCCGGCCGGATACCGGATAGCAGCTCAATAACCTAAAATACATTTAACTGCGAAAATTTCATAAAATCAACGCCACTAAATGTATTTATTGATATCGAGCGTATTTGGGAAAAAATACATAATCCTCATTATTTGAAAGATTGACAGTGTTCAGTATGCACTCTAGAAAAATAATTTTACTCACGAATAAAAATTGTTTATTTAAAAATATTTTCCAATTTAAAATATATTTGCGTGGAAAAAATAATGCGCAAGGGGCGAAACCGCCCGAAGCCATTTTAATTATTGAATTAATAAACTTTTAAACCATATTGATATGCAACTCGTTGATCGATAAGTGATCATCAAAAAAAATTAACCCCTTTGTATTTTATGACCATTAAAAGTTTTTTTTAAACTATGAGAAAAATTCGAGTACCAATGTGTTTTTACTGTTTTTTCGACTATAGGCCGGATAGCTTAGACGTACGCTGGATGTATCCGGTGTCCGGCCAACCACTATCCGTTTCATCACTTACATAATCATTATCAGGAAAAGATCAGTTTCCTATTTAGGGAGAAGACAATTTTACAAAATAAATTTTATCCATGGCAGTTAAAAAATACGAAATGGGAAAAACCTCGGCACGGAGTAATGCGCGCGCTACCGTTTACAGAGACGCCATGGCATTTCACTCTTTTATTTATTTATCAATTTCAAAATTAATTGACTTACTCTGTATCTTTAGGCTGTGCCCGTATTAAGCCATAATAAATACCAGGGAATCGATAAATTATATAATTTATAACAAAAGGGTTGAAAAAATTTGACTAGCGAGAACTTCACTCAGCTGGCGGCCATTATTCTTTGGTTTGAAATTTCCTTAATTTATATTATTAATAAAATATCGACAATAGTTAATGGGGTTCGAACTGCCAGTAGGGTAGCAGTGAGTCACATCTTGCTGGAGGGTGGGATTCTATAAAATGCTGCGAACGCCCAGTTGCATTCCACCGGCAACACCACTGACTAGTCCAACTCGTTAGCGTCCACGTCGCGAACCCCGGGCAATGGGATCACACTCATAACGGCGTGATCACAGCAGATAACGAGAGGATGATAGGCGAGTTTCTGGCGCCTCCAAACAAGAACCAACCAGCTAAGTATTCGGTTATATGCATTTTAAATAAATAAATACATTTATTTAAAAGTAATTACAACGCAAATCAATATCGATTTGGCAATTCTCGACCTGAGTACGGCCCGTTGTTTTTCTGCAAACTGTAGCTAACTTCGTGTTTGGAAAAATCATACTTAATTTTTTGTGCGTATGGGCGTCTGTATAAGTGATAGCGCGTGCCTTATTACTCTGAAGAATTTCAAACTTTAAACTCAAAAAGTGTTAGTAAATGTCAGTTAATATTTGTATAAAACAACTAGCCGACATTTCTATGTCTACCTAAAGGTACTTAAAAGTGCTGCTGGTTTCATCAAAAGAACATTTCGGATTTTTTGACATATTAAAAAGTGCTACTGGTTTCATCAAAACATCAAAATAACATTTCGGGATTTTTGACACACTTGAGTGCTGCTGGTTTCATCAAAAGAACATTTCGGATTTTTTTGACATATTGAAAAGTGCTACTGGTTTCATCTAAACATCAAAATAACAATTCGGGATTTTTTTCGACAAACTAAAAAGTGCTACTGCTTTCATCAAAATAACATTTCGGATTTTTTCGACATATTAAATAACTGGTTTCATCAAAACATCAAAATAACATTTCGTGATTTTTTGACATACTAAAAGGTGCTACAGGTTTCATCAAAATAACATTTCGGGATTTTTGACACACTTGAGTGCTGCTGGTTTCATCAAAAGAACATTTCGGATTTTTTTGACATACTAAAAAGTGCTACTGCTTTCATCAAAATAACATTTCGGATTTTTTCGACATATTGAAAAGTGCTACTGGTTTCATCTAAACATCAAAATAACAATTCGGGATTTTTTTCGACAAACTAAAAAGTGCTACTGCTTTCATCAAAATAACATTTCGGATTTTTTCGACATATTAAATAACTGGTTTCATCAAAACATCAAAATAACATTTCGTGATTTTTTGACATACTAAAAGGTGCTACAGGTTTCATCAAAATAACATTTCGGGATTTTTGACACACTTGAGTGCTGCTGGTTTCATCAAAAGAACATTTCGGATTTTTTTGACATACTGAAAAGTGCTACTGGTTTCATCTAAACATCAAAATAACATTTCGGGATTTTTTTCGACATACTAAAAAGTGCTACTGCTTTCATCAAAATAACATTTCGGATTTTTTTGACATTTTAAAAAGTGCTACTGGTTTCATCAAAATAACATTTCGGGATTTTGACATACCAAAAAGTGCTGCTGGTTTCATCAAAATAGCATTTCGGGAATTATTTGACGCTAAGGGACTATAAATATAATTTGACCATTACGTTTTATTATATATGTATAATTATTATGCACGAATAATGTATAATATTGATATTAATGTTTTACAATAATCCTTCGCCACATCAAGAAATCACAAACATGCCTCTACCTTCTACTGACTATAAATTAAAATCTTTTAGCTGTATTACATGGGTTAGAAAACTGGCCAGAAAACTGACCAGATTTGGCTCAGAAAGTTTGCATAGACGCGCATACTGTGGGCGTAACTCTTACTGGCTTTTAGTATAGTATTAAAATATGTGCGCTTAAAAAAGAATAAAAGTTTACTGTTTTTTATGTATTTAATACGTGAACACAGATAATCATACCTTAAAATGGATGAAAATGCTACAAAATGCCTTAGCTATTAGGCACAAAAAACATGTGTATTTTTGTGTAAATGGCAGCTTTCAAAATGAACTGGGAGTTAACTGGGAGGGCTAAAAATAGCAGGCACCACATTCAACAGTATGAAGAACATTTAAGAGAAGGTAATATAGAAGTCTAGGCATCTACAGGGCTTATGACCTGTCAATGGCTGGTTTACGTGGCCACTTTACACACTGTGTAACATTCACCATTCTGCCCATATTTAATCTCTGTTGTAATATGTCAATATAGGCAGCTCCCCAGGGAGTTGAAACCAGTCCTTGTCTGCAAAAATTTGGACAAACTCAAAATATTGTTGATAAATTACCTGGTCCATGAAGAAGTATAGAAATTTAAAAAAAAAACATTTTCAGGCGTTGCCTAGTATGTAGGTGAAATAATTTAATTAGATGAATCTCACCCGCATAAATAAAGGTTTCAGCTATTTAACTTTACAAACATCAACAGATGAAAGAATTGAAGGAATATAGATGTTTAAATATGGGCAAAATGGTGAATGTTACACAGTGTGTAAAGTGGCCACTTAAACCAGCCATTATTATTATTATTATGGATAACTTATATAGCAGAATCTCTAAGTTCAGTCATATCACTCCACTACTTCGGGAACTACACTGGCTACGTTTTCCACAGAGGGTCGGATACAAACTCAGTTGGCTTATGTATAATTCACTGCACAACTCTGCTCCGGAATATCTAAGGGAACTATGCATTCCAGATGAACTAGCTGACAGGCGTCTCACGCTTAGATCAGCTACGTCTACGGCGAGAGGAAAAGTTATTATACCTCTACGCAAACAGCGCACTAAATTTGGTGAGCGCGCATTTGCGGTCGCAGGCCCTATGGCATGGAATGCTCTCCCAGCAGAGGTGCGAGGCTGTGAAAGTGAAGTGATGTTTCGGAAAAAACTTAAAACCCACTTGTTCTCTAAATCATTTGAATAAATCCGTAGCACGTGACAACAAAATAAATTGTTTTAATTAAATTACAAATTTAAAGGCTTCAATTAAATTTATTTAACAAAAGAATCAGTATGTAAAGTGTCCTTGAGGTATTATATTACGAAAATGGCGCTTTATAAGTTATCCATAATAATAATCATAACAATAACTGTCATCAAGCAGAGACGATACGGTTGGCTTGACCGTGTACTGCGGATGCCTCCTGAGAGTCTGAACCACGCTTGCCCACTTTACAAGGCATCAGGTTCTCGACGTCCTGAACGCTCACTGCCGACTGTTCGTCGGCAGTTCATGTCAGAACTACGGGACGCGAACCTGACTTGGGAGGATGCATAGGAGCTGGCAGCCGACAGAGATGCCTGGAGGATCTTCGTGGACACCATATGCTCAACAACGACATGGAATGATGATGTGTATTTTTGTTCCGTCGTTTACTTTAACATTCTTCATTTTCATTGATTTTTTCTCCGTGATTTTCATATAAATTTATATGGGGTGAACCGAGTGAATAATTAATTACAGTGCAACCTAGATTTGCGAGACCTGGACATAAGAGAAACCTCTTTAAAAAAGAGCTCGTCCCGTCATTTTACTCCCTATGTATAAGAGTCAGCCTCGTGCCGTAATGGTCAGTGCGTTTGCCTACCATGCAAGAGGTCTCGGGTTCGATTCCCGACATGGTTGATATGAAATATTTATTGAAAAGGGTGTTTTCACACTAGGATATTTCATAGTACCTGAAGCGTAAGACTGGTCATCTTACCTTCGTGTAACAAAAAAAAATAAAGATACGCTGCGATTGGTGTACCAATGTAGTGCCCTATGCATCATTAGGTGCGGAAAGGGAATGATGATGATGATGATGTATAAGAGAGTCGTGCTCTGAACTGACCTCTATATAAGAGAGTGCCAAAACCGTGACCTCTGCAAAAGAGCGTTTGGTTTGCAAATGTAGCCGCAGCGTCACTGCTTGTGCACGAGCACTTTACCTAATACATATGTCGTATACTTTCGTTTTTTTTGTACCTCCTGTACATATGAACATAGATAATACGAAGCCTGGTTATGTTTTTAGACCTCTGTAAAAGAAAGCGGTGATAAAGAGAGACCTCTTTATAAGAGAAAAATGTCCCGGTCCCTTGGGCTCTCTTATATACAGGTTCGGCGACAGACGTCGCGTTGCTTGAGGTATTGTTAATACATCTACCTACGAAAAACGTGTTTATGTTTTTATGTCATGTTTTATTTACATTTTAGTATTGCAAAATAGGTTTGTTGCCTACTCGCGCGTTAAATCAATTTAAGGGAAACTAATACGTATACAGTGTTTATTTACGCCAATAAGGTTCAAATTACTTTTGGTACTGACACAATAATATCCACTGAATTGCTTGGAGATTTAGCGAATGCATACAGCCCACGGGGTAATTTCAAACATTAAAATTAGCTACCAGATTACTTTTTCAACTTTCTGGCAATTCCTTTTTGATTTTCCAACCCGCGTAATACAGCCATTAGAAACATATATCCTTTATTCAAAATAAAGCTTCTTTACAAAAATATATCGATTTAAAAATATCTTATTGCCAAGAATATATTAAAAGATCATTAAGATTACCACATACTTAAATAAAACCACGGCCAAAACTTACTTCTCGTCGATCAAATGTTATCATCGGTTTATGAAACGATTTTTAAATCAAATAGCATATTTTTTTCGCAAATAGGGAATAACGTTAAGTACATTTTCAATATTTAGAGCGGATGTCTAAGATCTTGGACGAAGTGGCGAAGCGTTTGCGGCGCGGCGCCTTGCCGCGCCCGCGCGCTCACCATGGACACTACGCTTCTTTACCATATATTTGAGTTCACCGCGCTCGCACCGCGCCGCAAACGCTTCGCCACTGTGGCCAAGCACTACAATTTATACAAAACAAGCTTTCGTTCATAATTTTCTGGTTTAAATCGAGCACATACAAAGCGGCTCGCAGTCGGCGTCATGTCACTTTGACGTCTCAAGCCGAGTGCGCTTCTAACAAACATTGGGTAGAAGTATGGCGCGGTAACGTAATATGTGCCGTTTCGTAAAATAATTATAATCTTAATCTAAATGAACATATATGTTAGTCTGCCTTAGCACGGGTCTTTTACTAGGAATTAATTTATGTTATTTTTTATAAATATTTAAAAATATATTTTAAAAAATATAATATAAAATTGATGATATTCAGTTCATAAAAATAATGAAATGGAAATGAACTTTCGTAACTGAATTCAATGCAAGTAAGCACAGATTTTAGTTACCACTCGTGTTTGCAATATGGTCACAAGAAAGAATGACAATATTCGACATAAGTCCTCCATATAATTTTCCAAACTCACGGTGAAAGGGACAATGAAAACAGTAGTCTTAAATTCAATTAAAATCGCGGTTTACGAAGTTAGAAACTTTCAAAAAGTAACTCGTTAATTGTCAAAAAACATTGCTCATAGAAAGAGCGAAACCAATAGAAAGACCCACGGTCTTTAAAACGGTTGTTCGGGTAAGTGGAAGATTTAGATTATTCACTCATAGAAATGGGAGACTCTCAGGGGTGCTTCAAAATCGTGACCGATATTTGCAGGATTGTCTTTTAGAGAATGTGCAGAATGGTTAGTAATTTCATATAGTAGGTATACAAGGAAAACCGGTTAGCTACGTTTTTGGCATATTTGAGTTATGAATACCATTAACATCTAACTTTTATCCTCTATCTACAGGTTTAATAGGTTTAATGATATTACCGCCATTAACTTAGTTACAGAGAATTGTAGAGCGAGTAAAAACGTATATATAGCATTTCTTCCCAAATCTTTACAAAGAAAATCACCTAAATGATTTTAAGTGATTATTTTTTAATCGAAGTTTATGTTTTTAATAATGAATATACAAGGAAAAACGGTTAAGTGTCTTTGTCTGGTTTTCATAACTAAAACAATATCACATTCAAGGTTTTTATTACAAGTAAAAACATCTACTGTGTGCCTTTAGCTAGTTTTCATTGAAGTAAAAATATCTGCCTTAATGAAACCTTGCTACAGCAAAAAACTATGTTAAAAAAGACTTGTTAAAGTTATGCAAAACAGGAGTCATTCCCGAAGAATTCCATCAATGTGATAGATGCCATATCTGAAGATGAAGACAGTGTTGAATTGTGTCTTATGACCTGTCAGCCATTGGCAGGTCATAAGCCCTGTAGATGCCTGGACTTCTATATTACCTTCTCTTAAATATTCTTCATCTCTGTTGTAATATGTCAATATAAACAGCTCCCCAGGGAGTTAAATCCAGTCCTTGTCTACAAAAATTATGACAAACTAAAAATATTGTTGATAAATTACCTGGTCTATGAAGAAGTATAGAAATTGAAAAAATAATATTTTCGGGCGTTGCCTAGTAGTATGTAGGTGAAATAATTCAATTAGATGAATCTCACCCGCATAAATAAAGGTTTCAGCTCTTTAACTTCACAAACATCAACAGATGAAAGAATTGAAGGAATATAGACAGAATGGTGAATGTTACACAGTGTGTAAAGTGGCCACTTAAATCAGCCATTGACAGGCCCTGTAGATGCCTGGACTTCTATATTACCTTCTCTTAAATGTTCTTCATCTCTGTTGTAATATGTTAACAACAAAATTTTTTTATATTTATTTTTAAAAAAAATGTTATTATTTCATTGTCGACTGTTTTTTCCATTAAAATAAATAATTAATAAAATTATAATGAATAGCCACAAAACAAGTGCTTGAAATATAAATTTTATAAGGAAAGCGCAATCTATTCTCATGTGTAGAGAGTTACTTAAAAGTGAGGACAGAAGAATGTGCTTTATTGTTAATAATATTTTATTATTTTATTTCATTCCAGTAAAATGGCTATATAGTGCAGAGCCAATTCTACCATATAAACATAAACATAGTAGGGCCAATTTAATAGGTCACATTTGACATTTGTCGGTTTTAGCTTCATAGTGAGGTAACCTGCTTAAAAACATCAATTAAAGTGAATGAATCGATTCGGACTTCAAACCTAATATATGTCAATTGAATTCAGTTGCTATGAAAAAGTACTTATAGGTACTGTAATTTTATTTTCAAAATCATAAGTCGAATCCCTGTCCCATTATTATTTTCTATCTTAAATTTAAGGAACAAAATAAGATATGTACATAATTTAACAAAACTATCAACATTCGATTTTTCTGGGTAACATAACAACATTGTAACGACGTTTAGAACAGAAAAAGTTTATTATGTTTAGAATGGTTTATTAGTGAAAGTAAATCATAAAATTACCTTCGTTTGTCATTATTACGATAAATATGTAATCGTAATTGTAAAAGGTTAAGCAATTGTGCAGTTCTAAATTCGAAAAAATAAATAATATTTTACTACAAGGTTGTTGAATTTTGATGAAGTGTCAAATGTGACCTATTCAATTGGTCCTACTATAATTATAAACATAACCATAAACATAAATATAAATATAAACATAAATTTAACAATAAACATAAAATAAAAATTTCCTCACCTTGAGTATTGTCTCTGAATACAGACACCAATGTGTGTTTGTGTAAAATAAAAAATAAAACAAAATAAAATCATAATTTATTTATATATTTTTCGATAAAATTTAGTTAAGTATTTTTACAAAATAAATTTTAATATAAAACTCTAATTTTACATACTATGAGAGGTATATTAACAAATTTTTACATTTAAATAATATTAATAAAACATTATGTATATTTAGAACAAAATAAAAACAAACAAAAGAGGAAAAAACATGATAATGCTATTTATTGCTGTGAAATATTGATAATGTACAGAAAGCTGAAATTTGCTTGTTAATTTATTTATAGATGAAACAAAGTGGCTTTTTGTATCATATCGTCCTGCCCGGTGAAAAATATATAATATTGTTGACCTAACTTGTAAAACTCGTTAAGATTTTTTACTCTTTTGCACAGAACAAAAGCGTTGCAAATTTTTGTCCTGGTTTTTGGTTTAACAACAAACGTGTAACGGACGGTTTCACTTGGCTTGCAATTCTCGACCTGAGTACCTACAGCCCATTGTTTTGCTGTGAACTGTAAGCTGACTTCGCGATTGATATACTAGAGTGGTTTTTGTCAGTATGGGCGGATCTATAGGCGGGTCGCGAATCAGCGCAGCGAAGTTTTTTTGTACACACACGCACTTAAATGCTATATTTTTTTGGATAAAAAGTAACCTGCGTCGAATGTCGGTCCTCAAAAACTATTGTTATGCAAAAATACGACAATCTGTTAGTCTAGGTGATGCAGCATCGTTATCCTGTTTTACTATTAATGAATTTTTTGACCAAGCAGAACATATTTTTTCGCAATGAAAAGTAGCTTATGACAATTGTCAGCTCTCTGGCTATCACTGTGCAAAAAATCACGTCGATCGGTTGCTCCGTTGCGACGTAAAAGAATAATTCTTTTTTCTATTATGAATTTTCTCAAGGGAATGAAAAATTTTTCACTACGGAAATCGACTTATGGCACTCGTCAGCTCTCTCGCTATCCCTTTGCAAAAATCAAGTCGATCGGTCACCCCGTTGCGACGTGAAGGAAACAAAAACGAACACCCTTCGCATTTATAATATTAGTACGGACATGGATTTGAAGTCCTAACAGAAAATGACAAAATATCATTTTTGACCATTTGTGGACTTCTTAGTTTTACAAGTCAGGGTGACGATATTTCTTTTGCGAATATTTTTTCCATAACGTTTTCTTTAGAAATTTTACAAGTTAAATAAATTAAGAGGTTTTACGGTGAAGAGATATTTGATGAGTGGGGATTTGAGCATAGTTTTTTGGTCACTCTCTCGCGTATGCCTCCGCGATATTGTGTGAAAAAGACAATTGCATGTCGGACTATTATGCCTAACTAAACTCGACAAAACCGAGGTTTAGTTGTCTTATTTTTCGCACCCCAAAATTGAACAGATTTTGCATTTTTTTTTGACAAAAAGTATTAGAGTGAAATTCTCTGTGTCGGTACTTTTTTCATTTTTAAAAACTATTTATCAAATTTGTATACCGTACGTACGAAGACGGCAGATAAAACAGGGCGCTTTTTTGAGTTTTCGGGTGGTCTTAGCTCCTATTAGAAACAATTTTTAAAAAAAGCAAAATGATAGAGACACAGCAAAGGTAGTGTGTAAAATTATTGCTCAAGTGCCACAATCCAGGGAGACAATACGGGAATAAGTCTGTATGATAAGTCAGACCGTGTTTCCTCTTAATTCATTTAGATTGAATAGAGTTGATAGTAAAATAGTCACAAAAATAAAATGGATTCGTGGGTTTGATCCAGTGAAAAAATTTCAGTTTCAAAGCGAAAATCTATTCAAATCATATTGTATAATAGAATCCTTAATTGACGCATTCCAAATAATAATAATGGTATTTTTAATTAAGGCACTCTGATAAAAAGTATGGAAATTATACAATTCTGTTTTTTCATGAAGACGTCACGACGTCTTGTTTTATTTCACAATCTGACAGACGGTAAAATAATTGAATAATATTACTTGTGAATTCGCTTCTTACATGTGAAATGTGATCCTACCATTATTCTCTTTTAATCCCAGCAGTATTTTGGCGCTTAAAAATGACATAACACGGCATGATTGAATTAAAATTGGCAGTTGCGTACTAAGCGATGTCTACAGAGTAACTAATGGCCAAAACGTAAAACTACGCATTTGTGCGTAGTTTAGTTGGCTTCAGTTTGATGTACGCGGTTTCTGGACTATTATATTTCAATGATTGAACACAATGTGACACAAATGTCACACCCCAATTTGCAACTGTTTTTTTAAATTTTATTATGAAAATTTTGAAGAACTAAAAAATATGCATTTCATTATTTGCAAACGGCTATCAAAACACCTGTTATACTTTTGCTTTGCAGAAGTTGAGTTGTGGACATTATGATGGTAAGAAGCTTCGTAAAACAGTCGAAAAGTAATTATATTTTTATTACCAAAATGTATATTTTTTATCGGAAATACCAAGTAGAAGAATTTGTGTATCTGGGAAGCATGTTTTCAAGAGATGGAAGAATAGAAAAAGATGTTGAAAGGAGAGTGAATGCGGGCAACAAAATGAAAGGCGCACTGAGCACAGTAATTGCTAAAATAAGTATGTCAATCGAAGCTAAATTGGCAGTGCGCAATGGAGTTTTAGTCCCAATGCTTATGTATGGAAGTGAAATATGGAACTGCCAGAGGAAGGATGAAAGAGGAGTGAACGCAGTCGAAATACGATATCTTAGACAAATGTGTGTAAAATCAGGGGAGAGTGTAAATTTGAGTCAGGTATAATTGACAAGATTAAGAAAGGGTCTCTGAGATGGTTCGGTCATATAGAACGAATGGATGACAAAAGAATGGAGAAACAGATATATATGGCGAGAATGAACGGTAACGTGGGACGAGGACGATTGAGGAAGACGTGGCACGATCGGATAAACCGAAATCTCAAGTCTGGTCATGTCAAAAGCGGGCAGAACCGAATGGCATGTATAAAAAGTTGAATGAATGTGGAAGAAGCTAGACATGTATGCAAGGATGGATGTGCGTGGCGGTCCGTTCTCTCTGCCTACTCGTACGGAGAAATGGCGTGATGGTAGCAGTAGAAATACCATAAAAATGATTGTTTTAAATTAACATCTATTGAATTGTATGATTTCCTTACTTTTTATCAGACTAAGAGAAAAGAGAAAAAAAATAATAAAAAACACATGAAACAAATAAAAAACAAAACAATTGAAAATATGTATGTTATGCATAAAAAAATAAGTGGTCTGTGAGATAAAAAACATCATATGTACATTTATATACAGTGAAAAACACGTAAGAATATTTTGTAGGTTAGGTTAGATCGCGAGTAGACAGACATCTAGACGTGAACGTCGGCGTTTCAGGCGTTGCCTCGTATGGGAAATAATGAGGGAGTTCAGTGCTATGTAAAAATTGGATATTGTTTTCTTACGCACGGTAAAAATTAGAGCATTTAATTGTATGGCAAAGTTTCTCAAAAATGCATGAAAAACCGATTTTAATAAAAATGAACTATTTAAATTTACTGCAAAAGAGAGGGAAAACATGATTGAGAGGGGAATATGGAAGACTAGACATTTACAGGGCTTATGACCTGTCATTGGCTGGTTTAATGGCCACTTTACACACTGTGTAACATTCACCAATGCAACAATATGTTCATTTTAATTTTCAATATCATTGATGTATAAATCTGTAAATAAATTATCTGTTAGGGCTCTACTTTGGTACAAATTAATTTGTCAGCATGCGTCGCACTCCGAGTATAAACACAAGTCGGTACATGATTACAACACCAGGTTTACTATGGCTGTACTGGAGCTAGCTGTTCCTAGATATTGCAATAAATGTGGCAAAAGGACACTGCAATACAGTATACCTCAAATATTTAACATGTTACCAAACAATATTAAAAATACAGCATTAAATACAGGAGTGAGACGCTTGCTCAAACTATGGCTAATAGAAAAAAAATTGTATTATAGTCCTTAAAATCTAGCGTGATTAGAATGACAATTGTCAGAAAAACTGACGACATAACTTTGTAGTAACGTCTAAGGAGTGATTTATATTGACACACGAAAAATCATTCGTATTTGGTAAGTTAATTTATTTTTTTAATACAATGCTTGACATATAAATCAACATAAATAATAAAATCAGCTTTAAAACTAAAAAAAAACGATGTTCTTACAAGGCTCCATCATTTTGCAAAAACGTTGAGATGGGACAAATAGATCAATGTAATTTGATCAAATAAAAAAAGTATAAATGTCTTATTTTTTGGTGAATAATTGTCTTATTAAACACACTATAATAGGCTTGTTTTTGCGTTTTTATATCAATTTTCGGAAACAGAGTTTCATGATTGCATGAAAAAACTGATAAAATCGATTTGATCGGTACATGATTAGTGATCAGTAATTTCCCATCACTATTGACATGAGTTTGACAGCTGTCATTTTAATCAAGCTAAATTTTAAGGACTATAGTGATAGTTTTAAATTTTTGATAGTGTAATATGTAATGTTTTTCAAGTAAAATTATTAATAATGTGGGTAAAGTGTGAATAATCGATGCAATTTATAAGAACCTGCTGACGAGTTGTATGTATGCAACTAAGCAGGACTTTAATTTAAGACTATTTTGTAAATATTTTTGAAAAATAAATAAATAAAAATAAAATGTGTGTAAATTCAACAATGGTGAATGTTAGAGTGTGTAAAGTGGCCACTCAAACCAGCCAATGCACAGGCAGGCACATAAGCCCTGTAAATGCCCAGACTTCCATATTCCCTTCTCAATAATGTTTTCCCTCTCTGTTGCAATAAATTTTAATTTGAATAACTCCCGAGGGAGGAAATCCAGCCAGTCCATTTGGACGTACTCAAACATTGTTAAAAAATGAACTACTTTAAATGGTGTGACAAGTTCTGCCTAAATCAAGCGACGATGGAGCGTTGTGATTGATTTACGGTCTCCGGGGAGCCAACCCACCAAGCGGGACAACTCACCGAAGAGAACCAGCGATGTCACACGCAAAGTAATTAAAAAATAAGACAAAAAAATCGTAGTGCTGATAATACAAAACAAAATAATATTTCTTCGTTTAATTTGAGTCTATTGACCATTTTTTATTTATTTTTAAAACCGCTAAACTCCCTCATTAATCGGACGAATCTCTTCGCAACAAATAAAGGTTTCGGCGATTTAACTTCACCAAAATCAAAAGACGGAAGATTTGAAGAAATACAGATGTTCAAACATAGGCAAAACGTGAATTTAATGGCCACTTAAACCAGCCAATGACAGGTCATAAGCCATGTAAATGCCTAAGCTTCCATCTCTGTTGTAATTTGTTGATCTTAACAACTCCCAAGGGGTGAAATCCAGTCTTTTGTCTGTCTGCAAACATCTGGACAAACTAAAAATTTCGATACAATTTTTTTTTTATGGACGTCTATAGTTCTTAAAATATAGCTTGATTAGAATGACAGTTGTCAGCAAAAGTGATGACTGTAGTAACGTCGAAGGAGTGATTATATTGACACACGAAAAATCATTTGTATCTGGCAAGTTAATTATTTTTTTTAATACAATGCTTGACATATAAATCAACAAAAATATATAAATTCAGCTTTAAAACTAAAAAAAAAAAAAACCTAATTTTTAACGACGTTCTTACACGGTTACATCATTTTGCAAAAACGTTTCAATACAAATTGATCGAATAAAAAAATTATTCATTTGATGTTGTTCATGAAAAAAGTATAAATGTCTTATTTTTTGGTACACACTATAAGTAGGCTTGTTTTTGCGTTTTTATATCAATTGTTGGAAACAGAGTTTCATGTTGGCATAAAAAAAACTGATAAAATCGATTTGATCGGTACATGATCATTGATCAGTGATTTCCCATCACTATTGACATTAGTTTGGCATCTGTCATTTTAATCAAGCTATATTTTAAGGACTTAAGTTCTTGTTTGCAAACATTTGGATTTACTCAAAATATTGTACATTTTCGATTATATTATTATATGTATATTTTATAATGTCGCGTGAGAGACAAACGGAAGTTGGTATTATAAAATCTTACTACACTTGCATTGAAATAAAAACAATTTGCAGACTGCTTCTTTCTGGTGGATATGTCGGAGTCAGATTGTCATTTTAGCCGGCATAAATATTGGCAAGGCATATTACCAAACGGCTCCGTATTGTAAAAGAGCCAATCGACGATTAACCATATCGCACTGTAAAATACCGTGTGTTGATAACATTTAAGTTTGTAAGTGAAAATTCTTGATGGAAGTTCATTGTAATTTATTATATAAATAATAGACGAGTGATACTTTAATACACAAATTACGAATATCCAGTGACCGGTTTCATCGCTTTCGCGACATCTTCGAGACAAGTATCTTTATTAAGGAGTTCAATGTATTTATACAAAACAGAGGTAAGGATAGATAATTCAAAGTTATATGAAAGTTAATTAAATAAAGTTATTTTTATCTTAAGGATCATTATCAATTTTTTTTCGGGTTAACTAAAAATAAAATACTTAAACTCGTTAAAATAGCATTATATCAACTCATTAGTTAACCCGAATTTTTTTTAATAATGATCCTTAAGATAAAAATAACTTATTTTTTGTAATAACACTGATATAGCACTGTGTGCACAACAGTAAACTTAAATAAAAAATACTAATAATCATACTAAACTTTTAGAAACCTCACAAAAACTAATCAATAAAATTATACTTCACTGATTTAAGCTGTGAGCAACTCGATAAACTTGAACGACTTCAGAATACATGCATAAGGTACATTTTTGGTCTTAGGAAATATGACCACATTTCTGATTATCGTAGGCAACTGAAATGGCTAAAAATTAGACAGCGGAGAGACTATCACTCCTAACGCTCCTATTTACCTGCGTAAAAAATTTCAACGCTTATCAGTTCACGATTTACCTCTTCGTTCTAATTCTCAAGGCACTCTCTTAATACCCATCCACAAGTCCTCTTTCTTCTCTAACTCATGTAGTGTCCATGCGGCTCCACTGTGGAATCATCTCCCATCCACCATCAAAGATGTTACTACATTATCTCTGTTTAAATCACGTCTGAATAAACATCTCCTTTCTCTTCCTAAGTCTCTCCCCTTTTTCTCTTTCCTCTTTTTTCCTTTTTCCCATTGAGTAATAGTTTTGATTTGAGGTCATTTATAAACAAATACATTTATTTCCATTTTGATATATCTTTAGCTTTCCAATCTTTAATTTCTATTGAATATGTTATGTAACTTGAGTTATAAAAATAAAAATAGAATTTTATTGGTTGGTTGGAAGAAATTGCCATTTGGCAATAAGCCCGCCAATGTACAAATAAAGTTATGTACAAAAAGTTAAATAAAATAAAAGAAATAATTTTGAATTATCTATCCTTACTTCTGTTTTGTATAAATACATTGAGCTCTTAAATAAAGATATCAGTCTCGAAGATGTCGCGAAAGCGATGAAACCGGTCACTGGATATTTTTGGATTAAATTTGTGGATTAAAGTTTCACTCGTCTTTTATTTATATAATAAAAAGTGTTGATAATATGGCGAGACCTTTTACAAAACGGAACGTTGTTTTTTATTCGACTTCTGGTTAAAATTACAAATGAAAATTTTCAGGGGTTAAAATTACAAATGAAAATTTTCAGGGGTTAAAATTACAAATGAAAATTTTCAGGGGTTAAAATTACAAATGAAAATTTTCAGGGGTTAAAATTACAAATGAAAATTTTCAGGGGTTAAAATTACAAATGAAAATTTTCAGGGGTTAAAATTACAAATGAAAATTTTCAAATAACCGTGATTCGTAACATTAAAAATTAAATAATATACATTAAAGATTCCACGATCGGCTAACTAAAAAAAATATAACACGTGAGCTGCAAATTTTAACCGCAACGAAAAATGAGATCTATGCTAATGGTAAAAGTATTTCGTACAAAATAAATAACGCATCGCGTTCTGTCAGACATGTTAAATTTGTCAAATTTTTAAGGCGTAAGTTTGGCCGTGATTTTCGACGCTCATCGCGGCGAATATTTCGGATTGTCCGGACCGTACGTGAAGCTGCGCAGCTCGTAAGACATCTCCTTCGAGGAGTGGCTGGCGACGGCCTCGATCTTTCGGCCGGCGGGGTCCTCGTCGGCGCTGTGCGACGCCGAGCCACCGAGAGTCTCCTTTCTGTCGTTGAAGTCGTGGCTGCCGCCGAACATGCGGTTGATCTTGGGTGCGGCGGCCGCTTTGCCGTTCCGTTTCTGGAACACGCCGGTTTCTACCGTTTTTTTCTTGCGGGCGTCGGAGTTTTTCGTGCGCGCCTCGCCGTCGTGAAGTTGCGTCGCCATCGCGGAGTTCAGGGAGTGCGCCGTGTCCAAATCCGCCTTCCGGGATACGATTATTCTGATGTCTGTGTGGAGATAGACTTTGCCGGATTTTGAGGTAAGGAATCTGAAATTAAAAATTCAAACATTAGTTAAAATCACTTATTATTATACAGGGTGTTCTTCAAACCCTGTCACATCCGAAACCACGATGATCAGTATGGGCAAGAGGACATATAAGCATATTTAAAAAAATATTTAGAACAAATAAATTTTTTGAAAATAAAATTTAAAAAAAACAAATGGTTGCTTACTTCTGCAGGGGAGAAGTGAGGGGAGCGCGGTTCAGTATCAGACTCCCCCCTTCCCCTCCTCGTTTCACCCCTGCAGAAGTAAGCAACCATTTGCTTTTTTGATATTTTTTTTATTTATATTTTATTCGTTCTAAAAAAATATTTTAATGTGCCAATATGTCTTCTTGCTCATACTGATCATCGCAGTTTCGGATGTGACAGGGTTTAAAGAACACCGTGTATATTATAAACACCACAAGTGCTCATTCAAGAAAATCTAACTCTGACAAAACAAGAGACTTGATATTTTGAGTATGTCCAAATGTTTGTAAACAAGGAATTTTCACTCCCTAGAGAGTAATCAAATATTCCAAGAGATGGAGAATATTTTTGTCTTGTTTTGTCTTTGGACTTTGTCTACCAACATTTTGTAATGTTCAAAATATTGAATTAAATAATTATTAGAGATGTACCGACTAGTCGGGAAAGCCGACTTTCCGGCCATATTTGTAATCGGCTGTTCACTTTATTCGTATTTCTATGCCTAAAAATAGGGTGATTGAAATAAAATCGTAACCTGTATTAATAGCAACAATATTTTGAGTTTGTTCAAATTTTTGTAGACAAGGACTGGATTCAACTCCCTGGGGAGCTGTTTATATTATATTTACAGGGCTTATGACCTGTCAATGGCTGGTTAGACTTCTATATTACCTTCTCTTAAATGTTCTTCATCTCTGTTGTAAACTGTATTAATAGTTTTTATTATAGATTCAGCTTTGCAGTTTTTTTTTAATATTATCTAGAAATAGGAACTCTTCCTTTGGTATTCAATAATTGAACGTAGTTATGCAGAAAGCAGCCAGTCCACAATTTTGGAAAAATGAGATATTAATGTTATCGGGTGAAGTAAGGTCGATTCTATGTTCCGCTAAAAACAGCCAGACTGCTTTCATATAAAACACTGTATTAATCACATTCGGAAAAAGGTGTCAATCACAAAAACGATAATTCTAAATTTTCAGAAAACACCTACAAAACTAGAAAATCTTATGGTATTTAAAAAAAATTTTAAACTGGTCAAATACATAAAAAGATTCTTGTTTGTAATATTTAAAAAAAACTTCTGTATTTATTGTTTATCGTTTGTAAAAGTTAAAAACATTCCAACTATTGTACTTCAGGTACCTGAGGAACCCCAGCGTCAAGTTATTTGAGGAATTCGAGATCTTAGATATAAGACAATGAGGAACTTCAGCCCTACGGGAAATTGGATACAAAAATGTTTTCTTACGCGGGGTAAAAATTAGAGCATTAAATTGTACGGCAAAGTTTCTTGAAAATGTACAGAAAATATAATAAAAAATATTTTGATAAAAACGCACTACTTTAAATGACGTCACTGGTTCATGTGAATCAACCTATGATCTGAGAGCTATGGAAGATTTCCGGTCTGCTTGTCGCTTCCGGACCAATGGGAAGAACTGAATGAGAATAAGCGGAAATGAACCTCTGACGTTACACGCGGAGTTATTTCAGAAATACAAAACATTGAATAATCGTAGCACCGATATTACGATATATAAAAAAATTTAAAAAAAAATTTTGACTTAGTTCAACAGTCTTTTAACAAACAATTTTTTTTTTAAAAACCACTGAACTTCCTCATTATATATTTTTAGAATGATAATGTTTGTGCAAGTTAAATTATTCTATCAAATCCCAAAAGGAACACTCCCACACTACCAGAAGTCAAACTAGAGGGTGGTCATGGGGTCTACCACAAACTCTGAATTCGGGCAAAGAAATTTCAGGTTTCTGGGCCCCAAAATATTCAATTTGTTACCCAAACATTACAAAGCTGTGACCCGAACTAATGCAATTAAATAAATTTGTAATAAAATGGTTACTGGATTTAGGTAGAGAAAAATCGGAAAACTTACTAAAAAAACAATCTAAAATAATAAATGGTATATATATTGTATAACTTTATAATAAATTAACTATAGTCCTTAAAATATAGCATGATTAGAATGACAGTTGTCAGAAAAACCGATGACATAACTTTGTAGTAACGTCTAAGGAGTGATTTATATTGACACATGAAAAATCATTTGTATTTCGTATATTGATTAATTTTTTTAATACAATGCTTGACACATAACTCAACATTAATATATAAAATCAGCTTTAAAACAAAAAAAACTAAAATAAACCTAATTATTGACGACGTTACAAGGTTACATCATTTTGCAAAAACGTTAGAGATGGACAAATTGATCAAATAAAAAAATAATTCATTTGATGTTGTTCTTGAAAATGTATAAATGTTTTATTTTTTGTGAATAATTGTGTTTAACACACTATAATAGGCTCGTTTTTGCGTTTTTTATATCAATTTTGGGAAACAGAGTTTCATGATTGCACGAAATAACTGATAAAATCGATTTGATCAGTGATTAGTAATTTCCATCACTAATAAAATTAGCTAATTAAATTAGACAGCTGTCATTCTAATCAAGCTATATTTTAAGGACATAAAAATGTCTGCCTTAAAACAGGTTGTACCTAGTTAGGCAGACTAGACATGATCCAGAGAAATCTATTACATAAGTATGTATTAAGTAGATAAAGGATATGTAATTTTTGTTAATAAACCATTTTTTTTTTTTAAAAGGCTAATCCAATCATCCGGATCTCTGCATATCCGGATAACATCTGGCACTCATTAAAGTCACGTCACAACGCTGCCGGTTGACTCACCTCAGGTGTATGAGGTAGCGCAGCGCGCGCGGGTCGCGAGCCTCCGCCGCGCACAGCGTCCTCTGGCGCAGGAACGTGCGCGAGCTCGCCGGCATGCCCGTCACGTCGTACATGACGACGAACACCTTGACGACTGTGCCGTGCGGGTTGAACAGGGTAGCTTGGACCGTGCCTGCGCGAGGCACGCAGTATCCGCGTCTGCCGAGGTTTATGTGGCCCTGGGGATAAATAATATTTTGGGTTATATCGGGGTGTTCAATTCAATTCATTTATTTCAAAATAACATATACATAACAAACTAAAACTCAAGACGTACATATCATAAATAGAAAAAAAATACATGAAAGAGACTCTTGTCAAAATAGTAGGAGAATCCTGCTCCGGAAAACCCCTTCGGATACATGGAATAGATCAACATCCAGAGCGATGTTGTTCAGCGTAGCGGTAGCCCTTCCAACGGCAGGGTGGTCCTGTATATCGGAATATGAAACAATCTATGCTGACGCTGTCTTGGGTAATTATCAGGAACATACAAACCAATGCTCATCATAATCTCAGAATTATCGATCACACCGCGCAACAATCGATAAACATGTGTAGTCAAATACACATTCCTTCTAGTCTCTAAACTGTTGTAGCCGAGCATACCCTGGAGAAACTCGGTCGGGTAGGGCCGAGGATAATAACAAGAATAAACTGCGGATTGTGGCAAGTTACGGTTTGTAAAAAATTACTATAGTCCTTAAAATATAGCTTGATTAGATGACAGTTGTCAGCAATAGTGACGACATAACTCCGTAGTGACGTCTAAGGAGTGATTAATATTGACACACAAAAAATTATTCGTATCTGGCATGTTAATTAATTTTTTTAATACAATGCTTGACATATAAATCAACATAAATGTATAAAATCATCTTTAAAACCTAATTATTAACGACGTTCTTACAAGGTTACATCATTTTGCAAAAACGTTAGAGATTGGACAAATTGATCAACGTAAGATTTTTTTGGTGAATAATTGTCTTAAACACACTATAATAGGCTTGTTTTTTCGTTTTTATATCAATTGTCGGAAACAGAGTTTCATGTTGGCATGAAAAAAACTGATAAAATCAATTTGATCGGTACATGATCAGTGATCAGTAATTTCCTATCACGATTGACATTAGTTTGGAAGCTGTCAGTTTAATCAAGCTATATTTCAAGGACTATAATTCGAAATTGTCTAGTTAAGTTTTTACAAAACTCTAAACTCTGGATTGTGTCGAGTTTATGTTTTCATAAAACATTTCATTCAAAATTGCGTCTAGTTAAGTTTTTACTATTTTAATAAACTTCTCAAGAGCCTTATGTGACGCTACGAACTGAACACATGTCTCTTGAGTGTGTAGAGTTTTTACAAAACCCCAAATTCTGAATCGCATAGGACTGAGTTTTTACAAAACCCCAAATTCTGAATCGCATAGGACCGAGTTTTTACAAAACTCCAAATTCTGAATCGCATAGGACTGAGTTTTTACAAAACCCCAAATTCTGAATCGCATAGGACTGAGTTTTTACAAAACCCTAGACTCTGTATTGCGTAGTTACCAAGTAGGGAGCGCTGGTAGTGTTGTTCTCCCCGAGCGAGTAGAAGAACACGGTGACGGGAAGCTTGAGGTGTGGCGGGCAGAAGGAGCCCGAGGCTCCGATTTCGGCCGTGAAGCCAGCGACAGTGGCTGCCGGCTCCAAACGCCCGTTCAACACAGACTCTTCGAAACTCCCTAAAATAGAAAAAAAATATTGTTGTTCCACAAAGATGATGCCGCTTCAATAAATAAACAAAGAAGCGAATTTTCCGTCACGGTCATGTCTCGTCATTCCTCACCCAAGAGGCCGCTGGTGGTGCCGTGGCGGAACAGCGCGCCCCTGCCCGGGGGGCGCAACGCGGGCAGCGGCGCGGGGCGCGCGAGGGCGCGCGGCAGCGAGGGGGGCGGGGGCGAGCCGGGGCTGGAGCCCGGGGACCACGCCTGGATGGGCGTGTCCTCCGCCACCTGCCCGTACAGGGCGCTGGAAAGGGCGAACATGGTGAATATGACGCAACAGAGGCTGGCGACATTGTTTCGCTACCCCCGGTAGAAAAACTAGTTTATTTATTTATTTAGTTGACGGACTTACGCAGTCCATTCTAATGATGGTAAATACGATTTCTTATAATAAATACAGGCACTAATAAAATAAAATACAACTAAATGAAATTAAAGCTAGGACAAAAAAAAAAAAATTACTACCCCAAGACAAGATCTTGTTTCGAGTTTACAATACGACACAATCGGGACATTGGTGCATGCGAGCCATAGTTTGTGCTGTGTTGATCGAAGAACAGCACATTATTTATTAAATTATTATTATTTAGTAAATTGTTTGACCACAAAATCAATGCTTTTTTTTTTCTTTTCTTTTTTAGTTTTTGTTGAAGCTAGCTCTGAATTATCTGATTTTGGTTTATTACCTTTATGAGTCCAATCACCATTGTTGCAAAGTCCAAGAACAATGGCGCGTGATAACTACTTTTAACTACAGTGTGGATATCTGTTAAGGATATTCCATCTTTCCTGCATTCTGCTTCAAGATTATGGCGTTGCAAACTGAAAAATGGGCACTGAAATAACAGATGTTCGATACTCTGTGAAGAAATATCATCGCATGGACAATAGTCATCATTCCTTAATTTAAACCTATATAGGTAACTTCTCATAGCTCCGTGTCCGGTAAAAATTTGGGTCGTTTTTAAAGTACTTCGGTGATGATGACGGAAGTTTGCCACATCAGCCAGCGTTGGGTGTAGTGATTTTACCTGTAGAAGAAGCGCCGTAATGATCCTCCCAACACTGCTGCGTATTTTGTTTTATACAGCGTTTAGCAAAGCTAAGGGGAAATTCAGAGAAGAAAGGTGCCGTTCTTTTACAAGTTGCGGCTCTTGCTCGTTCAACTTCATTTGTTTTACAACATATGGTAGTGAAAGTTTTGTTTTTTTTTTGAAGAAATAAGAAAGTTACCGCATTTTTTACATGACGGTTAGCTCGGGCGGGTGACACACGCCGTAGGATTTCTAGCGTATTTTTGTTTCGGGCGGGTGGCTCCCGCCAAAGGACCTCAAGGGGTTAAAGGAATAACCCGCTAAGCCTCTTCTGTAGAGGCTTGTCAGCAGGTGGCAAATAGGATATGGAAGGAAGTAATGGAAAATATACCACAACACCCAGACCAATTGAGAAAAAAATCTTTCTTGGATTTTTTTATTGCAACTGGCGGGAATCGAACCTGCGACGCCAGTTTCACAGTTGGCTGTCTTACCAACTGCGCCACGGCGCCTGTCAATATTAATAATTTTATTTAAATATTAATAATATCCTTTTTTATTTGACCTCGAGTATCTGTAAGTTGGACATACCTCTTGATGCCTGACACGCTGTTGATGGTGCTGTCGAAGTCGAAGCAGGACTTGCCCCTCCTCAGCGGAGCCGGGCTGGAGGTCAGCGGAAGGCCGGTCCTGGAGTGGAAGACCATGGAGGCCGCAGAATCCAGTCGCCAGCGGAACCTGTCCATCTCCGAGACGGACGGGACGGCAGACAGGTCCGGAGCGTTACCGAACTTCTGCAGCTGTGACAAAACAATGAAACACGTTAAATATATGTGACGAACTGAACCCAGCAATGCTTTGCTATTGCTAGATTTTAGTATTTGAGTAATTAACACAATAATTTATTTTTTTTAAATTGTTAAAATTAAAGTTAAGTTAACGTTAAACTTTACTTTTACAGAACCATATTAACATATTCGGTGTTCTTATATAAAACCGTGGACCTATTAATAGACAAAGATGTGCACTCTAAAATTATGACACTTAATTCATGCCCAAACGCCTAGTCATGCCCAATGTGTAATTAGCCGTTGTCCAACCGCCAGCCGGGTTTTGACGTGAGCTTGACATTTAATTCGAAACCAAAATGCCTGATTATGTCTTGAACGCGAGTAAAATCCATCCAGATAAACGTAAAAAAGATCATTCAACTTTTCATTTGTAAGTAGGTACCTAGGTACTTGAAATAATAAACAATCAAATTTAGAATTATTTTTGTAAATGTCAAACTCAGCTCTTTTCACCAACAGGGGTGCACCTAATGTAGGAATACGATTTCAAAATGTATTGAATGTCAATTAATTTTTTTTTTGTTACATATTGGGAATGTGTTTTGAAATTCAAATATCTATCCAAGTAAACCCCAAGATATTTTATTTTATACAGGTGTTCTTTAAACCCTGTCACATCCAAAACCACGATGATCAGTATGGGCAAGAAGATATATTAGCATATTAAAAAAATATCTAGAAAGAAGAAAAATTTTCAAATAAAATATTTAAAAAAAAAACAAATGGTTGCTCACTTCTGCAGGGGAGAAGCGAGGGGGACGCGGACGTGCGGTTGACAGTGTATCAGGCTCCCCCCTTCCCCATTCCTCGTTTCGCCTCTACAGGGATAAGCAACCATTTGTTTTTTATATTCGATTTAATTTAAGATTTTAGTCGTTCTAAAAATTTATTTTAATGTGCCAATATGTCTTCTTGCTCATACTGATCATCGTGGTTTCGGACGTGACAGGGTTTAATGAACACCCTGTATATGAGTACTAATAAGTAGTAAATAGGTAATTTTGTTACTTCAATAACAACCATCCTCTAAAATTTCAGACGAAATTTGCAAATAAATCTTGGGCTTAAGGATTGATCTAATAAATATCTGATTTGAGGCAGAATTTGGCAAAGTAGCGAACTAACTGCGAATGAATTTAATGAACCCACAAACCGGTGCTCGAGTCGAGTAGATTGGTCTCTTTCCGAGGACAAGTTATCTTGTATACTAAGATATTAAAAATATAATTAACAACAACTGTACCTTAAACTTGTGGCACTCCACGTCCCAGACGTCTTCGAGAGAGTCTTGGGATTGAGTTTCTTCATCACCTCGAAAGTGCTTGCAATTGCGGGCACAGAAGTTTTCCACGTCGTCGTAGCCGTGCTTCCCCGCGCTCTTGACCTCGCCGAAGCTTCCGTAATCTCCCTTCTCGTACACGACGACATGCTGCTCCGAATCGCTGTTCGTTCGGGCGTCGTTTTCTTCGACGGAATCGTAGCCGGTACGCCGCTCGCCGGAGTTAACCTGTTTGAGGAACGCTCGCGAATTCGTCATATACATGACTCCCGACGCTTCGTCTCTGCAGAGAAAATCTTCGTCTTGGTCGTTAACGAATTCTATCGGGGAATTCGAAATGTCGGGTGTGGAATTAAGAATACTTTGAGGTATCTCTTTCAATTTTTGCTCCGTTCTTTCTATCATGATCTTGTCTATTTTGTCGATGATGGGCGCGAGGCGTTTCAGTTTTGGTTTCCTTATGAAATCGACGGCTCTGTCGATGTTTTGTACAAGTCCCTCGTACCTGGAAGGTTTTCTTTCACTACCGATGAGATCATTGCCTGTCGACGGCTTAGAATTTTTGTCGAACTTATCTTTATGGGACGTGCTAAGAAGCATTTCGTTACTACAGCTAAAATCACTAAAACTAATATTATTATATATATTTTTATCACACGCACAATAATTACTACTATCACATTTGTTCTCAATCACTTTGTTTGAACTGTCTCTCGCGTCGTTTTTTCCTGTATCACATTTGTCCATGGCATCCGGAGATCTCGGTTGTCTGCTGCATCGTTCTATGGCCTCGAGTAGCAAGTCCGACTTGTTTATAGCTGTTAGATCGTGCGTTCCTATGGACCTCTTCATCCCCGCCTGGTGGAGCCCACTTTCGCTCGTCTCCTCTGGACGTAGGTTCATACAATCTGCGCATTTGGACGCTAGAGGTTTACCGCAGTCGCAAGAGTAATCGTCGGTTTGGGTGTAACTGGATATTAACTTCTTAACGGACGGTTGATAGTTGTCGCTCGATCCGTTGGTTCCTTGCTCCGGATAGCTGGTCGTCTGAGACCGTTTGTTCAGCGAACTAACATGATATGTGTTTACGATCTCGCCGTCTAGTTGACTGCACGATTTAACAGAAGCCATTTGGTCGCAACCGATCGAAGAGCACACGCAGTCTGAATCTTTGACGGAATACGCTTCTCGCGAAGACAAAGCTCCGTGGAAAGAGACGGACGATCTGTAGTTCCCCATTCGGAGAGTGTGGTCGAAGCGGGACGCCTGCAAGATGGGGATGGATGTCGCAGAATGAAAATCCGTAGACTTCTGATTGGCCTTTGGCGTTTGAGTTTTGATTGAGTCAGGAGATACTTTGGCTCGCTCATCAGGTACTGAGTTTTTCTGTTCGCCATTGACAGAATCCTTATTAGAAATGAGATCATTGTGTCTGCTAGGTGTTCCGCGCCGACCTGATTTAGATTTTACAGCGTCGTACGGCTTACCGTCCTTGCACTCGGAATTTTCCTGACTGGACTGTCCACTCTCTCTGATCTGTTTCAGTTTGGCTTCCTTCCTCAACCGCCTCATGTATTTGGCTATCTCCTTCGCTCTCCGCTCGTCTAGATCTTTTGGTTTATTTTCTCCATCTCCCTTCCTCTTGTTCTCCGATTCCTTCGGCTGCATTCCTTGGTCCGACTCTTCGTCGCAGTTGCACCGATGTTTACCTTTCAGCCTGCACTGCGTCTGCATCCGATCATCGAGCAAGACATAATTAGCTCGAACGACATTATCAGCGGGCGCGTGGATATTAACTTCGTCATACAATTGATACATGTCAGACTGTTTCCTTTTGCAGGCTTTGTGAAGAGGCTCGTCGCACTTGGTGGAGCATGAATACCCCGAATCATTAAGATCAGATTCTGGTGTTGTGCCACGGGAATTAGGAGCGCAGTAAACATCGGAGTTAGGAGGTTCGTAGGCTGATAACTTCCTCGTGATTCCGCTAGCGCATCCCATATCGGAGTTGATGATGCCGAGATCTGGCGAAAACGTAGCGCCTTTGATTCTGCTCTTCCCGCCATCGTTCTCCAGGTATTTTGAGATTCGAGAACACGAGGCCTTGCTCTCTGCCAAGCTGCATGCGGCTGCCAGCGTAGATGCTAGAACTTCTTCAGACAAAGCTGCACTGGTCAACATATCCTTACTCCGCCGCCGCTTCAGGGTGCCTGGATTGCTGGTGGAACAGCCGCACCTGACGAGGGGGATATCCTCAACGCGCGGAAGACTCTCAAGCGTGACTTTGAGGTAGACATTGCTGCCAATGTCGGTGATGGGGAATGTATGTTTGACCGGGTCGCATTTGAAGTCGGCTATCTTGTAATTCTCCCCCGGGATCTTGATGCTGTAGACCACGTTGAGCCTCTTGACCCTGTCTTCCTCCTTGTCTTCCTCGTCGCAGTTGGATTCATACTTCTTGAAGTTGCAGGTCTCGCGGCTGAGCTTCCGCTGGCGCTCCGACGGCGACTGCTCCTTGGCCAGTTGCTCCTGGAGAAGCTTGGCGTTCCAGGCGGAGATCTGAGAGAAGTGGAGCTGAGATCGCACGGCGTTGAGCAGCCACTGAGATGTGATATGACTAGACTGATCTTGAGCTCTGGAAAAAAAAAGCACAAAAGTAAAAAACAGTAAATAATTGTTATTTTATTTTTCATGGAGATATTACTACAGTTTTTGAAACAGTTAGAGGAATTTGTGGATCTAGGAAGTATGTTTATTGGGGATGAAAAAACTGAGAAACATATTGATAGGAAGGCAAGTGCTGGTAACAGAAACTGGGCATTAAAATCAACTTTGGCAAATAAAGTTTTGTAGCAGGAGATGAAATGAACCGTTCACAATGGAGTTCTTGTGTCCCGGGTACGATTCCTGGGAGGGGCGAAATGAAATATCAATTAAAAAGGTGGTTCTACAATTTATTATTTTTTTTCCATTCTGCAAAATGATTAAAAATAAAAATAATGTGACCTCACTGGGGTTACCCGTGCCAAGGTCACTCGACAATATTTTTTTTTTTTCATTGCAATATTTCATGTCCCTCGACTGGTACTTAAAGCGTAAGACTGAACACCTTACCTTCATTTAACAGATGATCGAAACTCTACATTTTTCGTAGCTTACCTATAAAAAAGTTACCGCTCGCCACTACTACCCACAAGACCACAGCCAAGTTCGAATTCTGTATATCCAATTACCTCTTGGTGTAGATGGACATGGTCCACGTCTCCAGCAGCACGAGAGGGGCGCGGCAGGCGCCGCACGGGGGCGCCAGGAGCACCTCGATGCACAGCGGAACTTGCTCGCGCCACAGGGCCTCCGCGTGCCCCCGCAGCGCCAGCCGCCGCCCGCGCGCCGCGCCCGCGTCGCCGCCGCCCTGCGCCCCCTGCGGACCCTGATAAAAAAATTGGGTCATAAATGCGAATTAAGATAGGCGCCAGAATCGATCGAATAAAAAAATAATTCATTTGATGTTGTTCATGGAAAAAGTATAAATGTCTTTTTTTGTGAATAATTGTCTTAGACACACTATAGCAGGCTTGTTTTTATATCAATTTTCGGAAACAGGGTTTTATGTTTGCATGAAAAAACTGATAAAATCTATTTGATCGGTACATGATCAGTGATCAGTGATCAGTAATTTCTCATCAATATTGACATGAGTTTGACAGCTGTCATTTTAATCAAGCTAAATTTCAAGGATTATAAATATCATTAATTGAGGCTACTGTTATTAATTATAGGCTGAATATACTGAAAACATTGTCGAGTAAATGTATTTTGTGAGATTAAATATTTTTAAACGGTTGCTTTCTGGATATCCATCGTATATACTCCTCGGACTGGGGATTAACACAGCGACGTTTACCGTGTCTTGGTCCCCCGGCTCGGCGGCGAAGTGCGCCCGCCGGCACGCCAGCAGCTTGGCCACCAGCAGCCTCCGGTGAGCCTCCTCCAGCCGCCGGGCGGCCGCCCCCGCCCCCGCCGCGCCCCCGTCGCCGGCCGCCGCCGCGCCCGCCTCCCCGTCCCAGCAGTACTCGCCGTCTTTCTCCGTGGTTCTGGAAGTGAGATTTCACGCTGAAGTATTAAATATTCGTTTCCTTTTTGATTTTCACAGGCGTTTTAAACGTATCGAAGGTTAGCATGCAACCGTTGAATGGAAAAGTCAAATGAGGACACACGGCTATGTTGAATGTAGAGGTTGACAGAGAACACATAAATGTGGCAGTATTGAAAGTTGAAGGAGAGCACACAGATATGCTAAGTTAACGGAGAGCCCACAATTAATGCATTGAAAGTTAAAGGAGAATACACAGATACATTGAAAGCTAAGGGAAAGTACACGGATGTATTGAAAGTTGAAGGAGAGCACACAGATATACTGAGTTTAGAAGTTGAAGGAGAGCACAGCAACATGTGATTTTCACAAAAATGGCGCTAAATAAATTATCCCACTATAGTAAAACAGTTATGTTGAATGCAGTAGTCAAAGAGAGCACAAAGCAGTATTTAAAGATGAAGGAGAGCGCACAGAATATGTTAAATGTACGAGTTAATAGAGAGTATACAAAAAATGATAAATGTAGAAATTGAAAAAGATGACAAAGCTGTAATTAAAGTTGAAGAAGGGCACACAGCTATGTTGAATGTGGAAGTTAAAGGATAGCACAAAGCTGTATTTAAAGATGAAGGAGAGCACACAGATATGTTAAGGGCGTTACCCATAAACTCGGCGTATGAATGAACATAATTATTTAAACGTTTGAAAGCATAGGTCAAATATCTCAGTTTATATATACTTCTTCTTCTTCTCATGCGGTCCCTCAATGCTGAGGATCGTGATCACCATGAGCACTTCTGATTAGTCTGTTCCACTCCAGTCTGTCCTAAGCCCGACGAACCGACACATCAAATTTTAGCCCCGTAGCCTCCTTTATTTGGTCAGTCCATCTATATGGGATTCTACCCCGGCTTCTCCTACCTTCAACTCGGCCAGACATTATTCCCTTTTCTAGATTGTCTGGCTCACGTCTAGCAACATGTCCAAAGAAAGACAGTATCCTCCTCAGACACACCACTGACAGACGAGTTGAAACATGCAGCTCTTCCAGCATCGATGCATTCGTCCTTTCTGGCTGTCCAAGACACATTATACATATATAGTTACAGTTAAATAAGTGTACCTTTTGGTGTCATCCTGCCTCCTTGCCTGGTCGCTCCCAAAGCTGCCGGCCCTGGTTGGAAAGGGCGAGGGCTGCTGCCCCCGGCCGGGCTGCTGCTGGCTGCTGGCTCTGCCCTCGGTGATGAGTGTGCCCAGCTCCAGCAGGAGCTCGGCCCCCTGCGCTGGAGGCACCTCGCAGCTGTGCATCTAGGGAGAAAAAATATTTGATCATTTTAATGTACATCAATCAGATTTTGCGGTTTAGTTTGACTATCTGAAGAATGCGAACTGCGGGACCTCTCTAGGGCCCAACACAGCAAAATACTGAGTTTTGAGAACAGATGTCTCGTGGTTTTACTTTGTGGGGAATGAAGTAATAAGAAAACGGACGCAGCAAACTCCGGTGGCAACTGTCATCAAGCGGAGGCGATACGGTTGGCTGGGCCATATACTGCGGATGCCTCCTGAGAGCCTTAACCACGCTTGCAAGGAATCTGGTTCTCGACGTCCTGGACGTCCGCTGCTGACTGTTCGTCGGCAGTTTATGTGAGAACTACGGGACGCGAACCTGACTTGGGAGGATGCACAGGAGCTGGCAACCGACAGAGATGCCTGGAGGATCTTCGTGGACACCATATGCTCCAAATAGGGAGCGGACATGGATTAATGAATAAATGAATGAAATAAATTTACTATAAATAACTAATGTATGGGAGCGAAGTATGGAATTAGAAAAATAATAATGCAAGTAGGTTAAATGCTGTCGATATGCGATCCCTTAGGCGAATGTGTGGTAAAACGATGTATGATAAGTGCACAAATGTCGAGATCCGTGAACTGCGTGAGACTGAGACATGCATTATAGACAGAATCAAGAAAGGGGTGCCGCGTTGATTTGGACATGTAGAGCGAATGGACAGCGAAAGAACGGCGCAAAGGATCTACGATGCGAATGTTGATGGATGCATAAAACGAGGAAGACCGAGAAAGACATGGCACGATCGAGTCCATCGAATACTTGAAGATGGACATGTCAAGAGTAGGAATAGTCGGCGTGCGTGCATGAGAAGATGTATGAATGTAGAGGAAGCAAGGTCTGTACGCAAACAGAGTGATACGGCGTTCTATCCTCTCTGCCTACCCCTACGGGGCAACGGCGTGATGGTTTGTAGTTGAAATAAAAATATCGTGTCAACCATGTCGGGAATCGAACCTGAGACCTCTTGCATGGTAGGCAAACGCGCTGACCACTACACCACGAAGCCGACTTGTAATGATACGTCAGGTCAAATGCTTAATGGAAAATAATTATTTTACAGTTATCATTGTAGATAAATAAAATTAATAAAATTATTAATGTATCAATTGTAATGTTATTTATAAAATTATATACATAATAAGGGCTTTGAACTAGAGATAAGTTTCTAGACACAATAATATATTGTACGTGCATTTATGTATGCATTTTTGCAGTAATAAAGAATAATGATCTATTAACAGCATAGTCAGATACAGCTAGTCAGCAAGACAATGTCTTACAGTACGAGAAATCAAAATGGACATTTATAATTTTTTTACCCTACTTTGCTTATCTAATGAGAGAACTAATGAAAATTGGACCTCGGATTAAACAACGCCGTGGTGGAAATTTGACCGACATTATCTTTAAAACATCACATATTATTTAACATGATATAAAAATATCCGTTTTATGTCAAATAAAATTTGTTTTATATTTTAAGTTCAAAGTTCATTAATTCAATTACTCTTATTAAATGACCCTTTACTTATCTACTCTGTTGTGTCAATCAATATTTACGCGTGCACTATAAAATTTTAGAGAAATTAACAGATTGATTTTTTTTTGTTTATTTTTCCATACATATATTATTTACATAGAAATATAATTACAAAAATACACTTTAGAAAAATACATCTTAAAATTAAGCAATAACATGAATTGGTAAAAATGCCCGCAAAGACTACAGCGTCTGAGCTTACATTTGTGTTATGATTATATTTTTTCCCATCGTGCAACATTACGCGGCGACATCACGAATGCGCGCGGCGAAAGTGGGGCATAATGGGGGGATTTTTGGACACAGTCTGATGTATTCGGATTAGAGCGGAAAAAAACAATTACTTAAGAAAATGTCATATATTTGGGAGTTGTTATTTATATACATTTAAAGTGGAAACAGCAGATTGAAAATCTTACTATTCAACTTAAGAGACTAACGTATATATTCAAAACAATTTAAAATATAATTAATGTACAGGAACTTTTAAAGCTTTATTTTGCATTGTGCCAATTAATTTTGGAGTATGGTATAATCGGTTGGGGTGGTGCGAGTGACACAGTTTTAAATAGTGTATTTGTTGCACAAAAATCCATAATTAAAATAATAGTCCCGATACAGACATCTACTAAAGAAATATTCCACAAATCACAACTTATGACACCAAAACAATTATACGCTAAAACAATACTCACTTACAGATTCAAAAACTACTCTTACTCAAATGAAAGACATAACCCCCACAATACATCACATACAAATAATATAATCACTAGATCCTCAACACATAGACAACTTAAACAAATACGAACTAATACCACTTTCGGACAAAGGGATTTTGAGTATTATTCAATTAAAATCTATAACCTACTTCCAGTATCTATTAAAACAATTAGTAACGAAAAAATGTTTAAAAAGACTATAAAAAAATGGATAGTGGAGCTAGGTATAAGTAAAATGGATTGTCTCAATCGCCCATACCAATATTGAATCAACTGCTCCAAAAGTGTATAGCTTATGTTAGGTTTTTGTTATTTTCATTGTGTGTTTTGTGATATAAATAACATAGATGTACATAAATACCTTGTTTTTAAAACTGTCTGAATATTTGTTAATTATCTTTGTTTTTTAAGTTAGTCTTCTTTGTTTATTCTCAAATGTCATTTCAAAAAACTTAAGTGTCCTCGGCACGGGAAACCCCAGTGAGGTTACATTATTTTTATTATTAATTATAGTTTGTAAGCGAAAAATATGAATAAATAAATAAATAAAATATAAATTTACAGATAAAGATAGCGTTCGTTATCGAAGCACAGGTTCGAGAGAAGTTTCAAGTGGGGGTCGCCAACCTCCGATAGGAGCGACGCGAGAAGTAGAAGAATACACCAATATGTGGACCGTGTGGACCATGGTGATGATGACTACATAAGTAGCTAAATTTACAAAACCGATCATATTTGCTCCGTAAATAAGCATTGAAAATAAATTGGCCGTCCATCTTCTTGGCACAGCGGTAATGAATGATAGTTTGACGCTGGTGATGACGTCACAACACACGGAAGTCGCATGCGTCAAGGGAGTGTCAAATCCAGGAATATTGCCAAAATATTTGTTGCCAAGGAATTACTCCAAATAGGTGTCTGCGATCATTTTTTGATTAAATTTTTGTAGACAAAAAGAGATCAGAGACCATATAAATATAACAGTCCAGAAACCGGTAAAACTACTCGTGAATGAGTAATTTAACGTTTCGGCGATCAGTTACGCTGTAGATGTCGCTTAGAACGCAACTGCCGATTTAAATTCAACTACGCCGCGTTGTGTCGTTTTCAAGGGTCAAAAAACTGCTGGAATTAAAGGGAAATAGGGTGAGATCACATTTCACGAGTAAGTAGCGAATTCACAAATAATGCTATTTAAAAATTAGAGTATTTTACCGTCCGTCAGATTGTTAAATAAAACAAGGTGGACATTTTGTTAGTATTGCCAGAGTGGTCGAATTTTTTTACCCGGCTTTCTATTAATAAGCCTTGGTATAATATTAAACTGTATTAATTTGACTTAATGACTAAATGATTATTTAATGATGTTTGAGTGTGTCCAAATGCTTTTAATTCACAAAAGTCAACAGATGGAAGAGTTGAGGAAATGTGGATATTGAAACATGGGCAGAATGGTGAATGTTACACAGTGTGTAAAGTGGCCACTTAAACCAGCAAATGACAGGTCATAAGCCCTGTAAATGCCTAGACTTCCATATTCCCTTCGCAAAGATGTTTTCCCTCTCTTGAAATAAATCTAGATCTAACTTCACAAACATCAACAGATGAAAGAATTGAAGGAATATAGATGTTCAAATATAGGCAGAATGGTGAATGTTACACAGTGTATAAAGTGGCCACTTAAACCAGCCATTGACAGGTCATAAGCCCTGTGGATGCCTGGACTTCTATATTACCTTCTCTTAAATGTTCCTCATCTCTGTTGTAAAATGTTAATATAAACAGCTCCAGAGGGAGTTGAATCCAGTCCGTGTCTACAAAAATTTGGACAAACTCAAAAGATTGTTGATAAATCAGTAGGAATTAGAAACGCGTATATGTATAATGGTATCCTTCATTACGCATTCGTGATTGTATGTGTGACCTCCACGAAACCGAGTTGCATAATATTAGTGTACTTCTGATCTACATTGTGGCAAATGAAAGGCCACAGGCGTCAGTTTGTCTATCGCGAGTACGGTAAGGTGATTAAAAAAATTAATCATTCACCATGTGAAAGATCTTCATATTGTTCACTATTACAATCTGATTAACTGTAATAATCACAAATAACTATCAACGTTGTTTGATTATGTTCAAATGCTTGCAGACTGGCTGGATTTCTTCCCTAGGGAGTTGTTCATATTTAAATTTATTTCAACAGAGAGGGAAAGAGTTTTCGTGAAGAAATTTGGAAGTCTAGGCATTTACGGGGCTTTTGACATGTCATTGGCTGGTTTAAGTGGCCACTTTACACACCGTGTAACATTCACCATTCTGCCCATGTTTGAACATCCACATTTCCTCAACTCTTCCATCTGTTGACTTCTGTGAAGTAAAAGAGCTGAAACCTTTATCACGCGGGTGAGATTCATCCGGCTGAACCAAATCACCTACTAGGCAACGCCTGAAAACAATTTTTCAATTTTTATACTTCTTCTTTTACCAGGTAGTAATTCAACAATGTTTGAGTATGTCCAAATGCTTGCAGACTGGCTGGATTTTTCAACAGAGAGGGAAAGAGTTTTCGTGAAGAAATTTGGAAGTCTAAGAATTAATACCTGGTAAAAGAAGAAGTAATTAAAATTGGAAAATTGTTTCCAGGCGTTGCCTAGTAGGTGATTTGGTTCAGCCGGATGAATCTCACCCACGTGATAAAGGTTTCAGCTCTTTCACTTCACAAAAGTCAACAGATGGAAGAGTTGAGGAAATGTGGATGTTCAAACATGGGCAGAATGGTGAATGTTACACAGTGTGTAAAGTGGCCACTTAAACCAGCCAATGACAGGTCATGAGCCCTGTAAATGCCTAGACTTCCAAATTTTTTTCACGAAAACTCTTTCCCTCTCTGTTGAAATAGATTTAAATATGAACAACTCCCTAGGGAGGAAATCCAGCCAGTCTGCAAGCATTTGGACATAATCAAACATTGTTGAATAATGAACATACATATTGTTATCGCAGTCATAAGTCAACGCGTGTGTAATCTCTAAGTCAACGCTCTTGTCGGTTTGCTTTTTGTTTTCCTCGTAAATAAATACAGTCATCACAGCGAACAAACCATCACGACGTTTATCCGTAGGGGTAGGCAGATAGGACAGAACGCCATATCACTATGTCTTTGCATACATACCTCGATTTATCTACAGTCGTACATCTTCTCATGCACGCACGCCGATTATTCCTACCTTTGACATGTCTTCAAGCATTTGATGGACTTGATCGTGCCATGTCTTTCTCGGTCTTCCTCGTTTTCTGCATCCATATACATTCGCAAATTTCTGAATATTTGAGACCCCCCAAATGCCGAGGCCCGGAGGGCCGACAAATGAGGCGCGGAGGGCCGATACATCAAGCCCCAGAGGGCCGATAAAGTGAGTCCCGAAGGGCCAAACTTTCTAGCATGCAACAATAAGTTATAAATAGGAGTTTCAGCGCAACGGGAATTTGGATATAAAAATGATTTCTCACGCGCGGTAAGTTCCTCGAAAATGTTTTTTAAAAATTCAAAATATTTTGATAAAACGAACTACTTTGAACGACGTCACTAGTTCTCCGAAATTAGCCAATGACAGATTAATATGAATAACTTATAAAGCGCCATTTTCGTAATATAATACTATAAATAAGGGCGCTTTACATAGTGATTCTACAGATAAACAAATCTAATTGAAGCTTTTAAATTTGTAATTTAATTAACACAATTTATTTACAGACAGAGTGTTGTGATGTATTTCCGGGAGGCCAACCCACCAATCGGGACAATTCACCGTAGAGAAATTGAGACGTCACAGGCGGAGTAATTTCAAATCATCATTCCCTTTCCGCACCTAATGGTGCATAGGGCACAGCATGGGTACACCAATTGTAAGGTATCTTGATCATTTTTAATATGATCAGTCTTACGCTTCGTGTACCAGTCCAGGGACTGTGAAATATTCCAGCGTGAACACACCTTTTTTAAACATATATATTTTGTATCAACCCTGTCGGGAATCGAACACGAGACCTCTTGCATGGTAGGCAAACGCGCTGACCAGTTTGGCAGTATATTTATTTATTTATTTATTATATATACGGCCTAAGCCAATTACAACAGTTACATGAAGAAACATAAATGCAAGAAACTGAACAAAAATAACATAAAATTATTCAGCAAAGACAAACAAGGGCAAAACAATAATTATATACAATATATTCATAAAAACGAAAGACCTAAGACTTCGAGCTAAACCATGCCAATCCAACTTCATCCCACTGTTTAGTCGCGAAGAGATCTACGAAAAGCCGGAAGATTTCCAAAGAATTCCAAGTCGTGTGATGAATTGACTAATCTACACATTCTGGACATTGGGGCATAAAAACCAAAGTTGCTTTAGAAGATTTTATAAATAGCAGATTTTGACTTCTGGTGACACGGGTGGGAACATGAAACGAAATTGATTGCAACAGAGATGGGACATCACTTAAAGCATTAAGTATTTTGAAAATGCATATAAGGTCCATCTCAGTTCTACGTCTCTCCAATGAAGACAGATTAAGAGATTGCTCTATTTCAAAATAGGAATAATTATTATTTTTATTATTATTATTATTAATATTGACAAATAAAAATATCGCTTGGTTCTATCGACTACTGAGACAACGAATTATTCGATTATTTTAATCGATCCAGTTAATCGATCCAGTTAACCGAGCCAGTTACTAAAATTGGCCGAAATTAAATTGCATAAGCAAATGCAGTACAACTAAATCATTATTAGTATTGCATTTACTCCACACACCGCTGTTTCTAACATTCTTCTATATTAGGTACACATCTAGGTAGCTGGGTGACCTAGTTCCTGGCATGGCAACAGCGAATTCCCCCTCTCTTGGACTGGCCCCTCACCCCGCCGACCGCTAGATCCATTCAAAGTCATTCTCCCCCCCACCACCCCACCACCCCCTACCGACATCATAATAGAGTGAAAAGAACGGACAGACTAAACCGCCGACTGATTTCTGATTATTTATTTAAAATATTACTAATATTCAAAGCATTACCTTTGTGGTCAAACGTTTTACTAAATGTTATCAAATATTTGTATACAGGGTGTTCTTTAAACCCTGTCACATCCGAAACCACGATGATCAGTATGGGCAAGAAGACATATTAGCATATTTAAAAAATATTTAGAACGAACAATTTTTTTTTAAAAGAAAGTATTAAAAAAACAAATGGTTGCGTACTTCTGCAGGGAAAAGCGAGGGGGGCGCCGCCGCGCGGTTGACGGTATATTAGACTCCCCCCTCCCCCCTCCTCGTTTCACTCCTGCAGAAGTAACCAACTATTTGTTTTTTTAATATTTTATTTTTGTAAATTTTATGCGTTCCAAAAATTTATTTCAATGTGTCAAAATGTCTTCTTGCTTATACTGATCATCGTGGTTTCGGATGTGACAGGGTTTAATGAACACCCTGTCTAACCAATTTGATCCATAATCAAACGTCCTTTCAATATAGTCGTTTGTACGATGTTCCACTGTAACGGTCAACCTATGAAACCTATTAAGCTCACACCCTCCCTCCATCCCCTCTACCTTTTTGAACTATTTCTCAAACAACATATAATACGTTTTGAGTATGTCCAAATGCTTGCCGGCTGAATGTTACACAGTGTGTAAAGTGGCCACTTTAACCAGCAAATGACATGTCATAAGCCCTGTAAATGCCTAGACTCCCATATTCCGTTCTTAAAAATGTTTTCGCTCTCTGTTGCAACAAATTTAAACATATAATTGTTGTTTGTTTGTTGTCCACCGCGTTGTTTTCGATATAAAATTTCTGTATAAAATATTAAACTACAAAGTAGATACTAACCTCCTAAATAAAATACAAATTAATGCGGGATTGAGAAAACTCGGACATCGGGATATATTTAAACTACCTTTGTTTTCAAATAATACTACATACCACACACCTATGGCCCGCATGTGTCGGTAATATAATATATACTGCCGAAACAATAAAATTGACATTTTCCATGATACTCTCTCAGCTTTTGCGAATAATCTCTTAGGAATAAATCTTATTCAATAAGTACACACGTACAACTTTTTTTATTGCATTGTATCCTGTATAAAAAATATGTATGACAACTTAATGCATAAATGTATTTTGGGTAATTCTATAATTGAAGATATATATGCATGTAAAATTGTATCGACGAATGCTTTCAAATTGTATGTTTTCTAGTATGTATGTAATATTTGTTGAATTACCTAATAAAATAAAATAATATTTTCATAATTTAATCAATGCATGTTTGTCCTTATCAGTGCATGTGCTTATGAAAATGCATGGTCGTGTTGGTTTTATATTTTTGTGCAACAACTATGGTGAAGGTGTATAGTGGGTTTTGCATGTTGGTTTAATTGGCGTCCTGGCGAAGAGACGGGTACGTCTCGAAACCGGTAGACATAGAAAAGTCGGTAAGTGGTTAGATACAAGTCTTTAATAGCATTTAGTTAAACTTTTTTATAGAAATACCTTTAAAAATCATTGTTTTTTTCTAATTTACGATTTTTGTTTTTTATTATTGCGCAATTGAGCAAAAAATCGTTTTAAAACGGCAAAGTCGTGTGATTTCCTCATATTTCGTGCGTTTTACCCGACAACAGCACCCTTGACGTGATTTTCACAAAAATGGCGCTATATAAATTATCCAAACATTATTATTAACAGCCTAAAGAGATTGCTCTATTCAATATAGAAATAGGTAAGGCTACCACATGTTTAGGTACACTGTGATTGGTAGAATGTTATTTCAAGGAAATTCGTATTATTAAATAGACTTGCATAATACGAACACTTAAACATAATATTATGAATATTACGTTTTATTTGTCCGTGTCCGGGCGGAACGCGGAATACAGTTGAACGTGTGAAAAGAACCGTAGCATTTGTTAAGGTGAAAATTCTTACCCATTAGTACTAAATGCACCCTTGTACAAGCATTACTACTACCTATTCTAGATTACGCTGATGTTTCCATGACTGATTTAGGCTGTGAGCAACTCGATAAACTTGGACGACTTCAGAATACATGCATAAGGTACTTTTTTGGTCTTAGGAAATATGACCACATTTCTGATTATCGTAGGCAACTGAAATGGCTCAAAATTAGACAGCGGAGAGACTATCACTACCTCTCACTTCTGTTCCATGTACTTCATAGTCCTAACGCTCCTATATACCTGCGTGAAAAATTTCAACGCTTATCAGTTCATGGTTTACCTCTTCGTTCTAATTCTCAAGGCACTCTCTTAATACCCATCCACAATTCCTCTTTCTTCTCTAACTCATATAGTGTCCATGCGGCTCGACTGTGGAATCATCTCCCATCCACCATCAAAGATGTTACTACATTATCTCTGTTTAAATCACGTCTGAAGAAACATCTCCTTTCTCTTCCTTAATCTCTCCTCCTTTCCTTTTTCCTCTTTCCTCTTTTTTCCTTTTTCCCATTGAGTAATAGTTTTGATTTAAGGTAATTTATAAACAAATACGTTTATCAACAATATTTTGAGTTTGTCCAAATTTTTGTAGACAAGGACTGGATTCAACTCCCTGGGGAGCTGTTTATATTAACATATTACAACAGAGATGAAGAACATTTAAGAGAAGGTAATAAAGAAGTCTAGGCATCTACAGGGCTTATGACCTGTCAATGGCTGGTTTAAGTGGCCACTTTACACACTGTGTAACATTCACCATTCTGCCTATATTTGAATATCTATATTCCTTGAATTCTTTCATCTGTTGATGTATGTGAAGTTAAAGAGCTGAAACCTTTATTTATGCGGGTGAGATTCATCTAATTGAATTATTTCACCTACATACTAGGCAACGCCTGAAAATATCGCCTGAAAATATCCATGAAGAAGTATAGAAATTGAAAAAATAATATTTTCAGGCGTTGCCTTACTAAACTCTTAAACGAGTAGTTTTACGTTTTGACCCATTAGTTTCTTTGTAGACGTCGCTCAGTACGCAACACCTGATTTAAATTCAACTATGCCGTGTGTCCTTTTAAAGTGTAGAAATACTGCTAGGATCTTAAAGAAACAAAATGCAATCACATTTCATGTGTAATTCGCAAATAAATGTGTATGTAACAAATGCATTACTTAAAAATTGAATTATTTCTCCATCTGTGAGTGTTGCCAGGGTAGTAATTGTTTTTACCCTAGTTTGCTCATCTAATGAAAATTGGACCTCGGATTAAACAACGCCGTGGTGGAAATTTGACCGACATTATCTTTAAAACATCAAATATTATTTAACATGATATAAAAATATCCGTTTTATGTCAAATAAAATTTGTTTTATATTTTAAGTTCAAAGTTCATTTATTCAATTACTCTTATTAAATGACCCTTTACTTATCTACTCTGTTGTGTCAATCAATGTTAACGCGTGCATAATAAAATTTTAGATAAATTAACAAATTGCTTTTTTTTTACCTTACATTTGTCTTCTGATTATATTTTTCCCATCTGGCAACATAACGCGGCGACTTCATGAATGCCCGCAGCGAAAGTGGCCTTAAGCATTACCCAAAACACCTAATTAGATTGAGTTGACCAAACCGTATTAGTTTTATTTCCGTTTTTGAAGCAGTTTTATACTCCATTTGACGGCCTCCGTGGTGTAGTGGTCAAGACGCTCGACTCACACATGGAAGGTTCCGGGTTCGATTCCCGGTGAGAACACAAAAATTTTATGTGATTTTTGTCAAGCCTGGGTGTTCTGTGATGTAATTCACCACTGTAATTAGGCCTCCTGGCCTGTTGTGGTGCAAAAAATAAAAAAAATATGAAAAAAATAAAATAATTTAAATTAATCACTCTTTAGGGGTTATAGAAGATCCCGAATACCACCACAGGCTCTCGGCCAAAGCGCCGGAAAGATGTCTGTAGATGCCTTGACTTCTATATTACCTTCTCTAAAATATTCTTCAACTCTTTTGTAATATATATATATATAGTTGGATAATTTATAAAGCGCCATTTTTGTGAAAATCACCTCAAGGGCGCTGTACAATTAATAAATATCCCAGTACGTCTTGCAGCTACAGAGCGCATGGACGGTTGGGATTCTAGTTCCTCGTTTTCAATTAAGATCGATAAAAAATTATAACAGATAGGAGCTAGATTACAGGACGTCTTGCAGCTACAGAGCGCATAGACAGTTAGAAATTTAGCCCCCATTTACACATTTTAAAAATTGACAAATAAATTAAGGTTATTAAAAAATAATAATAATATGAATAATAAAAAGGAGTAAGATTACAACACGCCTTGCAGCTACTAAGCGCATGGACGATTGGAATTCTAGACCCCGTTTACAAAATTTAGGTATTTTAAAAGTTGATATATGAAAGCTAGATAACCAATCATCGTGCAGCTACAAAGCGCATGGACGAGAGGAATTCCAGCAAAGTTAAAACAATATCAATAAATTTATAAAAAATAGAGTATAGTAGTAAATTGGTCAAATGTAAGTAATATGCTAATGATCATAGTAATTTTATTACATGTAACAAAATACACTATAAAACTGTGAAATAAATTCAATTCCCCGTAGCTCTGAACTTCTTGATTGGCTAATAGTTGAAGTTGTTTATCGATTGTTCAAAATCAACTGATTATTTTTTTCATTTTTTTTATACGTAAAACAACTTTCTTATTCTAACAAAAGTTTTAAAAAAACCTGTCAAATAGCACGCGAAAAGTTGAAACCAGCAATGGTCAAAGCAGCGAAAGTGCCCTACTAACCTCACGCCATTGGCCGATTCAAATTTCAATTTGAAACTAGTTCTAGAACGAATCTTAAATTCGATCTGGAGAATAAATTTAAATATAACTGCGTATCATCTTCCGCTTTGGTTTTTTAATAATTGATATAAAATATTGATATAAAATGGATAGTAGAGCTAGGTAGAAGTAAAATGGATTGTCTCATTCGCCCATACCAATGCTGAATCAACTGCTCCACAACTGTATAGCTTATGTTAGGTTTTTGTTGTTTTCATTGTGCGTTTTGTAATATAAATAATATAGATGTACATAAATACTATACACGACACCTCGCCGTGCATACAGTTGAACTGTAGATAGGAGGTGGCTTGGAGCTGCTATTTGACCGGCTATCGGGTGATAGCTTTCTTCAGGCTTCAGTTTTCTTCTTCAGAAGGGCAGGCGGCGACATCAGAGGCGGAGAGGGCGTAGATATAATAAAACGCAGTCTTGGTTATACACTATACACACTTTATTCAATAAAAATACAGAGGTTCTATCAAGTAATTTGTACCGTGCCGCAGTCGGGCACGGTACGAGACAGCATACATAAGCCGCAAGGGAGAGCGAGAAGGGGTCGGACTTTCCCGGCTTACGCCGTAGCACGCTCTCCTATTGGCTGGACAATTTCAGATATTGTTTTTACACGTATGCTTATAAGATAAACTAACTCCCTCGAGATGAGTTTTACATGTAAAGGGAGTATGTAGGCCTCTTCCCCGTATCTTATTTAATGTAGAAATGATACAGGGAAAGGTCCCACATACTGAGAAAAAGGGTGACATGAGTTTTAGAGGATTTGACAGGGTCTGATTCCCCGCAATCTGATACAAATATGTGGCTAGGGTCTCGATATCCTAACTTCTGCCCCTGCGAGTGACATAATTAACCGTCTTTATTTTAGGGGCAGCTAGTTAGATTACAAATCGAGACTCCTAGCCGAAAATAAACATAAAAACATGATATACAAATATTAACCTAAAAACACTGGCACCGCACACTCTCGTCCGAGCGCCATTCGTCGCCCTAGCGGCCACTCGGGAAGCTTCAGTCGTGGCCGGGGGTTCGACCGTCTCTCCGCGGTCATTCCGTCCATTTTCCCCGTGCAGCTACCATCTCCGCCTGGGCGCCCGCAAAAGGGCCGCTCGGCTTGGTGTCGGTGCCTAACGTTTGGCGCTCGTTCGCCGCGTCACAGGCCGTGTTGTACGTTGTATTATCGCACGCGCGGCGATGTCCGATACACTCCCCCCGGTGTCGCGCAGTCGGCACCTGCTGGTCCCGCATCGGGCCTCGCCGCCGCGTGGCGCTGTCTTCCGGGCGCTGTCATCAGTGGGGCGTAGCAGGACCGCGATCTTGACCGTGGGTCTTGTGTACTCGCCCGTGGAGGTCCGCACCCTGACGGCTCGCACCTGGCCGTCCTTCCCGGGCATGGTTCCCGTGACGACTCCCCGTGGCCATTGGTTCCGTGGCATCGCGGGATCGGTGATCACTACCACGTCTCCAACTTGCAGGGGAGTGGCCGCGATGCGCCATTTCTGACGTCCGCCCAGGCCTGGCAGGTACTCGCGCATCCATCGGCGCCAGAAAGCATCCGCCATCTTCTGGGCTATGCGCCATTGTTTGCGCAAACACACGTTCTCCGGCGCTTCGCTGTAATCCGCGAGGCAAGGCATGCCCCCGGATGACCCAATTAAAAAGTGATTCGGAGTTAAAGGAGCTCCGTCACGAGGGTCTACTGTCACGTGCGTCAGCGGACGGCTGTTGACCGAGAATTCAGCCTCGGCTAGCGCCGTCCGTAACGTCTCTTCTCTAGGCGCTTGCTCTCTCAGTATAGCAAACAGCGCCCTCTTAATGGAACGAACTAATCGTTCCCATGCCCCTCCCATGTGCGGGGATGAAGGAGGGATAAACTTCCACTCAATCTTCATAGTGCTCATTTCATCTAGCACTTTCTTGTCCTCGGCTACGTCTCGGAAGGCAGCGGCCATCTCTTTATCGGCCCCGCGAAAATTTGTCCCGTTGTCAGAGTACAAGACAGACGGGTGTCCTCTTCTGGCGGCCATCCGCCGGATGGCTTGGATCGTCGAGTCGGTGCTCAGTGACGTCACCAACTCAATGTGTACGGCCCTGGTTGTGAGACACGTAAACAAGGCCCCGTACCTCTTCTCTTTCCGCCGTCCCATGGTCACGTGTAGCGGTCCAAACAGATCCACTCCGCAATGCGTGAAGGCGCGCATGTGATGTGCCAATCTCGCCGGCGGAAGACGTCCCATCAAAGGCGGTTGCGGTCGCGCACGATCGTTCTTACACTTCTGGCAGTTAGCTACAATCCATCGAAGCTTTGTGCGTATTCTCATCACGTAGAAATCTTGACGCACATCTGCCATAGTCCTCTCAGTGCTTCCGTGATAGCACATCTCATGCCGGTGTCTCAGCATCAGTTGTACGTACAGCTGCGCGGCGTCTAATATTATCGGGAATCCAATATTTTCCCGTACGCCGCTGGCCGCGTATAACCGCGTTCCCATCCTCACCAGTCCGGTGTCGTCTAGCCGGGGCGTGAGGGCATGCAGGCGGCTGCCTCTGGGTAGCGACTCCCCCCGCTTTAGGGCTGTTATGTCGCTGCCAAAGGCGTCGTTTTGCGTTCGCCTGATCCACAATCGCTCAGCGGCTATACACTCCTTTGCGGTTAGGTATTTTCCCACGCATTCTGGGGCGGCACGGCGGCATCGATTCACAAACCGCAGGCACCATGCCGTGGCACGTATAAGCCGTCTCCACGAGCTAAACCGTGCGGCGTCTGGCAGCGCCGCTTGTAACGCGGTGACTATGCGTTCGGCGCGCTTTGCTTCCATGACGGCGATGTCGGGCTGCAGGCCGCGTCCCTTGTGATGCGGCCATTCGCCCTCCTCCCCAGTCAGGAAGGCCGGTCCCCCGAACCAGGCTCCCTGAGGTGTAAGATCAGGCGCGTTGAGGTCCCTGGTGGCAGCATCCGCGGGATTCATCTTAGTCGGAACCCACCGCCACTCTTTCGGGTGAGATAACTCATCTATCTCCCCGAGGCGATGGGCCACGAACGGCGAGAACGCACGGCTGTCGTTTCGTACCCAGCACAGTACTGTCGCCGAGTCCGTCCAATAGACTGTCCTCCCCACAGTGACGTCACTCTCCCGCTTGATGGTGTCTGCCAGTCTCACGGCCATTAGCGCCGCTTGCAGCTCCAGTCGAGGTATTGATAGAGCTCGCAAGGGGCTAACTTTAACTTTACTGCCCACGAACCGTACATGTCTATTACGGTCCGTCTTTTCCACAAAATACGCTACTGCGCACCCCGCCAGTTCGGAGGCATCGCAGAATACGTGTAGTTCCACCCGACTGGTGCGATTTTCTATACACCGCCGGGGTATAGAGCTCTCTGTGCGCTCCACACAGGCTCTCCATTCGGCCCATTTTTCTTGATGGGTCGGCAGGATGACGTCATCCCATCCTATTCCCGATCGCCATACTGCTTGTAATAATATTTTCGGGCGTACCGTAACACACCCTAGAAAACCGAGCGGATCGAATATGCTCATTACCGCGCTCAGTAATTGTCTTTTAGTGGGCCACTCATGTGCGCTTAACGCTATTGTCTTATTAAATTGAAACACAAATCGATCACTGACTGGGTCCCATTTAACACCGAGTACTCGCTCCAAGTACTCACTACCGTTCACTATTATCTCGCGAGCGTCCGTGGCGCGCAAATTATCCGCGGTGGTACGTAGCACTTCACCGTCATTTGAGGACCAATTCGTCAATTGGAATCCTCCCCGTCTTAATATTTCACTTGTTTGATCTCTTAACTGAATAGCTTGTTCCGTAGTATCCACCGCGGCAAGATAATCGTCCATATAAAAATTGTTTTCCACTGCGCGCGCCGCCTCCGGAAATTCACTCGCGTTTACACAGGCTAACTTATTTTTCACATATTGCGCACTTGTCGGTGAGCACGCGGCGCCAAAGGTCATCGAGGTCATCACCATTGTTTTAATCTCGGCGTCGGGTCGCTCCCTCCACAAAAACATCTGAGCTCCTTGATCGGCGGGGCGGATTTTTATCCGTAGAAACATATCTTTTATGTCCGCCGCAAGCGCTATGCGGCCTTCTCTGAAGCGTAATATGTTACCCCATAGCGAGGTCAGCATGTCAGGGCCGGTGAGTAGTTTGTCGTTCAACGAAACTCCACGGCATCGGCTGGCCGCGTCGAAGACGACTCGCAGCTTTCCCGGCTTGTTCACATTTACTACGCCGAAATGGGCTAAGTACCACTTCCGCGGGAAACGAGCGATCTCTATCGGCGTAACTTCCCGGGCGTAATCCTTCTCGATGTACTCCTTAATTTTCGCGCAATATGCCGCCTTGTAGCTCGGGTCCTTGGCCATCTTGTTCTCGACAGATTTCAGTCTGTTTACTGCGCACTGTCGATTGTCCGGTAACCATATGTTGTCTTCTTTCCATAGAAGACCCGTCTCCCACTGACCGGTTGGCGTTGGTCTGGTGGTTTTCTGTAGAATTTCCATAGCGCGCGTGTCTGTGCTGTTAACACGTGGCCTAGGTTTGACGCCCATAGCGTCCACCGCGTAATTGAGGCGCATTAACTCGTCCATGCGATCCTCTACGCTAGCACTCGTCAGTGTGAGTGTTTTGCTGGCTTTGTTCTGCTTATGATTCACGCATCCGTGCGTGATCCATCCCAGCGACGTCAGAGAGCGTAAATATCTCCCTTTCTCGTTGACTTTCCTAGTCACGATTAAATGAGCGTTGTCCTGCCCAATTAATATTTTCGGTAGCACTTCTTTCATACCGTTTCCCTCCGGAATGCACTGGCGCGGGAGATTTAGACTCGTCATTGTGTTCCCGACGAGCGGGTATCCATTCCCACTTGGCCCACGAATAGTCACTGTGACGCGTCGCGACGCCTTATCCTCGGAACACATATCACTCGCACCATGAATCGTTATCCCGCGCACTCGTCCGGGCGCACCGACACTGTCCGCCAGTTCGGAGTCTATTAAAGTCACATTGGAGCCCTCGTCTAACAGGGCGTAAACGTCGGCACCGTCATTGGGGCCGGTCACGTTCACTTTTATCACTTTGAGCAATACCGGTTGAACTTTTTCGCAGGTGCTCATCACTACATTATCGCGGCCTTCTCGTCGCTGTCCATGTAGTGTCCTATGATGCGTATAGCGACACTCTTCTATACCGCACTTCTTAGCCGCCGGGCATTTACCGGCTAAATGTTTATGCCTCAGACACGAGAAACATAAACCCTTTTCGCGAACAATTTCCCATCGGCCCGCTACCGATTTCGCTAAAAACTCGCGACACTTTTCACTTTTGTGCGGGCGATTGCACACTCCGCACTCGTCCCTTGTCTCGGTTGGCGCGGACACTGTATACACATTGTTCTTTGTTTTCTTTTTGGGAAAAAACGACCCCGCGTCCATTCCACCGGCGCTCATTGACGTCTGAGCGATCTCGCTAAGCCAGCAAGAAAATTCCTTCACGGTGGCGCGTTCGTCTCTGTCCCTCGGTAAGGTGTACCACCACAGAGCCCGCATCGCTAGCGGGATCTTGGCCACCATCTCGTTCAGTAGCTGCGGTGATGATAGGCAGCTCGAGTTCCTTGTCCGCTCCAGAGTGGCGACCATGTTCCTCAGGGCCACGGATAACTCAACTATCCCGGTTGAGTTGGGGCTCTCCACTATGGCGGGTAGGCGGCGCGCTTTCTCCAGCATGTGCGCCGTCACAATCTCCTCGTGGCCGAACTGCAGTTCCAGGGTTTCCATGATGAGGTCCGTATTCTGAGGATCCACCATCAGGGAGGAAACCGCCTCCTTGGCGGCCCCTTTCAGCGCACGTTGTAGTCGGAGCAGGTTTTCCGGCGTCGTCAGCCGGCAGACTTCCGTAGACCTCGTATATTGGGCCTTGAAGGCAGGCCATTCCAGTGGGTCTCCTTCGAAGGCGGGCAATTCCTTTGCCGTAGATTGGCGCGCCAACAGCGCCTCCATTTTTCCATCGTCGCCATCGTGTGATCGTGGGCTCCCCGTTGATCCTCCACGTAGCGCGGTGGCCATCTCGGTGATCGCCGCAGCCATCTGCGCGATCGGGTCCGAAGAGCGGCGTACCCAGTCTCCGGTTTGTCTCTCTGCCACCCCAGCTCGTCCGCTGGGGCCCGCATCTGCCCTAGGAGATTCCATTGGGGGTCCAGGTGCGGTCGGTGTCTTCTCAGAGCGCCTCAGGGCGGCGCGCAGTTTCGCAACTTCAGCCTGCAGAAGTTCGACGGTGTCCTCCTCGGAAACCTCCTGTGACGACGCCTCGGTACCCGTCACCGTGGATACGACGTCGGCAGGGGGGGTGACATCAGAGGTTTTCTCGGCGGAGCCTTTTCCAGAGCGAAGTGAAGGCGTCATCTTCCACTGGGATGTGGCGTCCGTATAGCAGCTCCGATCCGGTGAAACGAAGGACCACAACTATATACACGACACCTCGCCGTGCATACAGTTGAACTGTAGATAGGAGGTGGCTTGGAGCTGCTATTTGACCGGCTATCGGGTGATAGCTTTCTTCAGGCTTCAGTTTTCTTCTTCAGAAGGGCAGGCGGCGACATCAGAGGCGGAGAGGGCGTAGATATAATAAAACGCAGTCTTGGTTATACACTATACACACTTTATTCAATAAAAATACAGAGGTTCTATCAAGTAATTTGTACCGTGCCGCAGTCGGGCACGGTACGAGACAGCATACATAAGCCGCAAGGGAGAGCGAGAAGGGGTCGGACTTTCCCGGCTTACGCCGTAGCACGCTCTCCTATTGGCTGGACAATTTCAGATATTGTTTTTACACGTATGCTTATAAGATAAACTAACTCCCTCGAGATGAGTTTTACATGTAAAGGGAGTATGTAGGCCTCTTCCCCGTATCTTATTTAATGTAGAAATGATACAGGGAAAGGTCCCACATACTGAGAAAAAGGGTGACATGAGTTTTAGAGGATTTGACAGGGTCTGATTCCCCGCAATCTGATACAAATATGTGGCTAGGGTCTCGATATCCTAACTTCTGCCCCTGCGAGTGACATAATTAACCGTCTTTATTTTAGGGGCAGCTAGTTAGATTACAAATCGAGACTCCTAGCCGAAAATAAACATAAAAACATGATATACAAATATTAACCTAAAAACACTGGCACCGCACACTCTCGTCCGAGCGCCATTCGTCGCCCTAGCGGCCACTCGGGAAGCTTCAGTCGTGGCCGGGGGTTCGACCGTCTCTCCGCGGTCATTCCGTCCATTTTCCCCGTGCAGCTACCATCTCCGCCTGGGCGCCCGCAAAAGGGCCGCTCGGCTTGGTGTCGGTGCCTAACGTTTGGCGCTCGTTCGCCGCGTCACAGGCCGTGTTGTACGTTGTATTATCGCACGCGCGGCGATGTCCGATACAAATACCTTGTTTTTAAAACTGTCTGAATATTTGTTAATTATGTTTGTTTTTTAAGTTAGTCTTCTTTGTTTATTCTCAAATGTAATTTAAAAAAAACTAAATTGTTAAGTGTCCTCGGCACGGGAAACCCCGGTGAGGTCACATTATTTTTATTATTAATTATAGTTTGTAAGAGTAAAATATGAATAAATAAATATATTATAAATCGCACAATACAAGAACAAAAACATAACACAAACTATAAATTTGTTGAGCAGGTGATTCAATATTTTCCTTTGTCCAAAAGTGGTATTAGTTTGTATTTGTTTAAGTTGTCTTTGTGTTGAGGATCTAGTGATTATATAATTATTTGTTTGTGATGTATTGTATGTCTTTCATTTGAGTAAGAATAGTTTTTGAATCTGTAAGTGAGTATTGTTTTAGCGTATAATTGTTTTGGTGTCATAAGTTGTGATTTGTGGAATATTTCTTCAGTAGATATCTGTATCGGGACTTTGAGCATTATTTTAATTATATACTGTGGGTATAAATAAATTAAATATAAGCATAAATAGGTGGTGTTTAAAACTGTATGTACATTTTGTTATTTCTTTATGTATACTTAGTCTTCTTTGTATATTCTTACGTGTATTTTTTTTTCTCAGAAGCTTATTGAAATACGAAAGAGATATAAGTAAATTTTGAAGTCGAATTAAATTATAAAACTGAAAATTTTCCGATTTGGAAAATCAGATTCAAAACTGAAAATTTCGTTAATTGAGTTAACACAGTCGTCCAGGGCTCTAGTTTTAATATTTTTAAAATAATGAAAAACTAGATTTACATTACGGTACAAAATAAACAATTTTTATTTCCCTGTTCCAATTATTATACCCGGCAGTGTATAAACCTCTCTTCCTTGCACCAATAAAATAACACATCACAATCTCTATCGCTGTCCCTTTTTTACCGTTCACTTTAAAAACTAGTTCTTCGCTCTCTTTCCAACGCGTGTGAAGCTGTAAATGAACGTATCGCTGTCTCATGGCGGCTCTACATGCTGGCCAATACGCTGGCCAGTTCGCTGGCGCGCGTATCGGCGACGAAATCGCTAAACTGCGCACACGCTGGCGAGTCGTTCAGCACCTGTCAGAGCGGGCCAATGTGCGGACGTCCAAGCGCACAAATAATAGCGTACTAAAAGCTGGGTCAGCGTGTGGATGCGATGACCAGCGCTCAGACAGCGCCCTCTAATGTGTGTTGAAAAACCGACAACAGAGAAATCACGCGTCAGCCACAATTAGCACCCTCTAGACGTTAGCCAATGCATTGACCAATAATTGGCCAGTACGTTGGAAATTTTTATTTATTTCGAATACAAACAGATGTACAGTTAAATGAATGTAAATAAAAACTATACAAAATGTATACATAGTAGGGCCTGCCATCCAATAATCTGTACTCACTAAATTAAACTACAATAAAGCGACGACGGTTTAACACCTATATTAAGAATAAATATACTTTATATTCAAATGAAAGAAATAAGGACAAAACAAGGAGATTGTGAGAAGGAAAAGAAGAAAATTGACAAGAAGTGGTGAAGGATGGTTGAAGGAAGTAGGAGTGGAAAATTGCATTTGATTTAAGGATTGAGAGCAAGTAAAGAGACTACAGACAGAGTCTATTCTCTGTTATTCTGACTCGAGCATATTAGTTCTCTTCTGTACCTATTATATGTAGTGTTCTATATATGAAGACTATTAAAATTCTTGTTAAATTGGTGGAAAATACGTTTTGGCAAACGTGTAAACGGGGGTATCCGTGGCTAGCAGAGCTGGCACACGCGCTGGCACATATACTAGTACGCGATCCATCTGTTGCCGGTTTTTTTTACACACATCAAACACCATTGTCCGGACACTGGTCGTCGAATCCACGCTTTGGCCTAGCTTTTAGTGCGCATTAGGCATGGGTAACTCAATATTATTTTTTGGGCCACAGGTCAGCTCGCAGCTCAAACACTTGAGCTGGGGTTTTGAGTCGGCTCTTAGATCAGCTCAATGGTTCGATGAATTACCGCTAACGCGCTGACTCAGCTGACCTTCAGCATCGCGTACACGTACGAATCAAACGAAACTGATAATAAACCGCTGTGAGCACCGAGCCCCCTATAAGAAGTTTGAGCCGCAGCTCAACAGCTCAAAGCGTTCGAACCGTATTTTTGAACCGGTTTAAAATTGAGTTACCATGCCTGGTACGCCACGAACTACCGGAGAGAGCTCACGCGATTTTTTGTGCGGTTTTGGCGTCCGCACACCCGAATGGACGGTTACTGACACTCGCCAACGTGTGAACAGTTTAGAGATTTCGTTGCCAATAAACGCGTCAGCGTACTGGCCGACGTATTGGCCAGCGTGTAGAACCGCTTTTAGCAACACACTTACGTATTTTATTTCTGTCTCTTTCTTATTCATACGAATGAATAGAATTGGTTATTTTACGTCGCACTCGTGCTATGTCGTAATTTTCCGAGTGCACTAATCGTGTTTTGTCTCGCTCGCGCTTCATAGACGGTAAACAGTCTGTCTCGTTCTGGCGTTTTCCGACCTAACCAACATTCGCTTTTTGAAACGCATCTGTTAAACGGGAGTTTACAGTTTAACTTTTAATCGTAAGTTTCGACGTATTTTTCATACGTAGCTAACTCCGCGGTTTCCGTGAATTAAAAATTACGAAAATAGTAAAAATTACACGTACGTCAAACGTCAAAAATGCTAATTTATTTCATACCAATTCAATGACAGCTTCTTATAAATGAATTAATATAACATTATTACAAATTATGACACATACAGGTTATGTTGATTTCAAAATAATGCAAACAACCAGAAGTAAATATACTTGAATTAATTTCACTTTATTTTATTTATTCAAAACACAAACAGATGTACAGGTTAAATGTTTAAAACATGTACATTTTTTTTCACTTCTTTTACTGTTTTTTTTTAAAGTGGTTTTTCTTTCTACTACGTATTTCACTGGGTTTTTAAACATGTTTTTTTAACTACATTCACATCTCTTTAATTCTTCCAAATACTTTAATTTTTTACGTGGGTTCCAAAGTTCCAACCGTCAATGGGCTCGGTAGCTGCAAGACGTGTTGCAATCAAAATTTAATCATTTTTTTCATTTCACCAAAAAACTAAACTTCACTGTCAATTTAAAAAATAAATGGGGGTAAGATTTCTGACCGTCCATGCGCTCTGTAGCTGCAAGACGTGCTCGGATATTTATTTATTGTACAGCGCCCTTGATTTTTAATACAAAATTAAAAAAAATAATATTAAATCATACAAACAAACCATCACGCCGTTTCCCCGTAGGGGTAGGCAGAGAGGATATAACGCCATATCACTCTGTCTTGGCATACAGACCTCGCTTCCTCTACATTCATACATCTTTTCATGCACGCACGCCGATTATTCCTACTTTTGACATGTTCATCTTCAAGTATTTGATGTACTTGATCGTGCCATGTCTTTCTCGGTCTTCCTCGTTTTCTGCATCCTAGATCCTTTTAGCCGTTCTTTCGTTGTCCATTCGCTCTACTTGTCCAAACCAACGCAGCACCCCTTTCTTGATTCTGTCGGTAATGCATGTGTCAGCCTTACACAGTTCACGGATCTCGGCATTTGTGCACCTATCTTGCACGACTTCACAAAAGCCGACAGACGATAGAGTTGAGGAAATGTGTTCAAACAAAGCAGAATGGAGAATGTTACACAGTGTGTAAAGTGGCCACTTAAACCAGCCAATGACAGGTCATAAGACCTGTAAATGCCTAGACTCCCATATTTCCTTCTCAAAAATGTTTTCCCTCTCTGTTGCAATAAATTCAAATATCAATAACTCCCTAGGGAGGAAATCCAGCCAGTCTGCAAGCATTTGGAAATACTCAAAACATTATTGAAAAAAATTCATGACCACTTTGCATAAATGTGGCTGAATTTTGTTGACAAAGCGTTTAATCTGTAAAATAAATAAATAAATAAATGCGCATGGGTGTATGTACGTATGTGTGTATGTACATGTGTATATATGTGTATATTTATATATATGTGTGTATATATGTGTATGTCTGTATGTATATGAATCAAAATGTGTATCCGAATAAGTTTATATTTTGTTTGTCTGTGCTCTATATTAATTTGTTAACTATTATAATATATTAAAATGTAATTGCCTAGCTTGGAACGGGGTATGTACCCTTGTTAGCTGGGCAAAGTGAACATGGAATTGTATTTTGATAAAGAGTGTGAATAAATAAATAAAAAATAAAAAAATAATAATAATCTCGTGCACGGGTGGTTGCAGGCTTGTTGACATAGACCTTCGATTTCAAATAACCACGTGGCTCAATCACAAATAACTATCGACGTGCTTAAAAACATGCTAAGCATTTGAGCGATCACAATGAACAATAATGAACATACGTAAGTAATCGCAGTCATAAGTCAACGCATGTGTAATCTCTAAGTCAACGCTCGTGTCGGTTTGTTTTTGTTTTACTCGTATATAAATACAGTTCACTGGCAAAAAATCGGCGTTTACTATAAAAATAATACAATATATTGCATTTGCCAAATAGTAAGGAGTATCTAATACAAAAGAGTGAAAATTAAGCTTTTATTGACATTTGGCTTGCTAACCGCCGGCTAAATGCAATGAATCCGCACAGCAGCTGACGGTACCACGACAGAAGAACTACTATGGAGATAGAACAATGGGGAGTGTAGTACCAAAACTGTACAATTTAATACCAGCTGAAAATCGTAAGGAAAAAAACCTAAAAAAATAATCAAAAAATTATTAAAAACAGCAAGTGAAACCAAAGTGTGCATATAAATATATTTTATTCTTCATTTATTACTAAACTATGTACTTACTTATATATTTTTTTTTAATGTCATGTAAACCGCAGACAAGCTTCGGCTTTACGGGCGCAAAAATACAATTGTGTATGTTACTGATTTGTTAAAATAAATAAAACTTTATAATTTTTTTATTTTTTTTAAAGTAGCATGAAAAATAATAAATAAATAAAAATAGCAGTTTTGGAATACTTTCCATATTTACACCGGCAAAATTCAAATATGTGATTGCGCAGCAGGATTATACATCGCGAAACGTAAATATTTTGACATTTAATATTAGGTGTTCACGGATGTTCCGTTGTGATCGCGAATACGATAAACAACCGTGGTGAGAAATCGTTGTCACGTCGCTTATTAGCACGTCGATAGTTATTTGTGATTGAGCCGCTGGCATCTTTTAAAAGTTACCACAAAGAGCTAACGCCATTTATTGAACAAAATCCAACAGTTTGAAGAATGAACGAGATGCGAAAAAGCCGGCAGAATGGGATTTGAACATACTGGTAATATTGATGTACGTTTTTTGACTAGATTTGTGCAGATCAGACCGGGGTTTGATTAGAGTGAGTAGGGAAAACGACAGCCTATAGCAGGAGGCGTGGCTATGCCCAGAGTGATATCATCCGGCCAGGTATAGGCTAGTGGAAAAGCGTACCTGTAACTGTTCGGGTCAACCCGTTCGAGACCTGGGCTATTTTTATTGAGAACGCCATCTAAACAGGGTGTTTTTTAAAACCTGTCACATCCAAAACCACGATGATCAGTATGACCAAGAAGACATATTGGCACGTTAAAATAAATTTTTAAAACGAATAAAAATTTCAAAAATAAAATATTAAAAAAAACAAATGGTCGGTAACTTCTGCAGGGGAGTAACGAGAAGGGGGGAGTCTGACACACCGTTAACTGCGCGGCCGCGCTTCCCCGCTTCTCCCCTGCAGAAGTAAGCAACCATTTGTTATTTTTAATATATAACTTTTACAAATTTTCTTCGTTCTAAATTTTTTTTTAAATATGCCAATATGTCTTCTTGCCCATACTGATCATCGTGGTTTCGGATGTGACAGGGTTTAAAGAACACCCTGTATAATTAATATTCTTATCAATGCAGGCCATGTCGTTGTCCACAATGATGACACGCGTTTAAGACAATATTTTGAGTTTGCCCAAATTTTTGAAGACAAGGACTGGATTCTTAAAGATGCCTACTTAGGCGAAAGCGCTCGTTGGTCAAAATAATATAAAGTAAAACTAAACCATGAAGTTTCATTGATAAGTTTATTTATAATTTTATCATAATCATTGACTATGGAGTTTTATCAAGAAATATCAACAAAAAACATCAATATTATTTGTGATTTGAGTTACAGGTAGATTTTCTACTTGGAAAATGTTGGTCACGGGAGTGAAATGGTTATTAGGAGTTCAGGGCAAAAAAGAGCGCAAATCAGATACGCGTTCATGTAATGAGGTAACGGGTTTACCAAACAGGGTTGGCAAAATTTCAATGAGGAGCTTCAGCCCTACGGGAAATTGGATACAAAAAATTTCTTCTTGCGCGACGTAAAAATTAGAGCATTAAATTGTACGGCAGAATTTCTTGAAAATGTACGAAAAAAATAATAAAAACGCACTACTTTGAATGACGTCACTGGTTCATACGAACCACCCGATGATATGAGAGCTTTGAAGAATATCCGGTTCGGTCACCGTAAAAGAACCAATCGGAAGAACTGTCAGGCCCTTTTCACACATTTTATTTTATTTTTTTATTTATAAATCATATAACACAAAGTATTTTACAAGTAAGTTGAATTACATTCTCAGGAGTTACAACAACTCAATTCGGGACATAAATAATATTAGCATTTAGAAAATAACACATATTGAGAACAACAAAGAAACAAAGCAAGTTTAGCACCTTTATAACTAAATATAGCACAACAATATATACGCCTAAAACCTTTTCTTACATAAGCAGAATGTATATATATATATAAACGCTTTTAAGAATAAAAAATAGTAGTGAATCTACTAAAGGAGATAAGGTCATTAACATCACATGCCATGCAGATGATGCTGCCATAGTGATGATGAGAACATATCCATTTCCAGTTAGTAAACATCCGGATGCCTAAGAAATGTCGTATAGTACAATGAACACATGGATATTGGAAACGTAATTCGGATATACAAAACGTGTGTCAGACCAAATCATGGTGTATACAACAGAGGCGAGGATAGATAGAGAGAAAATAAAAAATACGAAAAACCAAATAACTGCTCAGAACGTCAGAGATGAAAGTACTAAAGGCCTTCGCAGGGAAACACAAAAGAGGCAGAATCTAGAGTCAAGAAGTTAGACGGATTTGCGAGTATCGCACGCAACTACACTGGCTCAGTATCAGGCATAGAAGAAACATTCACATTCTATCACTTCTTCACAATATTTTAAATAATCCCACTTCGCCTGTTTATCTGAGAGAGCTCTTCCAGCCTCTTTCACAACACGGACTATCTTTTCGTTTCAATAACGAGAGAACCCTTTTAATACCCTGTCATCGCTCTAATTTTCTTGCCTCCTCTTTCACAGTAGGTGGTAGCCGCTCGATTGTGGAATAATCTACCCACTAATGTTAGAGACGCCCCTTCTTTATTTACATTTAAGTCAAGATTGAAATGTCACTATCTAAATATTTAAATTGCGTGCGATACTCGGTTATGTGGTCAAATTTGCGATATACAATACATCTTCGCACGAAAAACGTGTTTTTGTGAAGCGTATAACTGGCGCGTGGTCGCTAGCCTACAACATCTCCTTAATTTTTTACACTAAATAAAAAAACGTATTTGCGTTTTTTTTTTTCTGGCTAAGTAGGCTGTCGCGGTGGCAACCCTAACACTCGACAAAACGGCACAAAAACTTGAGTTTTCAAATCGTTCCTATACAACCATTACTTTCACTGTCTGCGGTTGTTGAACGCGGGTTCAGGCACAATCCGCGTTTAAATCCCCGCAAACCTTATGGAATAATCGGGCGATCAAGATCAAACCGCGATTGAGAACGATCGATTCGACGCTAAAAATTTTTTTGCAAAGTATTCAAATATTATTTGTTAATATAAATATGTGTGTGTGGCTGTGCGCGAGCATGTATGTAAAAAGGTGCAATCACCAGCATTCCCCTATCCACGCGCAATGGTGCATAGGGAAATAACTGGAAAGAAACTCATTATTTATTTATTTATTCATACTTTTACATTGTTTGTACTCCTTGAATGAATGAATGAGTTGAATAATGTTCCCTCACTGGAGTGTCCCGTGGCAAGGGAAACATTTTACAAATTGTGAAACTTGCCTTAAAATAGCTATTTAACAAAGTTAACATAATAATAATAACACCGCATCTGAGGACATAAGTCTCCTTGGCGGTGCCCACATACACGGAAAATTTGCTCGTTGTCAAACGAGAAAAGCTGCCCGAAGGAGCTCTCTGAAATCTGGTAGCCTTAGCATCTTTGTGCTGAAAGAAAGTAATCCAGAAGTACATAATACGTACTTCATTGGATTGAGAAGAGAGGGAAGTGAACAAAATAATAACAATAAAAAAAACGTAATTAATCCAATTAACCTAATTATCATTAACATTAATAAACAATAAAAAACTGAAATAATCATAAAAAACATAACCAATTCATATAGACCGATAGAACAAATTTCATAAACAGTACACACATTTTACCTATTTGGCTTGATCCACTCATCGATCCGTGCGCAACCCACCTCCACTATCCATTTTTTAATAGAAATTTTATATTACATTAAAACAAAAAAAATCCCACAACGGAATGGCCTGTGAGTGGGTATCCATTTTACTTTTAATTGAAATAAAGACTCAACAATGTTTGATTATGTCCAAATGCTTGCAGACTGGCTGGATTTTCCTCCCTAGGGAGTTGTTCATATTTAAATTTATTTCAACAGATAGGGAAAAATTTTTGAGAAGGGAATATGGAAGTCTAGGCATTTACAGTGTTCAAACATAGGCAGAATGGTGAATGTTACACAGTGTGTAAAGTGGCCACTTAAACCAGCCAATGACAGGTCATAAGCCCTATAAATGCCTAGACTTCCATATTCCCTTCTCAAAAATTTTTCCCTCTCTGTTGAAATAAATTTAAATATGAACAACTCCCTAGGGAGGAAATCCAGCCAGTCTGCAAGCATTTGGACATAATCAAACATTGTTGAATTACTACCTGGTAAAAGAAGAAGTATAAAAATTGAAAAATTGTTTTCAGGCGTTGCCTAGTAGGTGATTTGGTTCAGCCGGATGAATCTCACCCACGTGATAAAGGTTTCAGCTCTTTTACTTCACAAAAGTCAACAGATGGAAGAGTTGAGGAAATGTGGATGTTCAAACATAGGCAGAATGGTGAATGTTACACAGTGTGTAAAGTGGCCACTTAAACCAGCCAATGACAGGTCATAAGCCCTGTAAATGCCTAGACTTCCATATTCCCTTGTCAAATTTTTTCCCTCTCTGTTGAAATAAATTTAGAAATAAAGACTACTGAGAGAATCCGATAGATATAATAAAAATCGGGTTGTGGTCCTGTGGCTAGTGTCTCGGACTCACGGACCAAAGGTCTGCGGTGCGAATCCCACTCTGCAGCTCTGTACAGTCAACCATTCCTGTCGTAATTTTGTAAAGCAGTAGTTGGTCCGCACACACTCTGCGGTATTGTAGAGAAATGATTCCATGGAAGGTGGAGGCAGTGAGAGTAGATACATAACAAATACCGGTTTTGTATTTAAGGTACTTTAGTTTATAGTTTTATTATTATTTTTAAATGTTACGTATTTTGTTTTCGAGTGATAGTGTTAGATAATGAACTCAATGAAGGTGAGATGATCCGAAAGATCGCTGGGTTGCACAGAAAAATATAATCAAGATAATTTACAAAAAACATAGACTATTTCCTAGTAATAAATTATGCGTAGAGTGGACTCCTTAGTTTTAGAAAATTATTATTATTTCAGTGCCTAAAATATGTTTACTTAAATTGGAAATTGTTTAGTTATAATTTAAATCGTATTAGTAATAGATTCGATAGTGTACTGTCAGTTCCAGGATGCCGAACTATAGTCCTTAAAATATAGCTTGATTAAAATGACAGCTGTCATCTTAATGTCATTAGTGATGGGAAATTATTGATCTTATGAATTTAAAATAGCAAAAAAAAAAACGATATACATATTTTCCTATTCAGATATAGTGCGTCTATTTTCAACGGTAAACAACAGATAGGACAAGACTGGCGTTCCATCCTCTCTGCCTACCACTTCGAGGAAATGACTATAGTAAGTAGCATTACTAATTATTGATGTTAGATATATCATTATTTCTCAAACTTTCAAAACGCTTTTTTACAAACAATTGCTTCGATAATTGCAAGGGGTTCTCAACGAAATATTATTAATCTTTACGTATATAATTCTTCTGTACATGTGATAACACTACACTCCCCCTAAACGGCTTAACCGATTTCCGTGCGGTTTATTGCATAATAACGAGCTTTGTGCTGCGCATGTTTGTAGCTCTTAAAATCTTCAATCTATTTTATTTTTTTTAAAAGTTAGGAGCATAAACGTTTAATTCATCGACCTTCCAGGGTTGCATTCGACGAGAATGCATATAATAAGAAAATGGTAAAATGTTATTTTTTCCATATAAAAAAAAATTGTATTTGAATGTTTACAAACAGCATTCGTTTTTTTGTTGATCTCAGTCAGTTTCTTTTCTTTCAGTCAGGATTTTTGGTAATACTAAAATAATATTTACTGACATTCGATACACTTTTTTAAAAATCGCAACCGTAAATAAAGTTTCCCTGTTGTTAGAAGAGCAGAGTTGGACATTTGCAAAAACAATTCTGTATTTAAAATAGAATTAAATTCAACCATAAAAAAGTACCTAGGTATTTACTTAAATTCAATATTTGAATATTAATAATTTTAAGAATTATATGAAGAGTTTTATATATGGCCGGTGATATTGCACTTTTTTTTTATTTTGCACCAATTACACTAATCTCAGCACATCTCGATCATTTTTCATACATCGAAGGTAAGATGATCAGTATTACGCTTCAGGTGCCAGTCCAGGGACTATGAAATATTGCAGTGTAAAACTACCTATGTAAACAAATATTTCATTTTGACCCTCCCAGGATTCCCAACTCAGGACCTCAAGGATGGTAGGCGAACGCGCCGACCACTACACGACGAGGCGGAATTATCTCCATTCGATTTCCACGTTCAGGAGAGCAACCATCAACTCGAAACCACTCGTTCAGGATTCTAGTTCTGTTTCACACACAGAAGAGTATTCTTCATCCGTGAGGACACAAATTTTTACAACAATGGCACTATACACAATATTGAACACGTGCGATTATTAACATATATTTCGCGACAGCGTTCGACGTTTGTCAAGTATTTATTTAAAGTAAAACACTTTGTATTTTTTACCACATAAGAGTTTAGTATATAATAACACTACTTGTTTCAGGTATTCTGAATAACCCATCATCGGGTGTAAATATAAACTAAACTTTAAAAGTTTCATCAAACTATGTCCCATCATCAAGTGTTAGTATAAATTAAACGTGGTTTAGTGAAACTTTTAAAGTTTAGTTTATATTTACACCTGTGCCTCGATTATGAACGCTATCTTCATCTGTAAATATCGAGACGGTATACTCAACTTCTGTACTATCTGTATCTTACCTCGGTATGTTCTACCTACTTGTCATATCGACATCATATGATGGAAACAAGCCAATGGAATGACCGCAAACAATTATTCCGCGTTCCTTACGTCATTAACATTTAAAACAGTCCTCATTTTTATTTTAAATAGGCTTCTGCAATAAAAAGTGCTCACTTCAAAGCGGTTATAAACTCCAATAAATCCCAATTCAAGCAAAAAATGCTCGCTTGAACATGAATTTTGCATGACTTTTGGAAATCACCTAGACGGTACACTTAACGATCGTCTGTATGTATCTACCGATCTGTACCGGTCGACTACAAAGCCGGCTCCTATAACGTCTCGATACATACACTCGGAAAGATAGTAAAACAGATGGAAAAAATATAATAACTAAATTATTTTTTTAGAGTGGTAACTTTCTGACGCATATTATCTGTGTCTGACGCCTATATACTCTTATTTGTTAATAGGAGAGAACCTAGCGACATTGTTTCCACATCTAGGCGTTCGTTTTAATTAAGTGACAGTTATGTCGGAATTTAATTCGACTTCAAAACTTACTTATTTCTCTCTCATATTTTTAATAGGCTTTTAAGAAAAAAAGTGCCAACCTCAAAACGATTAAAATTTTTAATAAATCATAATTAAAGGAAAAATTGATCGGTGGAACAAAAAAAAAAAAGTCGGTATAAAATGATGAACTTACATCAAAACTTGATGGTGGGTATCGATACTATACCTTTGTAGTAGGTTGGGAGACTTTTATCTTCAACTATGACATCGTACTGAAGCTATGTCATTTTAGATTGTAGATATGTGTACCGTGACGTACGCTTCCCCTTGATTAATATCGATGTACCTACCCAAAACTTAAAGGTGGGGGGTTGGTAGTTTATCTTTATGATCGCTAGAGGGAATTTATCTTCAACTATACCGTCAAGGTGAAAGTATGAAATCTTTATCTTCCCATCATAATCGAGGCCCTGATGATGGGTAATTCAGAATTCGTGAAACTAGTAGTGTCATTATATATAAAACTCTCATGTGGTAAGAATTACAAAGCGTTTTATTTAAAAAATATATAAAATGTCTTTCCACTAAGTAAATGCTGAAACAATAAATAATAAGTTTGACATGTAATTTCGCGACAGCGTTCGAAGTTTGACTTGCAATTTTGCGACAGTGTTCGAGGTTTGACATGTAATTTCGCAGCAGCGTTCGAGGTTTGACGTGTAATTTCGCGACAGCGTTCGACGGCCGGCGTATCGCATCGCGGCAGGCGGCAACACGCGACACGTGGGCCGCTCGCCGAGTGATGTATTGAGAGCACCTGATATTGGCGGATCGCAAGTGGCGATGTTGTGAGTAAGTACGGCTAATTGCAGGTATAAGGTAAGATTTGACGGCGATGACTTTCTCCATAGACAGGTCGGCGCTCGACTCGCAGTTCACAGTTCTTGTAACGAGACAAATTCGCGAACACGTTTTCATACATTTTGTTGCAATTCTATTCTGCGACCTGAACAATCGTTTGATTATATAGGAGCTAAACCCGGCAATGCTTTGATATTGCTAGATTTGAGTACATACTCGTATCTATTGTTGAAAAAGCTTACCAAATGCTGGGCTTCAATTTAAGAATTTCCAAACCCTTCAAAAAACGACTACTACTTCGACTACCGGTTAAACATGAACTTTTCTATTCATGCTGAAAGTATGCAGTACCATGGAATAAACTCTCTTAAAAATCGAAGAATAATGTTAGACCAGTTATTTTTATTCAAATCAATAAAATTGATTCTCCAAACCTACTTCAAAGACTTCCATTCCGTGTGCCATCTAGACCGACAAGACAAAATCTTCTGTTTTACACTGAAAACGCGTCAACAAACTATTTTAAACAATCTACAATAATATTGGATAATTTATATAGCGCCATTTTTGTGAAAATCACCTCAATCACATCAATCACACAATACCTAGAATATGCGACCAATATAACAATATATTTACCGAGGCTGATATTTTTTGTGACAATGTATGTAAATTTAGGTCAAAAATTATAGAAATTTTGAGAGAAGCAGACATTTAACTTTATTATTATTATTAGGGGTTCGAACTGTCAGTAGGGTCGTAGTGAGTCACATCTTGCTGGAGGATGTGATTCTATAAAATGCTGCGAACGCTCAGTTGCGTTCCACCGGCAACACTACTGACTAGTCCAACTCGTTAGCGTCCACGTCGCGAGCCCTGGGCAATGGGATCACACTCATGACGGTGAGATCACAGCAGATAACGAGAGGATGAAAGGCGAGGTTTTGGCGCCTCAAAACCAAAACCAACCAGCTAAGGGAAGGTAACCCCGACAGAAAATCCACCAGAGAAGGCAACGGGAAACCACTCTGGTCATCTTTTCCCAGGAATCACTACAGCGAGTACATCAATAAGCAATCGTCCTGGCTGTGAAATGTAAAATTAGCGCAGGACAGATACATATTCTTTGGCTGTAGTGATCGCCTACGTCGAAGGGACCCACTAGAAGAAGACTATTATTATATACATATTTGTTCATTTCGTTTCTTTTACATTTATTATATTGAACATAATTTAATTAAGTGTAGACAATTTTTTTGGTGTGTGCATGAGTTTCTTACACTAATATACAAAGAAATTGGCAATATATGTGTACATACTGTTTGTTTGCCTAGTAAAATAAAATAAATAAAAAACCAAACACATTGAAAACTTTATACAACACTTTTGTACGCAGGAACTTGCAGTTTGTATCAGTTGTGTGGAGCCCACAATACATAAAAAACATTGAAAGGATTGAAAATGTTCAACGAAAATTTTTAAAATACCTAGATTATAAAAACAGTCTTGCCCTACGCGTATTTAGTCGTTGTTTAACCGCCAGTCGAGTTTTGACGTGATCTTGACATTTAATTCGAAATCGAAATGCTCGGTTGTGTCGTGGAAACGTGTAAAAACCGCTTGGATAAACGTAAAAGTAACTTTTTATCGGTACCTAGTTACTTGTTTATGATTGAATTTAAGATCTTAAAATGATTTATTTTCAAATATTGCATTTATGTAGGTACCTAGGTACTTGTTTATGGTTGAATTTCAAAACTTTAAATAATTCAATTCCAAATGTAGATTTCTCTTTGCTAATGTAAAACTCTGTTCTTATCATCAACAGGGGTGCACTTTATTTAGGAATGCGGTTTTATCTCAGTTACTATTAATTTAGTATTACCGAAAATTCAGTAATACAAGGAGTTAAACAGAAATTACAAGGAGTTTAAAGAAATCTGATTGGGATCCATAAAAAACGAATGCTGTTTTTAAACTGTAAACTTTTTACAAAATTCACGATCACAATGTTGAAATAGTTTTAGGAAAATTTTCGAGAATCGTTGATTTGAAATCGCACATTCCTATAGAAATTTACTAAATGTCATTGTAAAATTTGTATATGGGTGCTGTACAATAAATAAATATTCGAGCACGTCTTGCAGCTACAGAGCGCATAGACGGTCAGAAATCTAACCCCCATTTATTTTTTAAATTGACAATGAACTTTAGTTTTTTAGTGAAATTTAAAAAAAAAATAAAAATAGGATTTTGATTGCAAAACGTCTTGCAGCTACTGAGCCCATTGACGGTTAGAACTTTGGACCCCACGTGCAAAGTTAAAGTATTTAAAAGAATTAAAAAAATATGGATGGTACAATATAGTAAATGTTACACAGTGCGTAAAGCGGCCATTTAAACCAGCCAATAACACGTCATGCCTAAGGGACTTCATATCGCATTTTCTAGAACTTTCTCCATCTCTGTCATAATATGGTAATCTCAATAACTTTCTTCTTCTTCCTTTCCACACCCAGTTGCCCGCCAGCACTCTCGCTTCTTCCCACGTCAATCCAGCGCCCCTTAATTCCGCCGAATAAAGTCTAAAGATCGTCATTGACGGCCTTCCAGGACGGCGTGAGCCCGCAGGTTTAAAGAGGCAACTCGGGTTAAGGTTCTCCTGAGTCATGCGCAGCACGTGTCCACCGCCGCATCCTCAAGACGCTCGTTATGGGAGGCTGCTGCGTCCGTTCTCGGACTTTAATGTTAGTTATAAAATCGAACCACCTTAGTTAATTTCATTTTTTTTGCACCACAACAGGCCAGGAGGCCCAATTACGGCGGCCTCCGTGGTGTAAGTGGTCAAGACGCTTGATTCACGCACGGAAGGTTCCGGGTTCGATTCCCGGTGAGAACACAAAAATTAAAATGTGATTTTTCTCAAGCCTGGGTGCTTTGTGATGTAATTCACCACTGTAATTAGGCCTCCTGGCCTGTTGTGGTGCAAGAAAAATGTTTAATTACAGTGGTGAATTACATTACAGAACAACCAGGCTTGAGAAAAATCACATTTTTAATTTTTGTGTTCTCACCGGGAATCGAACCCGGAACCTTCCGTGCGTGAGTCAAGCGTCTTGACCACTACACCACGGAGGCCGCCACTAGTTATATATATATAAATATATTTGTTTGGATAATTCATATAGCGGCATTTTTGTGAAAATCATCTCAAGGGCGCTGTATAGTAAATAAATATACCGGTACGTCGTGCAGCTACAGAGCGCATGGACGGTTGGGATTCATGTTCCTTGTTTCCGATTCAAATCAGATTAAAATATAACAGATAGGAGCTTGACTACAGCACGTCTTGCAGCTACAGAGAGCATGGACGGTAAGAAATCCAGCCCACATTTACACATTTATTAAATCGACAAAGACATTTTGTGTATTAATGAAATTTTCAAAAAATATATTATAATAAAAAAAAATAATAAGATTACAACACGTCTTGCAGCTACTGAGCGCATGGACGGTTGCGGACCTTATACCTAATATTCTTCTCAAGCACTTACTCTCAAAAATTAGAAGTTTCTCTCTAGGGGGTTTAATCCAGTCCTCGTTTTTAGAGAAATTCAGAACATTGTTCGACAATTATCAATCAGCCATTGATTGCACCACTGACATTTAGTGTGACGTCATAAAGCGTAAAATAGGTCACGTGACTCCCGGAGCTGTATGACGTCATAATAACAACGGGAACAGGTAGGTACCTAACAAAACTAAGAAATCAGACAAATTCCAGATTCAAAATACTTTCAGGTCACGTGGCACAAACTTATATTTTTCTTTTGTAGAGGAAATATTTTTGGAATGCCATTTACATGTTAGCGTGCAAAATGTACAATAAAGGAGATTTAATTCATCAAGCTCGATAAAAAGTTACTTAAACTAATAATTTATTATGAAATGTCTACGAAAATATAAATTAAAGCAGTTTACGAATACGAAACGTATTTATATGAAAAAAATATGAAAAAAAATATGTTTCTTTATAAAAAAAAATATTTTTACATTATAAATTAAAGTTGTTTCTATTCACTCATATCAAACACACACTCACCCTGTCCATAAACCTACCCTCACACACATATGCAATCACACACATATTCACATACCTACCAAAACCACACTCCACTTTTTTACACGCATCCTCACACAAAAAAAACTCGGATACATGCACTTCTATGAATTAATATCTAACTGAACTGGATTTTTATAATTGTATTTATGTGGAAAACTGATTTGGCTTTATTTTATGTTTTTTTTACAATGTTGTGTATATTTTATTGAATTGCTGTTGTTTTTCTGAATAAACAAAATTAAATTGAATTGAACAACAATATTTTGAGATTGTCCAAACGTTTGTAGACAAAAGACTGGATTTCACCCCCTAGGGAGTCATTAAGATGAACAAGTTACAAAAGGGATGGAGAACATTTTAGAGAAGGGAATATGGAAGTCTAGGCATTTACAGTGCTTATGACCTGTCATTGGCTGTTTTTTTAATTTAATTTATTTATTTATTGGGGATATCAACATTAATACATGTAACAAAAATAAAATATACAGAGAATAAAACCAATGACGAATATCCACAGAAATACATTAAATACACGTACAATACATCCGAGTGTGTTTGTGTGAGTGTAAGTGAGTGAGAGGGTGGGTGAGTG